>NW_012133857.1:5533857-5540124 GCF_000956105.1 Propithecus coquereli | reverse complement strand
TGGTTTGTCTAGTTTGTTTCACTCAAAATCATAAGCATTTAATTTTAATTTTGTAAAATTTTTACTAATGGCTAAATAACACTACAGATGTTTCCAAAATTGTGCTGCATCTTCTTAAGGAACTTAGAATTATTATGTTATAAATACAATTTTTATGTAATTTTTGTTTTTGATATTATGGTTTGTCTAGTTTGTTTCACTCAAAATCATAAGCATTTAATTTTAATTTTGTAAAATTTTTACTAATGGCTAAATAACACTACAGATGTTTCCCAACTTATGATGGTTCAACTTAATGATTTTTTGACTTATGATAGGTTTATCAGGAGTCACCCCATTATAAGTTGAAAGCATCTGTCCATCAAGAAATACAGTAATGGACCTCACCATCACTTATAATTGGACATTTCTGTGTTTTAAAATTGTGTCTATTGCTGTATGAAACTTTTTTGTGCCTGGAATTTTTTCTTCTTTATATGCTTAAGTTATATTTATTTATTGCTATGTAACCACTTAAATAAGAACAATAAGTTATTTTGCTCCCAAATCTATAATAGGAATAAGGCTGAACTACCTGGTGTGGGGCTGGAGAAAAGTCTTTCCAGATGGTCCATTTATGTGACTGGCAAACTGGTGCTAGCTACTTGCTGGGAACTCAGCTGGCGCTGTGGGCTAGCGGCCTCAGTTGCATTCTGCCTGGGCCTCTGCAGTTTGCTTCGGCTTCCTGATAGCACGGTGGCTGGGTTCCAAGAGCGTATGTCCCAAGAGGACCAGGCAGAATCCACATGGGCTTGTCAAACGTAGCCCTCCAGGTCATGTAGCACCATTTCTACCACTTTCCTTCCCCACTTCTCCCCTCCCCACAAACATCATTAGTGTTGATCTTGAAGGAAGGTTGGTCTAGATATTGGGTTTATGGACTATTTGCTACAATTATGATTTACTTAACAAATCTCCTATTTTCAGATGTCAAAATAGTTTCCTGGTTTTGTTTCTTATGAACAGTGCTACTGTGAGCATTCTTATTCATAAAACTCATTTATTCATCACTTCAAGATAAGTTTCTTGAGACATAATAGCTGGGTCAGAAGAAAATGACATTTTTAAGGCTTTTGAGAAATAACAATTCACTTTCCTGCCAGCTGTAGGAAAGGCTGAACACTTAGTTTCCAACCAGCTGTATTTAAGATTTATCCGTTTATCTATGACCATGCCAATACTGGCTGCCATCTCTTTTTATCTTTGCCTAGTATGCTTTGCAATCAAATGGATTCTTATTGTTACTCACTTTGCATATCTTTGACTGCTGGTGAGGACAGCCATATTTTAATTTGCTTGTTGGCAGTTTAGAGTACTTTTATCAGTTGTTTGCTTATTTCTATCATTGTTTTACTGAAGTGTCATTTTTTATCAATAAGTTATTTATGTGTAAAGATATTGATTCCTTGCCATAGGTTTTAAATATTTTAAGTACTTTTTCCAAGATTTTATATTTATTTTGACAGATACATAGTATCATAAAGTTACTTTTGCTTCTTAAATTTTTAACAACCTGTTTGGAATCTTTCAAGTATAAGAAGTAAAGTAAGCATGTCATGTAATGAATAGTCTGTCCTTTATCTTTTCTGTTTTCTGAAATCTTAAATATAATTGTAGTTTTCCTCTTTCTATTGTTTTGTCTTTTTCATAATAATTTTGAAATACATACTTCTTGCAACTTTATGATAATTATCTAGCTGGACAAAATCCTTCAGTCATTATATCAAGCCAATGAGATGTGGTGTTATAATTCTTTCTACTTTGTTTTAAAGTTGAAAAAGCTGAATCACAGAGGTTACTTTGTCAGAGAATGTGGTGTTTGTACTGAGGTTTTCCTGACTCCAGCTCTCAAGTTCTTTGCTAACATATTATGCTGCCACTCCATTTATTCAAGTGCTCTGTTATCACTTGAGAGAAATCTATTACCATATTTCACTTGAGTTTTTGTTCATGCTCATTGGTAAGATGGCTTCCGAGTGTTATTGACATTGGCGATATTGCCATTTTAGTATTTTGCTTTCCTTATTAATTTTGACACTAGCTGCTGTCCATTTTTATTTTAGTAATCTAACTTGACTGAAGCCAGTGCTTCAGGTGTTGTGTTTTGATCAAGTAGCACAACAGTGATTAATAATAAACCCATGCTTCAGTTTTATCATTAAGCTTCCATATTATTTGGAAGCACCATGGAAGATCACTGTGAAATTTCATGCATGTAAAACTTTGAAAATTTGGGTGTTAAATCTACTCAGTCTTGTTTTTTATCACAAAGTCACTAGGTATACAGACTCAGTGGATGCTAATCAAGCATTTAAAGTATGAAATTAACTGATACATATTAATCAGATTGAGTTCATATTATATTTTTAGTCTGTATTAATAAATATGTGTTCTTTAAAAGACATTTTACTTGGCTAAATTTCTTTAAGAAGATTGTGATCCAAAACCAGTTTTAGATTTAATAGTACATTTTTTGTTTCCATCAATATTAAATAGTAAAATAGTATCAGTGTAGTTAACTGTTAACTACATTGTTTCTCATTGTTTTTCCTTGAGGCTGTTATCACTTGATGGCCAGGCTGTACTCATTGATTTTTAGCTGTGACAGTTGATTAAAGCAAGATCTATTTTACCTCTTGAGATTTGCAGGAGATAATTTTGAAGTTCTGGATCTCATTGTTATTTTTCACTTGTCTAATAATTTTGTCTTTATGATATACACTAGAGGGATATTTTACCATTTTGCTTAATTTTGATAAAGATATCTTTTTGTGATGGAAGCTTTATATTGTATTTTGGACAGATTCCTAACTGTTTTAGACTTACAGGTCAATGGAACAGAAGAGACAATTTAGAAATAAAGCCACATGTGTACAGCCAACTGAGGTTCAAAAAGTTGACAGGAACATATACTGGGGAAAGGAGGATACCCTATTCAATAAATGGTGCTGGGAAAATTGGATTGCCATTTGCAGAAGAAGAAACTGGACCCATATCTCTCACCACGTGCAAAAATCAACTCAAGATGGATTAAAGCCTTACATGTAAGACCTGAAAGTATACAAATTCTAGAAGATAACCTAGGGAAAACTTTTCAGGACATTGATCTGAGCAAAGAATTCCTATCTAAGACCTCAAAACCAAAAATTAACAAATGGTACTTAATTAAACTGAAAAGCTTCTGCACAGTAAAAGAAATAATCAACAGAGGGAATAGACAACTTACAGATGGGAGAAAATATTTGCGAACTAGGCATCCAACAAAGTACTAATACCCAGAATTTATAAGGAACTCAACTCATTAACAACAAAAACAAACTTCACATAATCCCATTAAAAAGTGGGCAAAGGATGGGAACAGACATTTTCAAAAGAAGACATTGAAAGGGTTAACAAGCATATGAAAAAATGCTCCACATCACTAATCATTGGGGAAATGCAAATTAACACCACAATGAGACAGTATCTTACACAGAATGGCTACTATTAAAAAGTCAAAAAAATAGATGTTGGTGAGGATGCAGGGAAAGAGAATGCTTACATGCTATTGTTGGAAATGTAAATTAGTACAACCTCTAAGGAAAACAGTGTGGAGATTTCTCAGAGTACTAAAAATGGAACTACCATTTGATTCAGCAATCCCACTACTGGCGTTACTCAAAGGAAAAGAAATTATTATCTCAAGAAGATACCTGCTCTTGTATGTTTATTCACAATAGCAAAGATATGGAATCAACCCAAGTGTCCATCAGCTGATGAGTGGATAAAAAATTTGGTATATATGTGCAATAGAATACTATTCAGCCATAAAAAAGAATGAAATCATGTGGGTTTTGCAGCAACATGGATGGAACTGAAGGCCATTATCTTAAGTGAAATAACTCAGAAATAGAAAGACAAATACTTATAAGTTGGAGCTAAATAATGTGTACACATGGACATAGAGTGGAATAATTAGACATTGGAGACTTGGAAGGGTGAGAAAGGGGGGCGAGGAAATGAAAAATTACTTAATGGGTACAATGTACAATATTTGGGTTATGGTTACTCTATAAGCCCAGACTTTACAACTACACACTATATCCATGTAACAAGATTGCACTTGTACCTCTTAAATCTATGTAAATTAAAAAAATAAAAATGTCAGGGTATTTCTACAAACCCCAGAATATGAGGTGGGGTCAGCAGCTGTTTGGGTGGTTGCAGAGGGCAGTAGAAGGTAAATTCGGACAGTCCTACAAACTAGAGAATCCAGTAATTTCCAATAAGTGGTTACCCCTTACAGGAAAATTTCCCACTCAACAAGAAGATCTGGGTGGAGGGAGGGTCCTGAAACCAATTCCCTGTGGATACCAACAGATGACTGTTTATGAAAATTATGATAAACTACTAGACTGCTTTGTAAAGAAATCACTGTTATGGCTTTTTTTTTTTTTTTAAGATACACAGAAAGTGTCAGATTCTTGATGTTCAAAAATTGAAAGTATGTAAGCTCTGGAGTTTTACTCTGCCATGTAAGTTACATACAGTCAGGCATCTGCCTCAGTTATTTTTTTTTTTTCCCTGAGATGTATGACCTTGAATGTACTTCGTAGCTGTATAATCAGTAATGCGTATTTTGGACTTCATATACTTTGAGGGGATCACTTAAAGATTTAAACAATTTTTAAAGCTATACCATATTTCACTTGAGTTTGTTCATGCTCATTGGTAAGATGGCTTCCGAGTGTTATTGACATTGGCGATATTGCCATTTTAGTATTTTGCTTTCCTTATTAATTTTGACACTAGCTGCTGTCCATTTTTATTTTAGTAATCGTAACTTGACTGAAGCCAGTGCTTCAGGTTTTGTGTTTTGATCAAGTAGCACAACAGTGATTAATAATAAACCCATGCTTCAGTTTTATCATTAAGCTTCCATATTATTTGGAAGCACCATGGAAGATCACTGTGAAATTTCATGCATGTAAAACTTTGAAAATTTGGGTGTTAAATCTACTCAGTCTTGTTTTTTATCACAAAGTCACTAGGTATACAGACTCAGTGGATGCTAATCAAATGTTTAAAATATGAAATTAATTGATACATATTAATCAGATTGAGTTCATATTATATTTTTAGTCTGTATTAATAAATATGTGTTCTTTAAAAGACATTTTACTTGGCTAAATTTCTTTAAGAAGATTGTGATCCAAAACCAGTTTTAGATTTAATAGTACATTTTTTGTTTCCATCGATATTAAATAGTAAAATAGTATCAGTGTAGTTAACTGTTAACTACATTGTTTCTCATTGTTTTTCCTTGAGGCTGTTATCACTTGATGGCCAGGCTGTACTCATTGATTTTTAGCTGTGACAGTTGATTAAAGCAAGATCTATTTTACCTCTTGAGATTTGCGGGAGATAATTTTGAAGTTCTGGATCTCATTGTTATTTTTCACTTGTCTAATAATTTTGTCTTTATGATATACACTAGAGGGATATTTTACCATTTTGCTTAATTTTGATAAAGATATCTTTTTGTGATGGAAGCTTTATATTGTATTTTGGACAGATTCCTAACTGTTTGAATATTTCATCACAGCATCTTTATTTTAGGATAGACGTGCCCCTTCTGAAATCACTGCTGAGTACATTTGCTCCTGGTTGTGAATGCTGAACATAAACTCATTGTCCTGTGATTTGGGTTATAGAACTAAATGGCTTCTGCTCTTTTTCTCAACATGTGATATGTAGATATGTTGAGCTGTATGACAAGATGAATTTAAATCAAAGCTGAAAACACAGTGGATTGCTAGCTGAAGTGACCTCAGGTCATTTTTGGTTCTCTAAAGGTAGTTTTGATTATTCATCCTTGGCACTAAGCCTTTGCCTGTAACCTGTCATCTTCCTTCCTCAAGTGTTGTAAGATTGATACTGTTTTAGAGGTGTGGTGCACATTGCTTAAGATTATATATGGAGCCTTGGGCAGTGTAGGGAGTCAAAAGCATTACTATTCAGTTTTTTTTAAATGACTAAATTAGAATTTATTTAGGGTATAAGATGTTTTTAGGCTTAGATCCAAAATTGTGCTGCATCTTCTTAAGGAACTTAGAATTATTATGTTATAAATACAATTTTTATGTAATTTCTTTTTTTGATATTATGGTTTGTCTAGTTTGTTTCACTCAAAATCATAAGCATTTAATTTTAATTTTGTAAAATTTTTACTAATGGCTAAATAACACT
>NW_012133857.1:5532096-5533807 GCF_000956105.1 Propithecus coquereli | reverse complement strand
CCTGTCTCAGCCTTCCAAGTAGCTGGGACTACTGTGGCATGTGCCACCACACCTGGCTAAATTTTTTTTTTTTTTGTAGAGATGAGGTCTTGATATTGCTCGGGCCAATCTCCAAACTCCGGGCCTCAAGCCATCCTCCTGCCTCGCCCTCCCAAAGTGCTAGAATTATAGGCATGAGCCACTCCGCCCAGCCAAATTACACAATTTTTAATGACAACGCTATATTCTGTAGCAGTAAGAAGATTATTTTATGGATGTGAAAGAGTGCTCTGAGGGAAAAGATGTATTATTTTTGTGGGTTATTGAGAAATTTAACACTAGATCTTGTGGTATACTCATGAGGTTAGCAGATTGGCCAGGGTTCTTTTTAATGACTTCTCTCTCAATTGTCTTGGTCTTTTGGGCTGTGGCTTATGTTTGGATTGGTGTTTAAGAAGGCACTGAACTTTTATTTAATGGGATAAAATGGTCTATCAGATTGCTTTCCATTTTGTGCTCGTTCAAAAAGGGGGTCCAGTGCACCTGGTGAAATGAGTGTGTTTTTGCCTAGGGTACAGAATAATCTGTATACTCAAAATATTTATCTAAAAAATATGTGTATAGTATAATATACATCCACATATTCCATAGTTGAGATCATAGCTCTATAATTGATCTTAGATTATAATCTATTACTATCAGGATTATTGAGATATAATGAGCATCACAGCATTCCTCGCATATGAATTTTAATTAAAATCAGAAAAACTGAAGGGTAAACATTATATAGTAGTGAGTTCCTATCGAGATCAGATTTTGGGAGGAGGACTGTTGCTACATATATTTATTTAATCTCCCCAAATTTCCTTGTAAAAATAAAGGTATCGTATTTTTTTTGTAGCTATTGTTAATGGAATTGACTTCTTGCTTTGGTTTTATGATTGTTATTGGTGTGTAACAATGCTACTGATTTTTGTATGTTGATTTTTGTATCCTGAAACTTCACTGAATTCATTTATCAAATCTTGGAGTCTTTTGGCAGAGTCCGTAGGGTTTTCAAGATATGTGATCATATCGTCTGCACACAGGGATAATTTGACTTCTTTTCTTACAATTTGGATGCCTTTTATTATATTTCTTGCTCTGGCTAGGACTTCCAGTGATATGTTGAACAGAGTTGGTGAAAATAGGCATCCTTGTCTTATTTCAGAAGGAATACATTTAACCAAGGAGGTGAAAGATCTCTACAAGGAAAGCCAGAAAACACTGATGAAAGAAATTGTAGATGACATAAACAAATGAAAAAACATCACATGCTCATGAATTGGAAGAATCAATATTATTGAAATGACTGTACTGCTCAAAGCAATCTACAGATTTAATGCAGTTCCTATCAAAATACCAACATTATTTTCCACAGAATTAGAAAAAAACAATCCTAAAATTCATGTAGAACCAAAGAGGAGTCTGATTAGTCAAAGCAATCCTAAGCAAAAAAGAACAAAACTGGAGGCATCATGTTATTTGACTTCAAATTATACTATAAGGCTGTAGTAATCAAAACAGCATGATGCTAGTATAGAAATAGACTTATAGGTCAATGGAACAGAAGAGAGAATTTAGAAATAAAGCCACATGTGTACAGCCAACTGAGGTTCAAAAAGTTGACAGGAACATATACTGGGGAAAGGAGGATACCCTATTCAATAAATGGTGCTGGGAAAATTGGATT
>NW_012133857.1:5508258-5519216 GCF_000956105.1 Propithecus coquereli | reverse complement strand
TTTTTCTGATTACTGCTTTGATTGTGTCCTATAGATTCTGATACGTAATGTTTTTACTATTATCTTCTTGATCTCTGCAATTTTGGTTTGTATTTTTCCTTTACTCAAGGTTTGTTTAATAGAGAGTTTTTTAAATTTGCAGGTAGAATGGCTTTTTGGATTATTGATGTTTTAATTAATTTGTTTTATTACATTCTGATCATAAGTATTTTTTTACTTTATGGACCATATCAAGATTTTTTGTGACCTATTATATGTTCAGTTTAAAGGAACATTTCATGTTTGGTTAGAAAAGGTATACTTGCAATTATTTGAGTGTAAAGCTTGATATATACCCATAACATTTATTGTTTATGTTATTATATTTAAGTCTCCTATATTTTTACTTATTTTTGTTCTTCTGACAATCTTGGAATGAGAATGGTGTGATAAAATCTTCTATTGCTTCTTACATCTTCTGTAGTTTTCACTTTAGAAATGTGATTGCTATGCTGTTTAAGGCATAACATTCGTTACTGTATTTGTTGCTGTTACATGTTTGTTGTGAATGGTGGTCTTTAGCATTATAGCATTCTTTGTCTTGTTTACCACTTTTTGGTCTAAATTCCTAAATTTTGTATATCAGTAATTCCTTGTGTATCAGAAACACTCTTCTGCTTTCTTTTTTGTTTGAATTTACGTGATACATACATACCATTTTTTATTTTAAAATACAATGCAACTCACTTTTTGAATGGTACACTTCTATGAAGATTAATACATGCATAGACTTGTTACTACCACCGCAAGAAGTATACAGAACAATTCCAGTATCCCAAAGAACGAAATGTGCTGCTTTTTTTTAGGCAGTCCTCCCTCCATCCTAATCCCTGGTGGTGGTTGATTTCTTCTCTCCTCCCTATTGTTTTATCTTTCCCAGAGTGTCATAGAAATGGGGTCATACCGTGTATAATCTTTGAGACTGGTTTCTTTCATTTAATATAGTACAGTTGAGATTCATCCATGTTGTTGCATGTATTAATTATTCATTATTGCTGAGTAGTATTCTAGTATGTGGCTGTACCGCAGTTTGTTTATTCATGTACACATTAAAGGACATGTGTGTTGCTCCAGTTTTTGACTACAGGTTGAGTATCCCTTATCTGAAATGCTTGGGACCAGAAGCGATTCCAATTTCAGATTTTTAAAGATTTTGCCACATTTGCATACACATAATGAAATATCTTTGGGATGGGACCCAAGTCTAAACACAGAATTTATTTATGTTTCATATACAACTTGTGCACATAGGCTGAAGGTAATTTAATACAATGTTTTAAATAATTATGTGCATGAAACAAAGTTTGTGTTAAGTACTTAGGTGTGTTTGTTTCCACTTTTATATCATGCTGGCACTTGAAAGTTTTGGATTTTGGAATATTACAGATTTTGGATACTCAGATTTGGGGTGTTCAACTTGTATTACAAATGTTGCTATCAGTTTTTGTGTATGACTTTTTCCGTGAATGTAAGTTTTTATTTCATTAGAATAAATACTTAGAAATGGGATGGGTGGGGCATATATGATAGGTATGTATTTAACAATTTTATGAAACTGCCAAACCATTTTCCGGAGTGTCTGTACCATTTTGCATTTCCACCAGTGATGTATGAAAAATTTTCCACATACTCACCATTTTTCATTTTATTCTAAGAAGTGTGTAATGCTGTCTCATTGTGGTCTTAATTTGCATTACGGTAATGATATTGACCATCCTTTTATGAATTTGATATCTATGTATCTTCTTTGGTGGAATGTCTTTTTAAATATTTTGTCCATTAATTTTTTTTCTTAATATCGAATTTTGAGAGTTCTTCATATACTCTGTATACAAATATTTTCTCCCAGTATGTGGCTTGTCTTTTCTTACAGTGTCATCTATAGAGACATTTTAATTTTGATAAAGTTTACCTTGTCAGTTATTTCTTTTGTGGATTGTGCTTTTGGTGTCACATCTAAGAGCATTTCCTAACTGAAGATCATGAAAATTTTTCTCCTTTGTTTAAGAGTTTTGTAGATTTACATATTACATTCAGTTGTATGATATATTTTAGGTTAATTTTTGCGTTTGATGCAGATTATGAGTTGAAGATAATATTTTGGCATGTCGATACCCAGTTATTTCAGAATCATTTGTCGAAAAGATTATCCTTTTTCTACAATTGTCTTTGCACCTTTGTCGTAAACTAATTGACTGTATTTCTAAACTCTCTATTTTGTTTCCTTTGTCTATGTGTCTGTCATTTTGTAAATACCACATTTTTTTGATTACTGAAGTTTTTTGTGTGTCTTAGAATCATTGTGTGATTCTTCCATTCCCCTCCACCCCAGATTGTTTTGCCTATTCTAGTTTCTTGGCCTTTCCATATCAATTTTAAACTTAGTCTGTATCTACAAAAAATTTTACTGGGATTTTGATTGAAGTTACATCTATAGGTCAATTTGGAGAGAATTGACATCTTAACTAACTTAAGTCTTTTACTACATGAATGTGGACTGTGTCTTCATTTATTTATGTCTTATTTATTTCTTTTTTCTTTCATTACTATTTTATGGTTTTTCAGTATACAGTTGCTATATATATTTTGTCATATTTAAACCCATATTTCTTTGTTGTTGGAGCTGTTGAAAAATGGTACTTTAAAAAATTTATTTTCTAATTGTTCATTACTGCTGCATAGAAATATACCAGATGTTGCTAAATGCACTTATTATTTGTAGAAGATTTTTTGTAGATTTCTTGGGATTTCTGCATAGACAGTCATGTTGTCTATCAATATTTGTTCCATTCCAATCTAAATGCCTGTTATCTATTTTTTTTTTCTTATTACACTGGCTACAGCTTTGAGTAAAATATGGAATCATGGATGATGAGAGTGGCCATCCTTGCTTAATTCCCAGTTTCTGGGGGAAGCCTCTAGTCTTTGTCATTAAGTATGATGTTAACTGTACTTTTTTTTGTGTGTGTGCCCTTTTTCAGACTGAGGAGATTTCCTTTTATTCCTAATTTGCTGAGAGTTTTTATAATGAATGGATGTTGAATTCTGTTAAGTGTTTTTTCATTACCAATTGGCATGGCCATGTGATTTCATTGTTTAATCTCTTAATATGGTGAATTACATTGATTTTTCAAATGTTGAATCAGCCTTGGATTCCTGAGATAAAACTCACTTGGCTATAATGTTTTCTTCTTTTAATATACTGCCAGATCAACTGGCTTACATTTTGTTGAGGAATTTTTACATCTGTGTTCCTAAGGCATAGAGTCTATAGCTTCCTTGTATTGTAAAACTAAGTTGGACCTTTTTCATGTCTATAAATGCTTATTTAATATTTCCTTCTGATTGTGCTCTTGTAGTACAGTTAACCTCTGCTCCATGGTTTTTGTTTTGTTTATTTTTTGTTTTAATTGGTGTCTTATTCCATTCAGGCTGCTATAACAAAATAGTCAGAGTAATTTATAAATAACAGAAATTTATTATTTACCATTCTGAAGGTGGGAAGTCCGAGATCAAGGCACCAGCAGTTTGGTGTGTGGTGGGGCCCATTCCTCATAGTGTCTTCTATGTGTCCTCACATGGTGGAAAGGGTGAATGAGCTCCCTTGGGCCTCTTTTATGAGAACAGTAATTCCGTATATGAGGCTGTAGCACTCATGACCCAATCACTTCCTGAAGGCGCCTCCTCTTAATACTATTACATAGGGGATGAAGTTTTAACAAATGCATTCAAGGGGACAAAAACATTCAGACCACAGCAGGCAGAGTCAGAGAATTTTTATCAGCTGAAATGCCTTGATTCTCGTTTTTTTGTTGTCTTTATATGAAATGCCTTATATGAATAGCTTTATATGAAACTTGTCTCCTGAGTTCTGTACTTTTTGAAATGTCTTAAATTATCCTGGGTTAATGTGATATTCTTTGTGGAAAAGATTAGAGGTTTCAGTTGTTTCTAGGGCTCTTGGTTTCTTAGTTCTTCTTTAGTTCCTTTTTTTGTTGTTATTGATGTTTATATATCAAGAAAATTAACCTTTTATTAATAAAATGTGCTGCAAATATATTCTCTAGCTTCTGTTATTTTTTTCATTTATAGTGTTTTATTTCCATTTGGAATTTAACATTCTTTTGTATTCACATTTCTCATGCTTTTTTCCTCCTTTCTAATAAAACATGAACATTTTCCTCCCTCTGAGATTGAAAAATACGTATATATGTATATATGTATGTAACTCTATCTCCCATAGCCTCTTCAAGATCTTCGAATCAGTTTGTGTTTATTTTTTTAAATTTTAGATCTGTCTGAGGTTTATTTTCAAGTAGGACATGAGGCAGTCCCCACCATACACATGGACTGTATTACTTTTGGTGAGATCAACATTCAGTGGGCCTTTCTTACATCACTTTGTGTTTTCAAATTATATTCAGATGCATCAGGTATTCTGTCAGTTTTTTCCTCCTTAGATCTCTCCTGGAGCCTCTGATCAGCTCCAATATGGGTAGGCTGCCCTCCGTCTGATAAAGGCTGTCACCTTGAAATCATCCTGGGATTCTTTTTGCCTCTTCCCTGTGTTCAATATTCTCATCTTGGTTTATCGGTTTATTTCCTTATGGTGGGTGTTGAGGGCACACAGTGGAGTGATGTGATGGTATGATGAATGGTTTTGGAAAGATAATGACAAACCAGATCATGAAGAGCGTTGCATGCATGATAAGGAGTTTTAGCTTCGTCTCAATGGTTGCAGTAACTACTGAATATTTTATAGGTGAGTAACATCATGTTTGCTCTTACAGAGGATCACTGTGGCTGCAACTTACAGAAGGGATGGAAGAAAGGAAGTTTAGATAAATTCTGTTGCAGCAGTTCAGGAAAGATATAATGGTATATTGAATTCAGGCGGTGATAGTGGGGTGTTGTTCTCACAGAACTGGGGATTAATTGGGCATGGGAGAGAGGGAGGAAGACTCAGGAGGGTGCTCAGATTTCTGAGTTTGGCAGTTAGATTGATGATCCTCGGAGTAGGAGTGTCCTGTTTAGGGCAGGCACTGAGTTTAATTTTGGACGTGCTGTGCAAAGGATTGCAGTATATCCTTTACCCACATTCACCAAATGTTAACATTTTACTATGTTTGTTTATAATTTCTCTCTCTCTCTCTCTCTCTCTGTGGGTTTTCTGACTCATTTGAGAAGTTTCTGTACATGATGCTCTTTTACCTCTAATTATTTCACTAAATATTCCCCTAAAACAATCCATGAATTTCAAAATCAAGACATTAAATTGATTCAGTGTTGTCAGCTAATCTGCAGACCTTATTCAGATTTTGCCAGTTGTCCCAATAATGTTTGTTATGGGAATAAAACTTCCAGATCTTGAATTGTAGTCATTTACCATGTCTCTTTATTTTCCTGTAATCTGGAACAGTTTTTCAGTCTATGGCTAGTGGAAATTTGAGTGACTTTGGAATTATGTGTGTGTATGTATGTGGGGGGTGGTGTTGATGTGGGAAACAGACTTGTAATTGTGGTGCTTGGAGTCCACAGAGTGTAAGTTAGAATCAGGAATGGACTCTGGGGAAATGGATTTTCTACTGTTTGATGCAGGAAAGGTGGGAACAGATCTCCTACTCAAGGACACAACTGCACTGATCTGTTTTTTTACTCCAGATGATGATTTGGCTTTGATAATTTGTTTTAGGAACTGAGTAAGACTGATCATTATATCTATGTATGTATCCTTAAATATAAGCATATACTTCTGACTGTGTATATTCTTCCTACCTGGCAATGTAACACCCAATATGAAAGGATCATGGTATGGCATAAGAAAATTGAGCTTAAGTCTCTCTTGAACACAGTGTTATTGTTAGGTGCCGGTCTCCATTAAGGGCTCTTGAGAACTTATATTCCTGTTCTCTGAAGCCATTCTGCTAATAGTATTTTTGGCTACTTACGTTAAGAATGTGTGTGTTTCTGTTTCCGATTTGTATATGGATAGGGCACCTGGAATGATATTCAGGTGGGAGAATCGCTTGAGGCCACGAGTTTGAGACCAGCCTTGGCAACATAGAGACCTCATCTCTTAAAAAAAATAAAAAAAAAGAAAGAAAGAAAAAAAAATTAGCCAGGCATGGCCCGTGCCTGTAGTCCCTGCTACTTAGAAGGCAGAGGTAGGAGGATCACTTGAGCCCAGGAAGTCAAGGCTGCAGTGAACTATGATCATACCCCACTGTACTGCAGCCTGGGTGACAGAGCAAGAGCCTGTTTTGGGGGGTGGGAGAGGAAAATGACATTATTACTTGTACTTGTCAATACTTACTCCTCTGTGTATATTCTGCTTTTAGTTAAAAATCTTATAGGAGTGTAGATTTTTTGTGTGTGTCATGTATTGGGTATTATTTTATTTTATGTCTATTAAGACCTCAGATGTATATACTAGAGATATGCTCTCTGTATGTGCTGTTTGCTCAGAGATTCATATCTACATGAAGTTGTGACTCCCAGTTGTGTTATTTGTTGCCATGCTTCCAGTTGTGTTCCTCTTACTGAGGAATGTTTGTGTGGGATCCAGTGGCAGGGAGACTGAGGGGCTGCGACTTCCCCAGCAGGATAGAGGGACCCGGTGTGTGCATAGGCAACATGGCACCCACCTTCTCAGCTCGGGTCTGTGGTAGGGCAAAGCGACCCTGTGCGGGCCTGCAGCCTGGTGCTGTGTTCCCAAGAAGCTCAGTGATGGCAGCAGCGCCTGGATTTGACAGGGAAGAAGGATTCTCTGGACGGATCAGGAGCTGGCAGGCTGCTATAGGTGTTGGGGAGGGGGAGTAAACATTCCCACCCACCCTTTCCACTGGATTCTGAATCCCTCGGGGTCATCTCTGCCATAATCTTGCTCCTCCTTGTTCTGCTCCACAACTTCTTCCAGTGGGATCTCCAGTAAGGGTAGGTTCTGGCACCTTTCCCTCAGTATTTCTCCTGGACTCTGCTTTCTCACCTAAAAATTTCTCTTCTTTTTGGGACAATATGCTGATTCATTGTCTCTAGTCGGCCATCTTGCCCCTCACCTCCCATTTTTCTCTTTAAAATGGGGATAATATTGTCAATTGTTTATGACTGATAGGTTCAAATGAGATAATATATACTAAAAATTTAGTGTGTGGTCTGACACAAATTAAGAGTGCAAAAACAGAGGCTGATATTATTTTACTTCCTGCCATGTGTTTGATTATTATAATCTATTCACTCTGAGAATTGACTGCCCTATTTTTTTTTTATGTCTTCTCAAGAAAATTTTTAAATGTCTTCCACAGGATTTTGTTTCCACAATTATCCGTTTACTTGACAGCCCCTCGACTTACATTAGAGCAAAAGCCTTCCTGGTTCTTCTGTACATTTTGATTTATAACCGTGAGATGTTGCTGCTCGGTTGCCAAGCAAGGTAAGATTTTCTCTAATGGTTTCATCAGTAACTTCAATTTGGTGCCCATTTTATTAGTAGTTGTATTAATACATACATGTCATAGGGTATTTCTTGGCCTCTGTGTACCCAGTATTGAAATTTTTTTTCTAAATTTTTTCTGACGGTTTAGTATTTCACTTATAATCTCTTCTTGGGAGCACTGAGGACCTAGAGGAGAGCTCCAAAACTGAAACAGGTTGGGATATGCCTGGCGTGTCCTAAATCCGAGGACAATCCTAGATAGAGTGTTGACGTTGGTTCCGGTTTGTACCTTTGGGTACGTTTTGGGGGTCATTTTTGGACCAGTGGTTTGTTTGTATTTTTTGTTGTGAGATTCTGGAAAGAGTAGTTGAAGGCCTGGAAAGACCAGCCTTGTGGGTAGGAGGAGGAGCAGGGTGGGGGACAGGATGTGTCCTAGGGTTAGCACATCTTTCTCTCTGGGTTTCAGCTCCTTCTTCTGAAAGGAGGAGCTGTCCTGGATGTTCCTCAAGTTCTTTCACATTCTGATGCTTTCTGTGTAACATCTGAACCATCTGTTCCATGCTCCATTGAAGCCTGGAGGATCCTTGAAAATCTGGTTTAATGTCTGTTTCTAGATCCAGGTTTTTGCTTTACTTAGAATACTGAGCAGAGCCTGGAAGTGCTGAGATCGATCTAGATTAGGGGTTGGCAAACTTTTTCAGGTAAACAGCTTGAAAGTAAATATTTTAGGCTCTGTGAGTCAAGAGGCAAAATTGGGGATATTACGTACATGCATAAAAAGAGAAAACATTTTCACACATTTTTTATTGATGTAATATACTATTAATGATTGAGTATAATTTTTTTTGTAAATATACATCTACTTATGAGAATAAGGGGATTCTCTTTGTGGGGGGAGATAACATTTTGCTTAATTGGGGGTCAAAGTTAGTGTCCCCATCATCAAATCACTTGCAAACGTTCATTTGTTAGTGCTAATCTTTAATGTGATTTTATGTGTCTTATCTTTGAAAATGTCTTCACACAGGTAGGTATTGCCAAATACCAATAACATTTCATGAGCATGTGATTTTAATTGAGCATATTTGTCATTTGAAGGACAATTTGTAGAATCCTGTTAGATTCTTCTCTTGATATTTGCCTTTTATCATGCCATTATGTTACATTAATCGCTTCCAATTGAAGGGTGTGTGGAATCTCCTAACAAGCCTCCTTGTTTTTCCTCTCTTAGGGATCACTCTCCTTTGTTGTTTTAGTTATAGTGTTTTAAAAACCACTATTTCATGTATTTTTGTCTGTTTTTTGGTTGTCTTAGATGGGATGGTGAGTCGTGTTCCCACTAGTCCATTATGGCTAGAAGCGGAAGTCGCTCTTGTCTATTTTTATCAGCCTCACCATGGCTTTGCTGCCTTTGATCTCTCCTTGCATTTACCATCGTTTTTCACCATAACAGCTAATACAGTTTCCCAGCAGATGCTCTGAATTCATCTTTCGTGCTCACTCTGGTCTCCGTATAGCTGCTGGACTATCTGCACACTGAATCGTAACATCACTCGCTCTGAGACAATACCCCGGCCCTCACCGTGGCTCGCCCTGCCCTGCTGCCTCTAGTTTCTGCCCTCCTCTTAGCCTTGTCTTCTACAGCTCCTCTTTGTGCCCACTGCATCCCAGCCACATGGTTTTCTTGTTGCTTTTTGAATATAGTAAGCCGATTGTACTTACCTCAGGGCTCCTCTCAGTTGCTGTTCCCTGTGCCTGTGATCTCTTCTGGATGTGTGCATGGCTGGCTTCCTCAGGCCATTTTGTTCTCTGTTCAAGGATTACTTCCTCTGAGAGCTGCTCTTTTCACCCTATCTAAGATGCCCCCCGTAACTCCAGCTCCAGAAACTCTTTACCTGGAAGGAACTAAACCACTCAGACCTTCAGAGGTTTGGGCATGACACATGTGGCCTTCCTGGGGAATTGCAGTCACTTCTGTGTCTCTGAATGGGTCTTCAGGGACTCCAGCAGTGTTGGGAAGATAGTAGTCTGAAGACATGCCCCTCACTGCTTGCTCTCTGGAGCAATACAGTGAGTAGGGTGAGTATGGAGAAGGGGGCTTGGTGGGTGAGCTTAGCCTTGTGGGGGAGGTAACGCAGGCTCCGTTCTTCCTGCATGTGTGGCACAGATGGACCCCATCTGCGGGCCCCTAAGCTTGGGGTGAATACTAGACCTTGGGACTACAGCAGGGACTACATCAGAAATGCACTGCTCTCTGTACATGGTGGTTGGGACCCGCAGTCCTGTTCCCAGGAGATCTGGAGCAGGACTGAAATGGTGGGCCAGTCTGTGAGGCTGTGGGAGGTTGGCCTCACCTTCCTGCCCTGGAGGAGAACAGTGCCCTCTCACCACCTGCTTCTTTGCCACATCTGTTCTGATCAGGTGCTGAGTAGGTTAAGTAGTCAGTAGGCAGAGATTTGTCTAGGCCGTTTAGGGAAACACAGTACATGAAGGAGAAACAACGGGAAGACCAGGCAGTTCTTACTGATGCAGAACTAATGGAAGAGACAGAAAAGATTTTAACAGTTAATGAAAACTCTATGAAGAGGCAGTTTTTTTGAAAGTCATCAGAAGAACGGAAAGAGAATGGCCTCTGCTAGGGATGGCATTCGTTTTTTGAAAGGCAATATGAAAGAACACATGGAACCATTCAGTGCTGAATTCCAGGAGGAGGAAAGGAACAGATGGAGGAGGATTTCTTGTCGAGGAAATCATAGCAGTCATCTTCTGGTTGAACATGCTGTCTTCTGATGCTGTACTCAGAGTAAAGGAGTGAAAAAGCTTCAAAACCACAAGGGCAAAGGGAAGATGGCTAAAGCAGATGAATGCTGTTACCTGGTCTTTGTATTTTGGTTTAAGGCAATGTTCATTTATTAATCTGACAGTTTCCATGGGTCAGGAGTCTGGGCACGGTGAAACTGGATCCTCTGGTCATATCTCACACGCTTGAAGTCCAGGTGTTGGCTGGTGCTGTGGTTCTCATTTTTAGGGTCCTCTTCCTAGCTCACTGAATATTGCACAATTTCCTTGCAGCTGTAGGACTGATGTCCTCACTTTCTTGCTGGTATTTGGCTTGGATTCTCTCCCAGATTCTAGAGGCCATCTTTCTTCTTCGTTGGCAGTTTATAAACATGACTGTTTGCTTTCTTCCTGGTGGCCAGCAAGATCGCGTCTCATGCCCTAAGTCCCCCTCATACTTCCAACATGTTTGATTTCCTTCTTTGGCTATCAGTCAGAGAAAATGACTTTTAAAAGTCTCTCCTGGTTACATTAGGCTTACTCAGATAATCTACATATCTCACATAAGTCAAGGTTAATTGAATTGGGACTTTAATTACATCTGTAAACGTCATTAATTAATCTGTAAATGTCAATTTATTAGGAGTGAGAAGAGAATAGAGAGCAGGGGCAGGGATGATGTATATGTCTCTGAATGTACCTGTCTTAC
>NW_012133857.1:5493930-5495057 GCF_000956105.1 Propithecus coquereli | reverse complement strand
CATAGATATGCTGGGGTCACTGCAATTTGAATTTGGGCCAAAACTCCATTTATCACCTGGCCACCATAAGCTGAGAGAAAATAGCTTTAATTAGAAATAGAGACATTGAATTTGATAATGAGTTTGCTGAGATTCTGGCAGGGAGATGGAAGAGAGGAAAAATGCATTCCATATTTCAAGTACAAATTGTTCCTGTGTGTGGGAAAACAATAGAAATAAAGAATGTGCAATAGACAGACAAAAATGGACTTAGAATGGAGTGAAGCAAAGAAAAGTGTGATATTTCGATTCTCTGAAAAGAGCGTGTGGCTACAGCAAAGAACCAGGTGTGAAGTTGTCCAGCATGAATCCAAATGGGATGGAAATCCACAGTTTACATCTTATTCCAAGTGGCATGCTACGCATGAGAAGATTGGAAGTAGAAACAGGCCGTGGAGTTGTCAAACCATCCATGGACTCATGGAGCTCAGAAGAACTCTAAGAGAATAGAGTGTCTTGGGGGTGGGGGTGGGGTGCAAAGGTGATAGCATCTTTAAGGAGCTGCCTGGAATAAGTTAAAGCAAGGAGTGTGAACTCTCCATTTTTAAAATTTCTATAATTGACCTCTCACAATGCAAATGTGCCATTCTTTTCATAATAGACTGCTTGAATCTTCTATTCCCATCATTTCCAGGCAGTTAGTTCTTCTTTTCTCTTGTGTTTCTTTCTGTTTTTCCTCTTCACCTGCACACTTGGAACTCCTAATTACCTGTCTAGCTTCCTTTCTCTCCCATCCAATAGCTGTGCCATTATCAGATTAATATTCTTTAAATGCCACCGTCATGAAGTCATTCCTTTCCTTTATAAAATTCTCTTTCTTCAATCTCCCTGCCGTCCTTCTTTTTAGTTAGCATGACCTTTGGGCCAGGCTTGTTGGCACCCAGTTCATTAAAAAAAATTGTTCATAGGGTTGAGAAAGTCACCTCTTCTTATCAGCTGTAAAGTCTAAACTTGTCCTTCTGCCATTTAGGGCTTGAGGTACTGCTGGGGTTTTGCCTACTCCCCAGGTGGGTTTTTTCTTCTTGTGTGCTTGGGCCTTCCCTCAGTCCACGTAATCTATACTGTCATCTTTAAGAAATTCTTCAAGC
>NW_012133857.1:5488383-5493880 GCF_000956105.1 Propithecus coquereli | reverse complement strand
TTTACTTATATTCTTAGCCTTATGTTATCACTTCCTTTAGGTTTAGAGAAATTTCTTTAGACATTTTTTAAGGATAGATTTGCTATTAAAAAAAACTGTTACTTTTGAGAAATCTTTTCGGCTCTTTATTCCTTGAGTTTATTTTACTGCACTTAAAACTTGTGATTGATAGTTCTTTTGTTTTGTATTTTTAGTCTTTAAAAATGTTCTTTTTTCTAGCCTCCATGGTTTCATATTATGGTTTCAAATCTGTTGTTTTCAATTGGTATTCCTTTATAGGTAATATGTCATTTCTCTGGCTATTTTGAAGATATTTTCTTTGCTTTTAAGATTTAGAAGTTTAAATGTGACATATATTTGGTGTGGATTCTTTGGGTTTATGTTATTTGGAGTTTGATTAGTTTCTTGAATCTGTAGATTTATATCTTCTGCTAAATTTGGATATTTTGGGGTCATCATTTCTTTGAATACTTTTTCAGTCCCATTCTTCCTATCATCCCCTTCTTAGGACTATGATGATATGAATGTAAGGTGTTTTATTATTTTACTATAAGTCCCTGAGATGCTTTTTTTTTTTCTTTTGTCTATTTTCTCTCTGCTTTTCAGATTGATAAATTCAACTTATCTTTCATCAAGTTTATTCATTCTGTTCTCTGTCATTTACACTCTACTGTTGAGCCCATCCACTGAGGTTTTTATCTTGGTTATTATATTTTTCAGTTCCATATTGTACATTTGTTTATTTCTATAACCTCCCCTCCCACAGTGTTTTAAATTATTTCATTAGTTTTAAGAGGATTTGCAATGTTTTTTGAAACATTTTTATGATGACTGCTTGAAAATCCTCATTAGATCATTCTAGCATCTGATTCTTACTAGTTTTAGCGTGTGTTGATTATCTTTTTTGATCATGTTGTGATTTTCCTGGTTCTTGTTTTGATGAGTGATTTTAGATCATATCTTGGACATTTGGCCTATTCTCTTAGGATACTGAGTCCCTATCTCGCTCTGTGTCATTAAGTCTTCTTGTTGCTGGTTGGGCTAATGCCTTGTTGGGGAAGCAGATCACTGCCTGCTCCTGCTGGTTGGGAATGGAAGATAGCTCCCCACTCAGTCACCTTAACACTTTCCCAGCAGGGAAATTGGAAAGTGGCCTGCTTTTTTTGGGCAGGGAAGAGGGTCAACTGCCTGCTGAGTCTCATGGACACTACCTGTGCTGGGGAATCAGGTAATTGCTGTCCGCTTCCACCTGGCAGGCGATGGACAATTAGCTCCCTATTATGCCTTGCACATCTTAGCTGGAGCAGTGGAGTGGGTCACCTGATTCCCTAGTGTAAGAAGACCAACTCCCCATTAGCCTACTAAAATTGCGGAAGAGGGATGGGGAGAGGATTGTATGTGTTTTTTTGCCGGTGTGTTTCCAGAGTAGGGCAGGTATTGCCAAAAAGATTTTTCTGTTGTTAAGCCATCTTTTCACTGGTCCCTTGGCTAGGGGAAACAGGCTTTTCTTGGACACTTTTTGGTAGTTGTGGGTTGGAGGCTTCTGTAGGACCCTGTTGGAATATGTAAGGCAATGAGGAAATGAAGGAGGCTCTCTGGTGTGTTGTTTCTTAGGTAGTCCACCTTCTTTCCACTTTTCAGAGTCTTCCTATGCTTGTTTTTTATATTATGTCCAAGGATTTTTTTAGTTACAAGAGGGAGGACTTTGGAGGAATGGGGCTACTCCTTCTTGGTAGAACTGGAAATTCCAAGTCACTTTTAGCATTGGTGGTATAGTGGTTAGCTACCTTCCAAAGCCACTCTTAAAAAAAAAAAAATGTTAATTTAATTTAATCAACTTATTTTTTGGAGACGGGGTTTTGCTCTGTTGTCCAGGCTGGAGCATAGTGCTACAATCATAGCTCACCATAGCCTCGAACTCCTGCACTCAAGTGAGTCTCCCTTCTCAGCTTCCCAAGTAGCTGGGACTGCAGGCATGAGCCACTGTACCCAGCTCAAAGTCAATTTTAAATATCACTCATGGAAATGTGAGTTGCAGCAACCTTTTGGAAAATGATTTGGAATTATTTGTGACTATTAACAATATATACCACTTTGGCTTTAACAGGCCTGCATTTGATTTAGCTGCCAGAAATAAAAGTATGAACGATTCAAGATATGTGAGTGAGGGTGTCCAATGCAGCATTGTTTCTAGTGGCGAATACCTGGAAATGCAGTTAATATCCATTGGTATTGAAATGTTTCAATAAATAATGATATAGCTGTAATATAAATAATTCATTTGATTAACTTGGATATTCATTACATATAGATAAGTGAAAAAAGGAAAGGGCAAAGTTATATATTATGAAGTTTTTTTAATAAACAAATGGCAAAACTCTTCTATCTCTATATATTTTATAAAAGTTCATTAAAAAACAGACATGGAAGAAGAATGTCAAATTCGTTATCTAGGAAGGTGAGACAGGGAGATTATTTATCTTCATTTGTATTTTTAAGCTATTGTAGTAGGCATGTTTCACTTCTATAATTAAAACATATATATAATAAAAACTAAAAGAAATGTTAGCAATAGGTGCTAGTTGGTTTTGAAAGATTAAGAGAATTTTTAAAGCAGTGTAAGTTAATATTTTTTAGACTTTTAGATTAAATTTAGTAATATAAATTATTCTCAGAACAGCCAGTACAGGCTGTGGGAAATGGTTAGTATTTTTCCTTTGTGCTTTGCAGCCCAGGTATTATTTTCGTGTGCATATAAAATGCAAGGTTGAATATAAAAGTATGCAAAAGAGAGGCAGCCTTCAGGCTAGAGAGATGTTAAAATTCTCTCTGATGAGTTTATATGGAAAAGTATTCTTCCTTCCTTCCTTGTCCCTTGAAACTGCATTAGCAGCTGGAGTTCTGAACAAATCACAGTGCTGCTCATCTGCCCAAGAAGGAAAGCTTCACATCAGTAGCCCATGATAACCTTTGCTACATTATGCAGATATTATTTTCTGCATACCATCATTACCTTCGGCATTTTATGGATTAGATTTCAGCACTTTTCTGTGATGTCAGCTCTCACATTTATCTAGCATGAGACAGGTAGTGAAATTGAGCTGTCGGGATTAGATAAAAATGATATGATGCCCCCCAAATATCTACCTATTTTTCCAAATGGCTTCATACTCATATTGAATATGACAGGTGATAAAATAAGCCCTTATGTGTCTCTAGAAATGATAACCCTTTTAGAGGATGAATAGCCTTGTAAGTTCATTGTGTAGGTTTGCCATGAGCCTGAAATGTCAGTGGCTCCTGATGGATCAGGTTTTCCTAGAGGTTTTTTTTCCTTCCCCATAACATTACTATTAATATGTTAACCAGTGAAATTTAAAAAATCTTAATGTTAAAAGATTTTTTAAAAGAAATATTTTCCCTGGATAATTGGTTAACTGTGTGGGGGAAAATGATTTTCTCTGCTTACATCATATAAAAGTCAATTCCAGATGGATTAAAAAATTATATGCCAAAAAGAAACCATAAACAGCTGGAAGGAAATATGTTTAAATGTGGGTGAGGAAAGATTTTCTGAGTAGAAAAGCAATGAAAGAAACCATAAAAGGAAATACTAATAGTTTGGCTGCATATAAATTAGAAACATTTATATCCCTCCAAAATCATAAATAAAATTTATGTGCTAAGAAAAACTGTAAATTTTTGTATCATATATAATCTGTGTGCTGTAAAGAGATTCATAGTGATGTAAATAGATATTCAGCCTTATTAGTAATCAATGAAATGGAAATTAATATGATATGAGGGACAGTCCTTTTGCTGAGCCCATGCATAGCCTCTATCTTTGCCACTTTGGCCCGTTCGTATCTGGGCCCATTGGGCAAGCCCTGGGGTGGCTGGAGAAGGAGTTTTAACTGACATTTGCAGAACATGTCATCTTGTTTACCTGATGATTGAGAGCCTCCTCTGAAATGAATGCTCTTGAGCAAACATCCACATAGTACATAAACGTCTTCATGCTTTGTGTCCATTCTATGGGGTCTACCCACATCATCTCTTTCTCAGAACTTCATGTCACCAACCTTCAAATCTTAAGTCCCTGACCATCCTACTAGCTATTAGCCAGTGCCCATGAGTCAGCAAGCGTCTGTACTTCTAGCCGTATCTCAATGTAAACGTAGGGTATACCACAATGTATTGTTTGAATATCTGCTCACTGGATGTTCTTTTCACGGACACTCCTGATTAGGTTTGTAATGCAGCAGTCCACCTTTATTTGGTGCCAGCATATTGTACTGAACAATTCACCAACCAGACTCAGTGCTTTTGCCATTCAATTTGCCGTAAATAATTCTTAATCAGGATTGAGGGGAGGCAATGCAGAGGAGTATGTGTTGAAGGAATCTGAGCCACTACTCATGCAATTTACTTGTGTATTCTAGACCTGTTCAAGCTCAGTCTCTTATATTGTTCAGTCTACTTGATGGTTTACCACTGTACATGCCCAATCTGGTGGCTTGGTGAGTTGGGTCAATGATAGGTAACTCAGATCACATGATCATTTATATCAATAGTCATGTGTGTTCATTTTCTATCAGGATCTATTTATCAAAAGGAGATGAGTAATCCACAGATGGTTTTTGCTTCTGAACTGCAAAGATCTGTGTTGTCATTCACTTATTGGTGTTTCCCTGTGCCTTCATTTGCCACAGACACTCCGATTAGTACTAGATATTCTAGGTCTTATGACCCCAGTGGCAGAGCAGCTTGTAATACAACTTGAAATTGCTGCAGAGCCTTTACTCATCCAGCACCATTCAAAACCAGCAAGTTTATCCTCAGAAAGTGAATGCAAAGAACACATTCAGGGATGGCATGTCTTGCCTCCTAAATTCACAAAGACCCACCAAACATTATGCCTCTTTTTTGGTCATAGTCAGTAGAAGGTATGATAATTTGTCTTTGACCTGGAGGGATGTCCCAACATGTTCCAGACCATTGAGGTACAGGAAATTCACTGAGGTAGTAGACCCCTGAATTTTTATGGAGTGTCTCTCTCTTTGTCTCATGTGTCTTACTAAGCCAACTAAAGAACTTACTGGTGACTCTTCCTTAGCTCCAACCAGCTGAATGTCATCAAAAATAGTGTACAAGGGTAATGTTTGGTGGCATGTCAAGATGTCTAGATCTTTGCAGACTGTTCTTGGGCTGAGAGCAGGAGAGTTGGCATAGTTCTGAGGCAAGGCAGTGGATGTGAACTGTTCACCCCGAAGAGTAAAAGAAAATACATGCTGGTGGTGCTTCTAAATTGACAGATAAATAAGCCTTTGTCAGGCCAGTGGCAACTAAGATGCCAGGGCTGTGTTGATTTTCTCCAGTAGAGATATTACATCTTAAATCACAGCTGCAATTGGAGTCACATATTTACATTTTGGATAACCCACTGTCATTAGTCGTGATCCATCACAGTCATTTTCCAAGATTTTACACAGGCAAA
>NW_012133857.1:5480250-5484503 GCF_000956105.1 Propithecus coquereli | reverse complement strand
CCAACACCATCTCTTCTTGGCTATTACACTGGCCTCCATCTGGTCTCCCTGCTTCTAGTCTTGGAACCCTCCCCCTCAATAATCTGTTTTCCATATAGAAGCTGGAATAATTTGGTGAAAACTTCTTGTATTTAGTTTAATTCAAGACAATATTGATTATATGAAAGCCTAATTTTTCAATGGCATGTCTAAAAAGAAGTTTTTTGGGGAGGACTATTGTAAATGTATACATTTTTAAATGAATTTGATGAAATAGATAAATATCTACCTGTAATGGTAAATATTTAACTTATTACTATAGTTACACAGATATATTGACAAGTACTTACACAAGATAATATACTACTGATGTGGAAAAATTTTTTTCTTGCATTTCATAAAATAAATTTGTTTCAAAATTCCACATGCATCTTTTTAATGGCTTTATCGAAGTGCCAGCATCTTTGACATCAGTTCTTTGAGTTCCTTCTGCCTCATCTGACACAGTATTCCAGACTATATAGTTTTGTTTTCCTTTTAAATTGTTTCAGAGACAACACTTTTTGCACCCATGTGTGATGCTGTCACTGAAATGTTATCTAAACCACAAGTTCTTTTTTTGTTTTATTTTTGACACACAGAAATTGTATATATTTATAGGGTAAAGTGTGATGTTTGGATATGTGTATATCAGGGTATTTAGCATATTCATCACCACAAACATTTAGTGTTTCTTTGTGGTAAGAACAATCAAAATCCTCTCCTTGTTATTTTGAAATATAGAATACGATGTTGTTAACCATAGTCACCCTACTGTGCAATAGAACACTAGAACTTATTCCTTCTATTAACTGTAATTTTGTACAGTTTCTCCCCATCTCCTCTTTGTGCTCTCTTCCCCATACTCCGGTGACCACTGTTCTCCTCTCTATTTCTATGAGATTAGCTTTTTTAGGTTCCATATATGAGTGAGATCATACAGTATTTGTCTTTCTGTGCCTGGCTTATATCTCTGAACATAATGTCCTCCAGGTTCATCCATGTTGATGCAAATGACAGCATTTCATTTGTTTTTATGGCCAAATAGTATTCCATTGTATTTACATACCACATTTTCTTTATTCATCCACTGATGGATGCTTAGGTTGATTCTATAATTTAGCTATTCTAAATAATGCTGCAGTAAATATGAGATTATAAACATCTGTTTGACTTCCTGATTTCCTTTCTTTTGGATAAATACCCAGAAGTGGGATTGCTGGGTCACATGATAGTTCTATTTTTAATATTTTTAGGAAACTGCATGCTTTTTTCTATAATGGCTATACTCATTTAAATTTCCACCAATAGCGTATAAAAGTTCTCCTTTTGCCACATCCATGCTAACATTTGTTATTGTTTTTATCTTTCTGATAGTATCCATTCTAATTGGGGTGAGGTGATATCCATTGTGCTTTTGATTTGCATTTCCTTGATAATTAGTGACGTTGAGCATTTTGTTGGCCATTTGTATGTCATCTTTGAGAAATGTCTATTCTTTTGCCCATTTTTTAATTAGATTGTTTGGTTTGTAGCTATTGGGTTGAGTTCTTTATAAATTCTCGATATTAACCCATTGTGAGATGCATAGTTTGCAAGTATTTTCTCCCACTATTAAGAGAGCGGGGTCTAGCTTCATCTTCTGCATGTGTATATCCAGTTTTGCCAGCACCGTATGTTGATGAAACTGTGCTTTCCCCAGTGTGTGTTCTTGGCACCTTTGTCAAAAATCAGATGGCTGTATGTGCATGGATTTATTTTTGTGTCCTCTATTCTGTTTCATTGGTCTATGTGTCTGTTTTTCTGCCAGTACTACACTGTTTTGGTTACTGTTGCTTTATAGTATATTTTGAAGTCAGGTAGTATGATGCCAAGAGCTTTGTTCTTTTTGTTCAAAATTGCTTTGGCTGTTCAGAGTCTTTTGTGGTTCCATACAGATTTTCGGATTGTTTTTTTCTGTTTCTGTGAAGAATGTCATTGGTATTTTGGTAGGGATTGCATTGAATCTGTAGATCACTTGGAGTAGTATAGATGTTTGAACAATATTAATTCTCCTAATCCATGATCATGGACTATCTTTACCTTTTTTTGTGTCCTCTTCAGTTGTTTTTTTTTTTTTAATCAATATTCTGTAGTTTTTATTGTAGAAATCTTTCACCTCCTTGGTTAAATTTATTCCTACATATTTTTTTTTTTATTTTCTTGTAGCTATTGTAAATGGCTTTCATGATTTTTTTTTTGTCAGTTTGCTATTGGTATATAAAAAGGCTGATGATTTTTGTATGTTGATTTTGTATCCTGAAACATTATTAAATTCCTTTATTATTTCTAAGAGTTTTTTGATAGTGTCTTTAGGGTTTTCTATATACATAAGCTAATGTTGTCTGCAAACAGGGACAGTTTGACTTCCTCCTTTCCAATTCGTATGCCTTTTATTTCTTTTTCTTGCCTAATTACTCTGGTTAGGGCTATGTTGAATAAAAGTGATGAAAGTGGATATCCTTGTCATGTTCCAGATCTTAGAAGAAAAGCTCTCAATTTTTCCTTATTGTATACGATGTTAGCTGTGAGTTTGTCATATGTGACCATTATTGTGTTGAAGTATGAACATTCCTTCTGTACCTACTTTGTTGAGAGTTTTTATTATGAAAGCTTGTTCAGTTTTATCAAATGCTTTTCCTCTATCGAAATGATAATGTGACTTTTGTCCTAGATTCTGTTAATGTGATGTATCACATTTATTGATTTGCATATGTTGAACCATTCTTGCATCCCTGGGATGAGTCCCACTTGATTGTGGTGAATGATTTTTTAAAAGTACTGTTGAATTCTGTTTACTAGTATTTTGTTGAGTATTTTTGCAAATATGTCCATCAGGGTTACTGGCCTGTAATTTTCTTGTCTGGTTTTGTTATTAGGGTGATGCTGGCCTTTTAAAATAAGTTGGGAAGAATTCCTTCCGCTTCAATATTTTAGAGTAGTTTGAAAAGGATCGGTATTAGTTCTTTTTAAATGTTTGATAGAATTCAGCTGTGAAGCCATCAGGTCCTGAGCTTTATTTTGGTGGCAGATTTTATTATTCAGTTTTGTTACTTGTTATTGGTCTGTTCAGATTTTTTTATTTCTTTATGATTCAGTTTTGATAGGTTGTATGTATCCAGGAATTAGTCTATTTGAGAATTTTTAATTTTTTGGTGTGTAGTTGTTCATAATAGTTTTATGATCCTTTGTATTTCTGTGGTATCAGCTATAATATCTCCTTTTTCATCTCTGATTTTATTTATTTAAATCTTCTTTTTTTAAAGGTTTGTCGATTTCGTTTTTTTCCCCAAAACCAACTTTTTGTTGATCTTTTCTATTTTTTATTCTCTCTTTCATTGATTTCCTCTCTGATCGTTATTGTTTCTTTCCTTCTACTAATGTTGGAATTAGTTTGTTTTCATTTTTCTAGTGCTTTGAATTGCAATGTTAAGTTGTTTATTTGAGATCTTTCTGGTTTTTTAATCCAAGTGTTTATTGCTATAAAGTTCCCTCTTAGAACTGCTTTTGCTGTATCCCATAGGTTTTGGTATGTTGTGTTTCCATTTTTATTTTTCTCAAGGAATTTTTAAATATCCATTTTAATTCTTTCATTGTTTAATGTCTGTGTATTGTATAGTTTCCAAAGTTTCTCCTGTTACTGATTTCTAGTTTTATTTTATTGTGATCAGAAATGATACTTGATATCATTTTGATTTTTAAAAATTTATTGAGACTTGTTTTGTGGCTTAACATATGATTTATCCTGGAGAAAGTTCCATGTGCTGATGCGAAGAATGTGTATTCTATAGCTATGGGATGGAATGTTTTGTAAATGTCTATTAGGTTCACTTGGTCTAAAGTACAATGTAAATTTGATGTTTCTTTGATTATCTGTGTGAATGATTTGTCCATTGCTGAATGTGTGATGTTGAAGTCCCCTACTATTTTTATATGGCTGTCTCTCCCTTTAGATCTAATAATATTTCCTCTATATATTTGGGTGCTGTCTCTCCCTTTATGTCTAATAATATTTCCTCTATATATTTGGGTGCTCCAGGATTTGAGTGCACATATATTTACAATTGTTACATCCTCTTGTTAAATTGACCCCCTTTATCATTATATAATTACCTTCTTTGTCTCTTTTTATAGTTTTTTATTTGAAGTTTATTTTATTTGATATAAGTATAAGCTACTCTTGCTCTTGTTGGTTT
>NW_012133857.1:5479388-5480195 GCF_000956105.1 Propithecus coquereli | reverse complement strand
TAATTCACGCGTAGGTTGAGATGGATTCGCTTCCACTGTAGCTTTCAGCTCATCATTATCCACCTTGGTCTCAGGTCGTCCACATGGCTCATTTTCAAGATTAAAATCACCAGAATGGAATTTCTCAAACCATTGACATACTGTGTGTTCATTAGGCACATCCTTCCCAAACATTTCATTGATATTTCGAGCTGTCTGCAGAGCATTGGTTTCGTGATGGAACTCATATTTGAAAATAATGTGAATTTTTGACTTAGCCATGATTTCACAAAAATTGTTCTAAAAAAAACTTTGCAGGATCATCACAAGGCAAACCATGTGTTTGAAAGACTGAGGATATACCTTCACAATAAAAGTGAAACAAGCGTCAAAGTGAAATGTTAGAGATATCAACTGTCAAATTTAGTACTTAAGGGAATCAAGCATTTCACACTTAATAACCTAATATCTTAACATATTCAGTTATATGGCCAAGAGGAATCCTAAGTTTAACATATACAAATCAAGTCGGCTTCCTAATTCCATCCCAGCCTCCAGACTTCCTCACCTAACAGTCAAAAGCGCTTAGTAGCATTCTTTTTCCAGTCTTCAAGCCCAAACCTCTGAGCCACCTGTACTTTTTTCTTCTCATCATTCAATCCAATTCATCAACAAATCATCTAAAAGATGTCTCCCCATTTATCTACTTTCCTTCTAAACTGCCCCCACCAAGCCAACACCATCTCTTCTTGGCTATTACACTGGCCTCCATCTGGTCTCCCTGCTTCTAGTCTTGGAACCCTCCCCCTCAATAATCTGTTTTCCATA
>NW_012133857.1:5467427-5474422 GCF_000956105.1 Propithecus coquereli | reverse complement strand
AGTATTATGAATTTGATAATGAATTTACCTCTTCCAGTGAGATTTATATTTTCATATGTTTTCATGGTAGTAATTATAGTTTGTTTCCAATTGAAGCACTCCCTTAAGTGTTTCTGGTAGGGACAGTCTAATGGTGATGAATTTCCTCAGCTTTTGCTTGTCTGGAAGAGACTTTATTTCTCTTATTTTTGAAGGATAGCTTTTCTGGGTATAGTATTGTAGACTGACAGTGTCGCTTTTTTTTTTTTTTTTTTTTCCCTCTCAGCACTTTGAATATATCATTCCATTCTCTCCTGGCCTGTAAAGTTTCTGCCGAGAAATCTTCTGATAATCTAATGGCTATTCCCTTATAAGCGACTCGGTGCTTTTCTCTTGTTACTTTCAGAAGTTTTTCTTTGTCCTTGACTTTTGACAGTTTGATTCATAATGTGCCTCTGAGAGAACCTCTTTGAACTGAATCTGTTTGTGGTCTTTTGAGCTTCATGGATCCAGATGTTCATATCTCTTCCAAGACTGGAAACATTTTCAGCTATTCATGAAATAAGCTGTCTGTGCCTTTTTCCATCTATTCTCCCTCTGAAACTCCCATAATGTGAAAATTTGTTCACTTAATGGTGTCCTGAAGTCTGTTTTCATTCTTTTTCATTCTTTTTTTCTTGTCTTTCCGCCACCCCTGACTGAGTTATTTCAAAAAACCTGCCTTCAAGTTTAGAAATTCTTTCTTCTGCTTAATCTAGTCTGTTGTTGAAGCTCTAAGTTGTATTTTCAATTTCATTAATTGAATCCTTTAGCTCACAATTTCTGTTTGGTTGTTTTTTATGATATCTATATTTTTGGTTAATTTCTCATTCAGACCATGAATTGTTGTCCTGATTTCATTGAGTTGTGTATCTGCATTTTCTTTCATCTCTCTCACTTTCCTTAAGATTATTATTTTATATTCCTTTTTATGCAACTTGTAAATTTCCATTTCTTTGGAGTCAGTTACTGGAGAGTTAATGGTGTTTTTCAGGTTTCCTGTGTTCCTGCATTGATATCTGTGCATTTGGTGCAATGATTGCCTCTTCCAATTTTATATGTTGGCTTTTGTAAGGAAAGACTTTCACCTGCAGATTTGTCCTATGACATCATTTGGGTAGGGTATATTGGCTTTGGTTCCAGGTGGGCAAAGTAGTGTTGTCTTTGTGCAGTTTCTTCAGCTATAGTCAACACCAGCAATGTCTGTGAGTAGCTCAATGACTTTGGCTGCAGGAATTTATGCAGCTGTTCTGCTGGCTTGGGGAAGGGTAGAGGGGCACATTGGCTGGATCCACTGGGGCCAGGGCAACATGTCTTGCGTACCACACCGAGGGAGTGCAAGGCTGGTTGACAGGTGGCTTGGGTGCTCCTCCCTTGGGTTAGGGGGACAGGGCCGTCTCTTGTACCATACCAAAGGGACAAGGGACTCATCAGCTGGTATCTCAGGCATTGTTCCTTTGGGAACATGGTGGCAGACTAGTTCTCTCTGATGGGGTTCTAGGCTGGTGATCGTGGTGTAATGGCACTGGAGCTTTAGTAGTGGCTCTGGTTTCGAGATTGCATTGTTCAACAACATCTTGGGTCATGAGGGAAGAGGGGCACAATGTGGACTCCTTCTCTGGTACAGTGTAGCTGTGTGAACTCCTGGTAGCTCCCCAAACTGGGGTCATGTTCAGAATTCTCCAGTAGCAAAAATTGCAAGTTTTCATGATGCTAATGGGGGATACTGGAGGCCTTCTGCTTACCATTTTGTCACAGGGGGAAGTCCCTTATGGTTCTGAGTTGATCCCACATGGGGAGTTGGGGTGGCACAGGTCGGGTGTTTTGATCCCTATACCATGCGGCCATCCTGAGTCTCCATGTTCTACGGGTCTTTGCCACTCCCCTGCTGTACTCCAGTGCTCTCCTTCAGATACTCTAGTCAAAATGTAGTCTATTTTTTGTTTTGGTTCTTTTTTGTGGGGGTATGATTTCTAGGCACTTCTCATGAGCCATCTTGGTGATGTTACTCTAAAACCACAAGTTCTTATATAACAAGAGACAGTCCTCTTAAGCATTTGTGTGTGTGTTTGTAATCTACATAGTTCGATGTGATTATATAAAGTGGATATGTATATATATTATTTAGTATTGTTTTATTTATATGGGAGGGTTTGTCTGAATAATCTAATGCATCTTTACCAGAAACTAGAAGTCTACTGTCTTCTTTCTTGAATTACTTTCTTACTTGACACCCAGGGCACTTTTTTGGATTTTCTTCACCCTTCACCAGGCACCCTTTCTCAGTTTCCTTTGCTTATCCTTCCTCGTTTTCCCAGCCTCTACAGCAGTTCTGTGGCTCAGTCCTTGGATATTCAGTCCCTAGTGATCTCATTTAGTTTAATGGTCTTAAAAACCATCCATCCATGGCATACTCTCAGATTAATGTCATCAGCCCATACCTTTTACCTGAACTCAGACTCATGTATCAACTTTCCACATAGTATCTAAACTTTACTGTCTGATGATGATTTTTGTACTCCATACTTGCTATTCTAAGTGTTTACCTATCTCAGTAAATGGCAGGTCTGTTCTTCTAGTTGCTTAGTTGCATGGAGTTATTTTTGACTCCTCTCTTTCACATCTCACAACCAATCAACAGCAAATCTAATTATGTGTACCTTAAAAAGATATACAGAATCTCATCAGTTCACACCATTTCCATATTACCACTCCAGCCAAAGCCGCCATAATCTCTCATTTGAACTGTTACAGTTGCCTCTTAACTGTAACTCTTCCTTCTTACATTTCTACAGTCTGTTTCTCTTCCCACTATCTGCTATTTTTAACTCACAAATCAAATCACATCACTTCTTCTCATTGAAAGTAAAACTCAAGGTTCTTACCATGGCCTACCAGGCCTTACATGGTCTGGAGCCTGGCTACCTCTCTGGTCTGTTCTTACACTGTGCTCCAGTGACACAAGTACACATTAAACTTGTATTTGACTTTGGATATTGCATGTGCCTTCCCAGTTATCTGGAAGGTTTTGTCCTAGCTTCCACATTGCTTGCTTCTTCACCCTTTCTGGTCTCTGCTTAAATGATTTCCTGTCAGAGAGGCTTTCCCTGAGAAGTGGCAAGCTGTTTTCCTCTTTTTTGATTTTCTCCATGGGACCTATTACCACCTAAGCTATTCTCTAGTTATTTATTTGTTAATTGTCTGTTTCATCCCACTTGAATAATATACTCCATAAGTTGTACACACATCAGCTCGAAAAATGCTTAATTAGCACATAGTAGACATTGCAGGTATTTCCTGAATGAATAACGTCATCATTCTTGTACTCATTGAGGTCATTTGACTGTTGGCATTGCTCTAGTGTAGATACCAGAGATAGAAACAGGCATAAGACATGGCAAGTTTGGCCCCAGAGTGTGGAGGAGGTACAGCAGGAAGGCTTAATAAAAGGCAGATGAGCGGTACATAAAGGTGGATGAGTGTACAATGAGCAGAGGATTCTTATGGAGACAAGAGTAAGAAAGTTGTGGTCAGATTAGTGGGAATGAATCATAGAGATAAATGGAGGGAAATGCAGGGTTGGGGACAGTAGTTTTGGAAACAGGTACATTCTGGGGAGAAATAATCCTATCAAAGATAGTGGGGGACAAAAGAAGAATGTATCTTGTTCCTTCATAGTTTACTTGGATTTGTGTTTGGATGGTTGATCTTTTAAACTTGATATACCCTTGTAGAACACTAAGAAATACCATTTTCAGTTTTGTTGTAGAACAATTGTAAAGTGTTTGTGGATACTACGCTCAAATGTTTTCACATTTTATTTCCTTCCTAGAATGTGAATTCCTTTAGTAAATAATTTTCCCTTGCCAGTAAAGTCAATTTCTTCTACTATAGCCTGTGAAAACATATCTTGTAATGAGGAGGCATTGGGGAGAGCATGAAGAAACGGAGCATCATTCTAGAGTTAGTTTTATATTGTTATGGATCCCATCAGTCTTTTATTTTTCCCCAGCAGACGTAGTGGATACTTTCTTATGTATTAAGTCTGTACCAGTGTTTGAAAATATTTGAATAGTTTTTGCCTTAAGTAAAAGATATTTCAAACCATGGTAGTTAAGCAATGCATTATTAAGTTTTATAATGGGTAATTTAAATTTTAGAGAAAAATTGATTCCTTATAGACAAGTATGACTTTGCTTTTTGATATTCAGTGAATTTGGAGGGGGAATTTCTTTTGTATTCTCTGACTACTAAAAGATAAACATGTCCATTTTTTTCTGTTTCTGGGATACCTGTTGTTAATGTGGAGGATATCCTGGAACAGGGAGAGAAGCCCACTTTTGAACCATCTCAATCTCTGTTTGGATTAAGCTGATCTAAGTTTATTGGTGCCCTAGCTGCTTTCCTAGCGCAAATATAAATCTTGTCTAGGCCTGAAAATATCTCTCTAGTTTTCATGTATAGAGTCTGACACTCAGTAAAGTGTATTTAGACTTCTGAGGAGATAAGAAGATATGATAACAAAAAACAGAAAAACCCAAGATAAACAAGAGACAGTACAACAAGGGATATAGACAATGGAGTTATCAGATACTGACTTTAAAATAACTGTGATTAATATATTTAAGCAGTTTGAAAAATTAAGGATTTCACTGGAGAGCTAGAACTATGAAAACGAACCAAATGGATATTCTAGAACTGAAAAATACGGTAACCGAAAGGAAGGACTCGGGGGATTGGGTTAACAGCAGATTAGATCTAGCCAAACAGAGAAATAATACACTGGAGTTACCTGGGATCACTATAGAGAGATAAAAGTATTGAAAACATGAAGAAAGCAGGAAAGACATGGAGGAAAACTGAGAAAATAGTGGTTTTTTATAATAAGTGGTGTTGGATAACTTGGATATCAATATAGGAAAGAAATAAAAACTTTACCCTTAAGTTATACTGTACAAAAAAAAAAAATCAATACAAGTAGATTTTGCATTTAAATGTGAAAAGGTAAAGCAATAAAACTTCCAGTAGATAACAAATGAAAATAGCTTCATGACCTTAGGGTAGACCAAGATTTTTTTTAAAGGATGCAAAAGCACCATCATAAAAGAAAATATTGATAAATTAGACTACTTGAAGATTAGGAACTTCTGTTCATCAAAAGACATTCTTAGAAGAGTGTAAAGACAAGCCATAGAGTAAGGGAAGGTATTTGCCACTTAATATGTAAAGAACTGCTTCATCAAGGAGAAAAGGACAAATAACCCAGTAGAAAAATGAGCATAAGACTTGAACCAGTATTTTACAAAAGTGGTTATCTCCAAATGGCCAATTAATACATGAAAGATGCTTAACCTGATTAGTCACCAGGAAAATTTAGTTCAGTCACAATGGGGTACCAACACATACCCATTAGAATGGCTGTGATTAAAAAGCCTGATAATGCAGGGGTTTGGCAAGGATGTAGAACAACTGACATTCTTATGGTTGCATGTTGGGATGTAAATTGACTTCATGATCACTTTGGAAAACTGATCAGCAGTGTCTATTAAACTAAATCTAGGCATACCTTGTGATCCAGCAGTTTCATTTCCAAGTATATATCCAATAGAAAGGTTTACATGTGTCCAGCATAAGATATGCTTTAGCACTATTCATAAATTGAAGTAGCCCAAATGTCCATCCACAGCAAAATAGATGAATAAATGGTGGCATATTTACACACTGGAATACTATACAGCAATGAAAAAGAACATGGGTGACCATCAGCACACATAACGTTGAACAAAGAAGCCAGGTTTTCAGATATTTGGTAATGTTTGCTCTCCTTGTGATTAAGAGTTGAGAGAATGACAGCCTGTTTTCGAAGTTCTCTATGCGTGGGTGAATTTTGTTGACTTTGAGCTTCACACTAAGATCACCTGTATGGGCATTTTATATGTGAAATTTAGCATCGGTATTTCTGGATGTTTTTCTTGGGCCAGTTAGTTTTGCCAAAGATGAGCACACAAAGAGAATTCCAATCGTATGCCTGGAAGGAAGGGACCTGAGGCTGCCAGAGTCCTGGTAGGCTCCTGGAGGAAGGGAGCTGAAGTCTCAGTGTTCACTGTACATAAATTCGCTTAGTCTCCCTGTTTTCAGTTTGATACTCCTCTGTTTAACTTGGTCTGCCTAGTCCACAGATTTTCTGTTTTATTTTCTGTAGAGAATAAACGTTTGGACTTCTGCTAGTGTAAGTCTAGTGGTACTCACCTAGATTCTTTGGGTAGAGGGGGTAATTTAAGGATCAAACTTTTTAGATCAGATTTTGCCAAATATTTAATCTTTCACCCCTTTTCCTTCACTCGTAGTTTTAGAAGTATATTTTCAATAAATAGTACTAGACAAGTGATTATTCACTTGGAAAAAGAATGAAATTAGATTCTTACCTCAACCTATATGATAAATCAGCTTCCAGTGGACTTCAGTGTGAAAGACAAGAGGAGGAGGAGAAAAAAGGGGAGGGAGAGGGGGAAGAGGAAAGAACCAGACCATATATGTAATGCCTCCAAATCTATAACAAAAGATCAACAACCCAATGGGAGAATGAGCAAAAGATCTGAACAGATATTTCAGAAAAGAGGAAATATGAACACTAAGTAAGTATCAAAATATGCTTACCATTTAATAATTACGAAAATTCAAATTTAGACCACACGATACCGTTTTAGACCCCACAGATGGGTAGAAATTAAATCTGATACTACTAGGTATTGGTTAGGTTGTAACTCGGAGAGAGCTCTGTACTGCTGGTGGAGTAAATTGGGACAATCACTTTGGGAGCCAGTTTGACAGTGTGGTGAAGTCCAGTATTTGAGTTTTCCGGGTGGTCTTCTTAAATTCTTAGCCTAGGCCAATGTCTATGAGAGTTTCTCCAACATTTTCTTCTAGAATTCTCATGGTTTCATGTCTTAGGTTTAGTCTGTTATCCATCTTGAGTT
>NW_012133857.1:5464825-5466557 GCF_000956105.1 Propithecus coquereli | reverse complement strand
CAAATGTTGGCATGGATATGGAGAGATAGGAATACCCATATACTGCTGGTGGGACTGGAAACTAGTACAACTTCTATGGAAAGTAATATGGAGATACCTCAAAGAACTAAAAGTAGAAACACCATTTGATCCAGTAATCCCACTCTAGGCATCTACCCAAAGGAACAAAAGACATTCTATAATAAAGACATCTGCACTTGAACGCTTATAGCACCCCAATTCACAACTGCAAAGGTGTGAAAACAACCCAAGTGCCCATCAATACATGAGTGGATTAATAAAATGTGGTACATGTATGCCATGGAGTACGACTCAGCCACAAAAGAACAATGCTGAGCTAACACATATGGAAGTGACATTCATTGGGTGTTGGGCAGGTGGGAGGGGAGGGGGTTGGGTATATTCATACCTAATGGGTGCAGTTTGCACTGCCTGGGGGATGGGCACGCTTGCAGCTCTGACTTGGCCAGTGCAAAGACAATATATGTAACCTAAACGCTTGTACCCCTGTAATATTTTGAAATTCAAAAAGAGAATATTTGAGTTTCCATTCCTATACCGATACCCTAGGAACTCTTGCACCTGTGCACCAGGAGACAGATGCAGCAGTGTTCATGGTAATGTCATTTATAAGAGCAAACGCTGAAAGCAGCCCTAATGTCTCAGTAAAAGAATGACTAATAAATTGTGATGCATTTTGCATGTTTATTGAAGACAAAACTAGTTATTTTGTTTCCTTAAAGAAAATGTTTGCATTCTTCCTACATCAAAAGGAGCAGAACAATTTTAATGGCATCCATTTCTATACCATCTACAGAGAAATATCAGGTGCCCTTGTGCTGTCTCATTTTAATAAATTGAAGCAGGATTTTTGACCATGGTAATTTGTGAATCAGAGTGGGATGAAAAGCAGAGTTAGTCTGCTATAGGAATTTTCTCTTAAGATTTGTATATTCAAGAAAGCAGTCTCCCAAGTCTGGTAGTGGTGATGGTGATGATGATGATGATGATAGCAGCTGTCTAGAATGTTTGCCATGCCCTAGGCTATTGCTCATTTAAATCCTCACGGCAGTCCTACAAGGCAGGCATTATTATCCATTTTGTAATTAGAAAACTGAAGCTTCTAAGAGTTTAAGCAATTTGTTCGAGATCACACTGCTAGAAAGCTAGAGCTGGGAATTATTTCCAGATTTTGTTGACATCTGTGTTACAATATTGTTAAGTTAAAACATTACCCTACTGAAGGAAAGAATCTAGGAATCGTAAAAGACACAGACCATAAATAAAGTTTTGGGGTGCTGCTGTAGTACTGTTGTTAGTTTACTTCTTTCATGAAGTCAGCCTGACACTTGACACTGTGAGCAAGCATAGATCTTACAAAGAGAGGGTTGTCTGTCTGCCTTGCACTCAGCATTTATTATTTGGTAGGGTATCCTGTGTAACTGACCACTATATCACCCCCAAAAAAAGTAAAACAAAAAGGACGTTGTAAGACAACAATGTTACTTAATGTATTAAAAACATTTATATTAAAGTTTTGAGTACGTAATACATACTCATGGTTCAAAAAACAAAAAAATTCACAAAGTGAAAAATTTCTCACCTATGCCTCATTGCCCCAGAATACCATCATGTACAATTAAGCATCATTATAAGTTGCATATGTATCCCTCTGGATTTTTTTATCTAAGCAAATATGAACATAGATTATTTTCCTCTCTCTTTTTTTTTT
>NW_012133857.1:5439520-5464247 GCF_000956105.1 Propithecus coquereli | reverse complement strand
AATATGTGTCATATGTGTACAAGTATATCTATAGGATAATTTCTTCCTAGAGGTAGAATTACTAGATTTTTAATTTTCAAGAAATTGTCAACTTACTCTCTATGGATTTGTACACTTTCAACAGCAATGTACTAGAGTATCAGTATCCTCAGGGTCTCTGTGGCAGTATTTGTTATCAAACTTTTTCAGTTTTGGCCATGTGAAGGGTAAAAAAAAGTCAAAAAAGATGTCATTTTAATGTATATTTCTCTTATTACAAGCAAAGTGGAGCATCTTTTTGCTTGAGCCATTTATATTTTCTTCTGAGTGTACTGCCTTTTCCTATCCCTTGCTCATTTTTTTCTCATTTTGTTAGTCTATTTCTAATCATTAACTGGGAGGTATATGAGTGTGCATGTGTGTGTACGTATGTAACATTAACCTTTTGTGATACGGACTGGAATTATTTTTCCCATTTGTCTTTTGATTTTTCTCCTGGTATTTTTTTCTAAGCGTTCGTTTTTTTTACCCTTATATAATCCAGCAGTATAAATTTCAAACAAACACACATCAAACAGTAAAATTAAGAAAAGGGTCTTGGGAATAGTAAGAACCAAGAAATTCCTTAGTTTCAACAGCGGTATTTACCTATTCAGCTAATATTTATTGAAAACTTAATTCATGTCAGGAACTGTGCCCAGAAGTGGAAGGATGTGGTGAACGAAATCAGATATAGTCCTTGCCTTTAGGTATTTTTAAGTTTACTGTAATGACAAACATTATCAAACGATCAAAAATATATTATAAAATTGCAGTTGGGTAAGGCCTTAATGTATTCCATGCTATGAGACAATACCATAGAGGGATTTAAGGAGCTCTATGGAAAATGTGGTGAATTCTGAATTATGTATATGAATTTATTGGCAAGGAGGGAAGAGGAGAGCCATCCAGACAAGGGCAGTAGCTTGTTGCTCGGGGCAGGTACTACTTTTAAGGGACTGAAAGAAGGATGGTGTGACTGGAAGGAGAGAGAAAGCAAGATGAAGTTGGAGAGATAGTTGGGGGTCAGACCTTGTAGGTTATGATAGGCAGTTTTAAGAACTCCCATATTAAGTACAATGGGATACCATTGAGGGGTTTTAAATAGGGGAGTGACTTGATGGACAAGATTAGTTTAGATGTAGGGTGTGCAAGGATTACAATGACAGAGTAGAAGTGGATAAACTAGGAGGCTATTGTAATAGTCCTGGAGAAGGGAATATGGTAGCTTTCACTTGGTGGGAGTGGAGAAGGGTAAGGGTTTGAGGAATATTTAATAATTGACTTGATATAGGAAGTGAGAGAAAGGGAGGTATTAAGAATGACTCGCTTAAGTTTCTGGTTTGTACTCTGGAAGACAACCAAGTTTGGTGAGATGATGTTTATTTTGGATATACAGAGTCGAAGCGCCTTTGAGACAGACAAAGGCAGATGTCAAGTCAGCAGTTGAATAGATTGGTTTATGGCTTAGAGACTGTTTGGGCTTCAGATATGTAATTGGAAGACATCTGTGTATATAGATGGTGATTTAAATCATTGCTAGGGATGAGATAGCCTGGGTCAAATAGAAAGAGTAGTGGGCCGAGAACTGCATCTTGATAAACACAGTGTCTTGATTTAGGAGCACAGATCAGCAAAAGATAGAGAAGTAACAGCCAGAGAAACTGGAGAAGAAAACTAGGAAAGTATGATGTTATGATAGAAGAACAGGAGTGGCAATAGTTTTGAATGTTGCTGACTTGTCAAATAGGTGAAGGCAGGCAAATGCCCATTGGATTTGATGTCATGGAGATTGTCAGTGACCTTGGACATAGTGATAGGAATGAATGCTGGACTGAGGAACAAGTAGGTTGAACAGTGGAGATGGTGTGTTTAGATTTATATTTTAAGAGATTTGACTGAGAAGGGGAGAAGATAGGAAATAGGGCAGTTGCTAGAAGAGCATGAAAAGTGTTCTGTTAAATGGGAGAGAATGAGTATATAACAGGAGAATGAGTTATTGGCAGTTTTAAGGTTCTGAGAAGGTAGAAGGGAATGAGATCCAAAGCACAGATGGAAGGGAGGGATAGATCCATTGTTGTAATAGGAGGAAATGTGGCTAGAATTGCACCGTAGGTATGCATAATGGGAATAGAATGGGCTAGAATATGCACCATAGGTATGCATAATGGGAATTGAAAAGAGGGATTTCTCTAAGATACTTTCTATTTTTTGTGTATGATAGGAGGCATAATCACTCACTGAGAGTCTCAGGAGAGGATGGAAGGTTAGGGGTTTGAAGAGAAGACAATTAGGAAATTGACTGTGGGAATAAGTTGACAAGGAAGTATAGTTGGATTGCTGGTACTGTTCTGGGCCATTCAATATTGTTTTGCATTTATAGTGGTGTGTATCTGCCCGATGTTTAACTAACTTCAGCATCCTTCTCTGCAGGTGTGTGGAAGGTAGATTGTGAGATAAAATAGATTGTCAGATTCATCCAGAGTTCATTTGGCTAGATGGGTGCGAAGAAAAGAAAGAGCACCAAGAGTGTAATCAAATGACAGATGGTTTGGTATAATTCAGTCAGGAGGAAAGCGGGGGAAAAAAAAGAAAGGGCTGATGGATTGGGAGGACATGTCATGGATTCAATTAGTACAGGTTCCCAGGAAGTTGAGGAACTGTTATAGTGGAAGTACTGGAATAAGAGCAGGTATGGTCAGAGGAGGTGTTTGAAATACTTATCTTGGAGTGGGTGCACTGAAGTGCCATCATTTATAATTTTGAAAAAGCTGTCCTTCAGACGGTGAGGCTAGGTAGGAAGATGTCAGGCAACCCATCTTGGGAAGCAGAAAGGGAAGATGAATTCCCGTTGTCCCTAGTCTTTTCTGGTCTCTCTCCTTAGTTGGGCAGACGGAACAGGTGCCAACTAATTAAGAGGCTTTTGGAATCACTGTCATTCTCTTGGAAGCTCCAGACAACAGTGATAGTGTGTTATGTTGCAGGTCCCTGGGATCTCCATGCCGGCCCATTCAGTTCATCACAACTTATATGGCTGATGTTTTTGGAGTCCATTTATCATGAAATAGAGGGAGTGTTACTCTTCAGTGGTTTACTTACTATCAGCAAGTTTTGTGCTGTGAGTTACTTTCAAGTAGTATTGATACATTTCTGTTGATTATCAATATTCTCTTTTTATTCTAACCAGTGTCATATATTGGTTAGAGTGTGGCTAGGGCCATCATCAATGCCTAGAACAGAGGATGCTAACTGATTGATAAGGAATCAAGGCTAACCTCCTGATTTGAGTTCATCCTCATGTGTTCACTAATAAAGCTCCAGATAGTAATAAACAGAAAGGCAAATGTGCAAATAAATCTATTGAGAGACATATAAATGCTAAGTGTCAAGATGTCACTATACTTTATATCATATGTATGTATGTATTGTATACAAAACTCTGTCTCCAGTTTACAGTGGGAATTGGTTGGAAGTTCTTTCTGATCAGTAAAAGTTGGGTGGGATGGTTGGGAACAGAAATGGAGAGATGGATGATGGAGAACAAGGGGCTTTTGCACAATGAAATCAGTGGACTTGTTGCCTTTTAGAGAGTTGAATGGAATGGGAATTTGGGAAGGTGACTAGGGGTCCAGCAAAGGGGGGAAAAACTTTGTAACAACACCCTAAATATCTAAGGTAATGGATCCAGTGTGCTCCCCAGTTCTGGGTTGGAAACAGTTGGTTCAGAAATTAATGTTTAATGAATGCTAGTGGTTTGAAGAAGAAATAAGTTATCTTTAAAAGGCAGTTATTATAAAACTAGTGGACAGAGTGACATGTAAAATCTAGGTGCTTAGATAGTGTCTATCTACATAACCAGTGTTAAAATGAAACCTTTTCTTTGGATTTATGTACACAATTTACTGTAAGAATTTGAGTTTGTGTGAATTGCCTGGGGTCCCAAGCAAATTTAATGTCAACAAAAATGCAGTCAATTTGTGGTTCTACTTTGAATCTTTGAAACACCGAGAGCCCTCTTCTGTCCAGACATCTTTGTTTGTCTTTCATTTATCATCTGGAGAATATTGTTACTTTCCACTGGCCAAAGGGAGATGAAATCAGGGCATTATTTTGTAGTACATTGGTGGAAAGATTCAAAGTTGCCTTATTTTCTTTCTGCATAAATGTTTTGAGTTTTCTAACGTGAAAATTGACTGTGTCTGACAAGCTGTTACAAATCTAAATGCCAACGTGATTGGGACTGTGCCCTCTGGAAACACTTGCCTTGGCAGCATTTTCGGACAGATGCTATCAACTGTTTTATCATATGAGGTAATCTTTGCACTTTCCTGTATGTAGACTGGTGATGTACATCGAGAGAGACAGCAGAAAGACCACTCCAGGCAAGGAGCAGCAAAGTGGCAATGAATACCTGTCCAAATGCCTGGATCTTCTCATCCATCACATCGTGCAGGAACTGCCACGAATCCTGGGTAAATTGGAGTCGCATCCTCAGGCCCTGTTTCTGGCTAACCTTTCCATGACTTGGCTTTTAGGCGTCACCTCTTTTTAAAATCTTACTTGTCCGTTCTTGAAGGCGAGTGCAATGACACTTTTTCATGAATATGTAGTTTCAAAATTTAAATTTGTTTTATCTGTTTTTATAATTATTTTACATCAGTGACATGACTGAGCCAATGAGCAGGCTAACAGTTACACTGAAGTATTATCTGAGGTAAACTGGCAATTTAGAAAGGAAAGAAAAGAAAAGTTTTCTGATTGCTTAAAGTTGGAGTTAAGCTATTATTTTGGGAACTTTTCTCAAGATTTCTTTCTGCCTAAATCTGAAGAAAAAAATTTCCCTTCAAATTAGAGACACAAATTTATTTATTGTTAAAAAGCTTTAAAATGCATAGATTTTCATTTGAAAAAAGTAAAATGTTGAAGTATAATGTTAAAGAATTTTGATATTTAAAATTTGAAATATTCTTTCATTTGAAAAATTAAGATAACATATTCTAGTAATTATTTGCAAAGGATTTTATTATAGCTAAAGAAATCCTTTATTTCATTATTTGCAGAAATTAAAATAATCTAAGAAGTGCATAAATGTAGCTTAAATCCCATTCCATGCTTTTCCAGCAGATGTGGCTATAAACCAGAAATGTCTAGAATGTTAAATGTGATCCAAGCTATTATAGTAACGTATACTTAGAAGTTCAGAATATTAAATCAAAGTAATGAAAATGTCCTCATGGCTGACAGTCACTTTTTACTCCTTACTAATACTTTAGGAGATTATTTTTCCCTATTAATGACTGAAAATAGAGCATATCAAAATTTATTTTGGTTATCACTATTCTCTGGGTTTTTTTTTTTTTTCAATTTTTTTGGATCGTAATCTTTTTTTAAAAATTTTTATTTTCTTGAGACAGGTTCTTGCTCTGTTGCCCAGGCTAGAGTGCAGTGGCATCATAATAGCTGACTGACTGTAACCTCAAACTCCTGGGATTAAGCGATCCTCAGCCTCCCGAGTAGCTGGGACTACAGGCACATGCCACCACCACTCCCAGCTAATTTTTCTATTTTTTGTAGTGACAGAGTCTTGCTATGTTGTTTAGGCTGGTCTTGAATTCCTGGGCTCAAGCAGTCCTCCTGTCTTGGTCTCCCAATCCGCTAGTATTATAGGCGGAAGCCCCTGCACCCAGTGGGGTTGTAACCTTTTTTATCTCGAACCTGAAGGCTATGATCTGGTCAATTGGTAGCTGCATTTCTTGTTACCAGACTTACCCTGTTTTAGGATATGATGATAAGATTCTGATGTCCGCAAAGCAAATTTTATTTGTTATTGGATTTATCATTGAATGAGAAGTTTGGAGAATTGATCTCTTTTTACTTCCATCACATTCTATTTTTTAAAAATTGCAATCTATAATTTGTTAACATATAATTTTTTAAATAAATTTTCCTGTTTATAAGAGTAATAAGTGCCCAGAGTTGAAATTTGGAAACTATGAAAAAATTTCTAAAACCACTACTCTATCATAATCATTATAAATTTTATTTTTAATTTCTAGATGAGAGGTTGAATTCATTGATAGTGTATATGCAGAATATCATATTCTGTCCCCAGAAGCCACAAGTGCCGGTTATAATTTCAAAACTTGTGAATAAAATCACATACCTTCTACCCACTTATTTTATTTGGAGATTAATTACCTTAGAAGTCCCATTTTAGTATTCAAGCAGTGCCCAATGGTACCTAAGTATTTGTGGTTTTTGACCTCCGTGTGTGCTTTGGGCTGTGCTTTGCAGGTGACATTCTTAACTCCTTGGCTAACGTTTCTGGCCGCAGACACCCATCAACAGTGCAAGTGAAGCAACTGAAGATGTGTCTCCCTCTGATGCCGATAGTGCTTCACCTCGTAACCTCACAGGTACTGTCATATTAGAGGAAAAAGGATATAAACATGGCTCCCTTCTTGGACAACTGGAGCCAAGAAATGTCAAGTCAAACAAAACATTTTAATTCTTTTCTTTTTCTTGAATTAAAATTGTACATGGCTTTCAGTATTTAATCTATAGAAACTCTCATCACACAGGTATTTCGACCTCAAGTTGTAACAGAAGAGTTCCTTTTCAGTTACGGAACTATTCTTGTGAGTAGTACAGATTTTTCTTGTTTCTAATAAAAATGCGGCTGTCTCTACTGTTTGTGGAATTTGATGTCAGAATGAGGTAATTTAAAAATCTTAGTGGTATTTATTTGTCTCTAGGGAAGTGACCTTTTTATATTTTTATCTGTTGACTGTAATAAAATTTGACATTTGGAGAAAAAACACATTCTCTCCTGATAATGTATTTTGTTCAGAGACAGCCCAAACAGGGTAAATAAGTCCATAGACATGCTTTCATAGATTTCGGTATTAAACGTCATGAAAAAAGTTAAAACAATAAAACTGGTGAAAATGGAATGCTAGGAATATCTTATCATCATTATTTGCTTTGGATGACATTGTCTTGTCATGTGAGTGTCTCTTTTTATGATGGCATTTCTCTACATTAAGCTCAGTTTAGTCTTTAATTAAATTTTGATGATACAGGTATTAATAGAAATGAAAAACAAATCATTGTACTATCTTTGACTTCAGTTTTGGTTCACAAAAATTATCTTTTTGTTTAGATTGTGGTTCATGAATGATGTTATCTTTTTCCCTTGCCTGTGGAAGTTACAGTATGTATCGTTAATGACATGAGGAGCTGTACAAAGGGAAAGCTAAGACGTTTGTCACACGGTGTCTCCTGTCTTACTTTGATGTTAGTAATAAACCGAACTGAGATTTTCCAAATGCCATAGAGGTATCTAGTTAAAATGAAGTAGACCTCTCAATTTTATTGTTAGTTTGTTCCACCCACAAATGAAACTATAGTTTTCTAGAAGGTTCATCATAGAGTGCAGTGTGATGATTTTAAGTAAATACAAATATTGAGTGGAGGTTGCTGACAGGAAGCAGCGTGTTTGGGTAATGCAGTAGGCGTCCTTTTTGTGCTCACTTTCAAAGCTTTGTCATTGTAGTGTCTTAATCCTGAATTCTGGGAAATAGATAATTTTCATAGCATGTTTATAAATTAGGAAATTATTAGAATTTTCATCTGTGACCATCTTTAGTTTTTATCTATTTTAAGTTACAATATAGGCATCATTTTAGCATGATTATAATTCTATATTTATAATCCTTTTGCACTGACATATCATGCCTGAAAATGGTAATTTTGCCCTTGTAGCCCACCTTGGAATATTTTGGCACAGTGTGTGTTCGAAATAGGTATAATTGTCCTATGTTCTTTCTTTTATTAATTTCTTTTCACATGTAGTACTTTTTTCTGCCTATGTTAACTGGGCACGCTTTAGGTTTTCAAGAAACTACCAAGTGTCTCCAACATAAAAGTCTTCATGGACTTTCAGGAATTATAGATCTCTGTCAGGGAGAACTCATCTGCTCCTTGCCATACTGTGTTCAGAGACGAGGGAGGAGGCCACACTGAGGAAAGGCCTGGGAACAGGAGTACTCTTTGCAAGTTGTGGATGTTCTGTGGGATCTTCTCAGTGTAGGCCCTTTATAGAATGGAAAATAACTTGCCTGATTTAAAGATCTTTATGATATTGAAAATATCTTTAGCAGTTTTTTCCTTGATAATCTCACCTAAATATAGATAGTTTGGCAAATAAATTGGAGGTCTTTTTGCTGTGTTCAGGCTGTTTTCCTAGTTTAAATGATGGCTAGTTCCAGAATTCTTTCATTATTTTTCTTACTGTGTTTGTTTGTTGGCCTGACTTGTGTGCTCACCTTTCCTTATACTTAGTGTTGATGACACTGATGGAATGCTAGCAAAGGGAGAGAATTACCGACTAAAATTCAGGATCTGGATTTAGTTATCCCTACTGTTCTTGTACGCATTATTATGAATTGTTGAGAGTTGGATGAGTTAATTCATAGTATTTTCAGAGGACACCAAAAATAGTATTCAAGTTCCAGTGCCCTGCTGGTGCCATGAGGCATAGTCAACTCATCCAACATCCTACACAGCCCCTAAGAAACTTACAGTGCAGATTAGCATATTAAAGTCTCAAGTTTTCTGCTTTAAAACAGAGATTTTCTAAACTTATTCCAGGGTTTCTTTTTTCATGAGGAGGGGGCAGGGCAGCATAGTTATAAATGTTCTGTAGCTCAGTCCACAGAACGATTGTGTGAAACTGTCTAGAGCATGGTACTGCTTCGGCTCTGGTGACATGAGGAAGTAGTCCATTCATATTTACCCATACTTAGCATTGTGTTTGTTTTGTTTTTGTGTTTTTTAAGAGACAGATCTTGCTCTTTGCCTAGGCTGGAGTGTTTTGTTGAGCGTTGTGTTTTGAAAGATTTATTGGTCCATCTTGAGATAAATATTATTTTCAATATTTTTCAAAATGTATCTGATAGAGTAGCTACTGTATTATGGAAGATATACATCCTTTTATATTTCAAAAATATGCCTTAATTTGAGGCATTCAAACTTAGTCTTCTTTAGTAGCTGTGTCCGGGAGCGGCAAGTTGCTGCCAAGAACTTCTTGGGCTTCTGCTAAAGCAAATCTCCAGGAGCCGCTGGCCTGCCTTGGGGTGAGTGTGGAGATGGTGACCAGGGTTGGTCTGATCTCTGCTCATTAAAGGATCTTAAAGGAGTGGGCCAGAGAGGGCATTGGAATTGTGCTTCCCACTGGCTTCATTTTTCATAAGGGCACCAGGGCATGGTTTGCCTGTTTGACCTATGCACATTTTTGTTTTTGGTAGAAAAATTCAGGATACTACTTATATACGGAGACACGAGTTAGGAATTAACTTTTTGTAAACCTTTTTTTCCCCAAGTAAAATGAATTTTAGCCTTCCTATATTTTAAAGAAACTAGTGTTTGGAAACAGTTCAGCAGAGTACTTTTAAACCATTGTCATCAAGCTTTGAAAGGCTCCTGGCAAAAGAGGACACCCCAGCTGATAATGGCTGTTGTCACTTCTTATTGGCAGAAGCAGCCTGTCATCATCACACCTAGCTCCCTCTCCAGGTTTTAGCAGTCAAGTCAAGGACGTGCTGTAGGGAAATTCTGTGGTAAATATCATGTTTCTTTTGGTATTCCAAAAGAATTGGGCTCCACTGAATGGGGCTGGGAAACAGAAAGTAATGACATTAAGCAAGTATGTTAGGGAACTCATGTGTATTAACCTAATGCTCACAGTATTTCTTGTGTCCTTTTGAAAATGCTCTTGATTAATGAGCTGAGGAAGAAGACTTTGCTGTGTTTAAGTTCTGGCCCCATTAGTTTATAAAAGTATGATGGCTTTCTGGTGGTTATAGTTTGCTACAAAAACCATATTTCCTGCCCTTTGCAGATTTTTATTATAGGGGTGAGATTTTGGCTTCAGATGTACATGAAGCAGAGATAGTGCATCTTTGTATTTTAAAAAATATACTGTATACTTATTTGTTGCCACACAGATGTTCTTGTTATGAGTTTTTCCCATTTAACAGACCATGAATTCATATTCCCAGTTTGTAGGAGCTTGTTTTAGCTTCTCTGAGGGGCGGGTACTGAATGATATTAGAGAGCATTGGCCCATCTGCGGGGCATGGCTGTCCTTCCTGCCCTCTAGTCGAGGCTGTTTTCTGCCCCACACTCCTCCAGCCAGTGGGCCTAACTGTGGGATGGGTGTCCATCCTTCTCCTCTCCTGCTGAAACTCCCAGCTTTGAAGCTCGTGCCATCTGAAGATGCCCCATGTTAGCCTCTGTGTTGTGGTCATCTGCAGATTTCTGGGTCATTGTTCCTCGTTTCTCAACTCGTTTTCAGCATTGGACTCACTGTGAGCCTCACCTTGCTACTCCTGCCATCATTTCTGGAGAATGTGATCTCCCTCTTAGATCTTCAGCTGCCTCTCTCCCCACGAGCTTGTCTGTCTTCCCCTCAGCCGCCTGCCCCTGTGGCCAGACTCTTGACCTTGTTGTTAGCATCGCCTTGTCTGGCCACCACCCCTCATTTTCAGATCCCTGCCTCTCCTCCCCAACTCCCACCGCCCTTCAACTCCTCTGAGACTTAAATTGTTCTTCCCAGCTTCCCGCCCACCGTCCTGCCCTCCCAGGCCCGGCTTCTTCACCTTCTCTCTGCTCCATGCAGAGTGCCTGGTCCAGCCGTAGTTGCTGCCTCGTGTAGACCCAGAGCTCCCTTTCCTCTCTCTTCCTTCATTGTCTTCCTCTGGCAAATCCTAATGCTAATTTAAGTCTCTACCTGCTTTGCCTCTGCTTTGGGTGGCTAAATATGGCTAGAGAAAAACATAGTGAAAGTAGCAGGTCTCACTTAAAATACATGACTGTTCACTCTGCAGACTGGTACGCCTACTTTATTTTCCTAATTGATATACCTCCATGCTCATGTAGATGACTATTTATGTGCTCCCCTTTCTCTTTAAATCTCTGATGCCTCTTACCCTGTCCTCACTCTCACCTTGTTACTTCCTATTATGCTGAGAATGAAGAGGAAATATATCAAAAGACATTGAAATTGGTAAATCAATGAAATATTCAGTAGGGATTGTTTCTAAATTAAATAGGGGAAGTATAGGAAGAAAAGAAGTTAAAAGAATCCCATAATTTCACCATTTAGATAACCTTTGTTGATATAAACAGAGAGAAAAAGGTAATACATATGAGTAGTTAGAAAATCCCAACAGGACAAAGGCAGAAAATGCAAAGCGGAGCATACCTGTCTCAGGTTCCAAAAGGAACCAGTGCTCCTTCTTTCCTGTGATCTCTTCCTCAAAAATTATTATTTATATCACCAGCATTTGTGTATTATCTATATATTTTTTAACAAATTACACAGAAAGGATCATTGTATATATACTGTTCTATGCCTTCTTTTCTTGATTTAGTAATCCAAAGACATTTAAGTAGATTTAATTAAGTCAAAAATCATTCTCTCTCTCTCTCTCTCTCTCTCTCTCTCTCTCTCAATTTTTTATTCAGCATCAAATCCATAATTTATTCAATAAAAGTTATGTTCCCGTTTTGGAATTTTGTGAAACTATTTCCACCAAATTATTATGAAAAGTATACATTGCCTCTTTTTAAAATTAACTCCATTATTTATGTTTTAGTCTTGTTTGCTTATTCATAGACGAGAAAAGAGAATTTAGGGTATTGTGTATTTTCAGTTTTCAAAGAGCTTGCATTTTCTAGGTTTTTGATTTTCTTTCTAACCTAGATAATAAATGTCTTTGTTTTAAGATTTTCTTCTTTAAAGGTAATTTATGCTTGCTTATTTAAATTATAAAAATGCATGCTTATTAAAGAAAATTTGGAAAATTATAATGAAATTTGAAGAAAATAAAATTACCCATAACTTCACACAAGGAGACAACCATTGTTAACATTGTTGCTTCCTTGTAACGTTTTCTATTCATATATGTGCATTTGTATTGCAGAAAAAACTATTTAGGTATAACACATATGTGACACATGCAGATACATGTGCTTGAGATCATGCTGTATCTATATAGATTTCTGCCTTTTTAAAATTTACATGGCATATTAACTATTTTCCCATATCTTTAAATTCTCTTTTAAAACATTTTTTAATTGACAAAAATTGTATATGTTTATCAAATACAACATACTGTTTTGAAATATGTATCATATGGAATGGCTAAATTGAGCTAATTAACATATCCGTTACCTCACATACTTACCATTTTTGTGTGGTGACAGCACTTTATACTGTACTCTCTTAGCAATTTTCAAGAATGCAACACATTGTTATTAACTATATTCACCCTGTTGTACATTAAATCTCCCTGGTAACCACCATTCTCCTCTCTGCTACTGAGTTCAGTTTTTTTTAACTTCAAGTAATATTTGTCTTTCTGTGCCTGGTATATTTCACTGAATATACTATCCTCCAGCTTAATCCATGTTGCCACAAACTACAAGATTTTTTCTTCTTTTTTAAGGCTGAATAGTATTCCATTGTGTGTATCTACCACATTTTCATTATCCATTCATCTGGCGATAGCCACTTAGGCGATTCCGTATCTTGGCTATTGTGAATAGTGCTGCAGTAAACATGGGAGTACAGATATCTCTTCCACATACTGATTTTATTTCTTTTGGGTGTACACTCGGTAGTGGGATTGCTAGATCATATGGTGGTTCCATTTTTAATTTTTTAAGGAACTTCCAAGCTATTTTCTATAATGGCTGCACTGATTTACATTCCCACCGACAGTGTGTATGTGTTCCCTTTTCTCCACATCCTTGCCAACACTTGCTTTCTTTCCTTTTTGATAGTAGCCATTCTAACAGGTTTGAGGTGATAACTCATTGTACTTTAAGTTTGCACTTCCCTGATTAGTGATGTTGAGCATTTTTTCATATACTTTTTGACCATTTATCTTCTTTTAAATAATGTCTATTCAGATCCTTTGACCATTTTTATAATCAAGTTATTTGCTTTCTTACTATTGAGTTGTTTGAGTTCCTTATATATTTTGGCTGCTAACCCCTTATCAGATGTATGGTTTACAGATATTTTCACCCATTCTGTATGCTGTCTCTGTACTCTGTTGATTATTTCCTCAGCTTTTCAGAAGCTTTTTAGTTTTATGTAATCCCATTTGTCTATTTTTGCTTTTGTTGCCTGTGCTTTTAGATTCAAATCTAAAAAAGTCATTGCCCGGCCCATGTCATAGAGCTTTTCCCCTATGGTTTTTTTCTAGTTTTATATAGTTTATTAAGTAGGAAATGTATGATTCCCTTAAGTACTAAGTGTGACAGTTGATATCGCTGACATGTCACTTTGACACTTCTTGCTTTATTTTTTATTGTGAAGGAACATCCTCAGTCTTTCAAACACATGTTTTGGCTTGTGATTATCTTACAAACTTTTTTAGAGCAATTTTTGTGAAACCATGGATAAGTCAAAAATTCATACTACTTTAGAATATGAGTTCTGTCGTGGAACCAATGCAGCACACACAGCTCGAAATATCAATGAAATGTTTGGGAAGGATGTGGGTAATGAATGCATAGTAGGTCCATGGTTTGAGAAGTTCTGTTCTGTTGATTTTAATCTTGACAATGAGCCACATGGGTGACCTGAGACCAAGGTGGATAATGATGAGCTGAAAGGTGGATAATCGTGAGTAGAAGTGAATCCATCTCAAGCTATGTGTAAATTAGCAGCAAGGTTTGATGTTACTATTCCAACAATGATGGACCATTTGAAACAAATTGGCAAGGTCAAGAAGCTGGATAGATGGGCTCCACATTAATTAAACGAGCATCAGAAGAGAAATCATCTAGAAGCTTGCTTTTTTTTTTGCTGTCACAATGTAAAGGTGAAACATTTCTACACCGTATTGTTACATGTGATGAAAAATGGATTCTTTTTGACAATCACAGGTGTTTGGTATGATGGTCGGATAAAGATGAAGTGGCAAAACACAGCCCCAAACCAAATATTCATCACAAAAAAAAAAAAGCTAATGGTGTCTGTTTGGTGGTCCAGTATTGGTGTTATCCACTACAGCTTCATGAAACCTGGTCAGTTGATTACAGTGGATGTCTACTGCAGCCAATTGGATAAAATGATGAGGATGCTTGTGATTTAACGGCCAAGATTATTCAATAGAGACAGGCTAATTCTTTTTCAAGACAATACGTGACCACGTGTCACACAATGATGCTCAAACTACAGAAGCTGGACTTGGAAACACGCTGTCATCCACCGTATTCACCAGACCTTGAAACAACTAACTACCACTTTTTCCAGGCTTTGAACCACTTCTTGAAAGGAAAAATATTCAATTCTCAACAGGCTTTGGAAAATGCCTTTCGCGATTTCACGGCCACTCGCTCTCCAGGATTCTTCACCACTGGCGTAAATAAGCTACTGTTAAGATGGCAAAACTGTGTCTATTCTTTAGGTGCATACTTTAATTAATTGTATTGCTTCTTGTTTGAGATATAGTAAACTACACTTTGGATTTGAAATTGGACATTTCATATTTAATGACCTAATAATTTCAGGTCTTAGATTTTCTGAACATTTTAATGGCTACGCACTGTCCCATTTGTATGAACTATATATAGTTTGATATGATTTCAGTAAGGCTCAAATATATACAATAAACTATTTGAGAACACATGTATGTATGTTAAAACTATTCACCAAAACCAAAGAAATAATAAATTCATGATGGTGTTTATCTCTGGGAGAGAGGCAGGCAGATGGAATGGGGGAGTTTATGCAAACAGTTGGGAATCTCTTAGTTCTTAACTTGACTGCTGGCTTTAAGAGTTTTCTTTGTTCTTTATAACACAAAATATATATGTATGTTCTTTTGCATATGTTACATATATTCTTTTATATTTATCAAATACTTTAAGGAAAACCTTTGGGGAATAGTAGACCAATTTCTACTCTGAGCTAATTGCTTAGTTATTTTTAGTTCCAGAGTCATTTTATATTTTATTTGCCATTTGTTATCATATATAAAATATTATATATGTATTGTTTTGTGAGCCTAAGGGCAAGAACTCTGTTGCAGTGTCTCTGCAAATTAGTAACATGGGTGCTCTGCCCAGTATAGCCATGGCAGTGATTGTTTCATTGAGAACATGTTCATGAGCAGCTGTTCTGTCTGGAGTATTCAGCCAGGGGTAGGGAGGGTCACTCACCCAGGGAGCTAAGTCCTTAGAGAGCTCACAGCCGAGCTGCTCAGGCCTGCCTCCCAAATAGCGCTGGAGGTCTTCCTGCAAAGGAAGCACAAGCATGGTGCATGGGAGCATGGATAATGGGGTTGCGGTAGGAGGTGCCTAGAAGGAACCAAAAACAGTGGTGAAATTTGAAGACAGGCCATGAGAACCAAACTGCTGTGTGTTGATGCAGTGTGTACTCAGGGTAGCTATTAATGAGATTTCACCTTCCGTAGAGATGACTATTTCACCGGACTAGGTGGCATTGTCACTAATTTCCAAGGTAGTAAGAGAAGTAAATGTGGCATGTTATTGGAAATGGTTATGTATCAATTATATTATTCTCACTTTTGCAGGTGTTTATATTACTATTGAATCTATTATAACTCTAAATCTCATTGATAGTGATTTGTATATTTAAAAATGATTATAGTTTATAATTTATGTATAGTATTTAATATAATCATACTTTAAAACTATAATTATAGTATCTATAATATATGTTGAGTATTTATGCCTTCAATGAGTTATTTCTCCAAGAACAATAGGTGTGGTTTTGGGCAAAACATTAATTACCTATATTTTATTTCAGAGTTATTTTGAAACCACCATTTATTAAAAATTTTATTCTTTCCAGAGTCATATTAAATCGGTAGACTCAGGAGAAACTAACATAGATGGAGCCATAGGTGAGTAAACCATGGGATGTTTTATGTCTTTATTTGAGGTACTTTGATGTTGTGATTTAGAACACAATAACATTAATAATAACACCTATCATAATTAACTGTGTTTCTAGGACAAATGGCATCAGAAGAATTTATCAAGATCACGTTGTCAGCTTTTGAAGCAATAATACAGTATCCTATTTTATTGAAAGACTATCGCTCTACGGTCAGTTCTGGCAGCTTTTGAAAAAAAGCTCCTTTTCATTTATTTGGTAATTCTGTATAAAGGAGACCTAGTTTACATATGCTTGGCTCATATGTCTTCCTCACGTGAAAAAACCACTCAGAAAAGCTGCCCCCTCCCTGGCAGGGTGAACATAGGAAATCCCTTGCCTCTCTGTTGACTTCCCTGGGGTTTTTCTTTGTTCATTATTCTGTTTCCCTTCTGGTCCATACCTTTCCCCCAGCCTGCTTCTTCTGGCCTGATTATTTGTTGTAATCCATAGTATAAACCCTTAGAGCAGGATATTTCAACTTTGACACTAAGGGCATTTTGGGGTGGACAGTTCTTTGTTGTAGGAACTGTCCTGTGCATTGTGGGATGCTGCTAAACATCTACCCAGTAGATGCTGGTAGCACCTGCTCTATCTCCCTTCGCTTGTGACAACCAACTGTCTCTACACATCGACATATATCCTCTGGGTGGCAAAATTGCCCCCATTTAAGAACTTGTGTCTTTAAGTGATCCTTAGGTGAGCTGGGTGCTGACTTTAGAGAGAAGAAAACCTCCCTCCTTTCCTGTTTGCAGAAAGGCCCCTAGAAGAGGAGCCAGGTAGGAGGAGAACTGAGATTGTGGTGTGAGGAGTAGTATTAGGTTTCATCGGCAGGTGGCTTTCCCATCTCCTGTCCCTGCCGCTGTCCCCTATTGAAGCACTGGTGATTTGGTACAGGGAAGCTGTGTGCCTGAGCCTCAGCTTCTGCCTGTTGTTCTGGCCTCCTGTCTCATTTAGCCTTTGACCCAAACAATAGTGACCGATTTTGGATAACAGATTATATGGGCATCAGAGGCATAACCCAGAAGAGATTTTGATATGAAAATGTTTTTCAAATTTCAAACAACTAACCCTACAGGCAGAATTTTAGACAGTAGTCTCTAAGAAGTTGGGGGCTGACTATAATGATAATGAATGAAAGTATTGAGTTTAGAAATTAAAATTGTATCAAAAAAGGAATTATGAAGTAAAAAAATTAATTTTTGACACCTTCATAGTCACATAGATACCATCGTAGAACTAAATTCTGGAATTTGTTTTCTTACATTATTCTCCTCCACCCCTCACCCCCCATGTACATATGTACATACGTGTACACATACACACACACAGTCTTAGCTCCCTTTTTTGCATTGAATCCTTCACTTAAATAATGTCTTCCTTGGCTTGTGACATCTCGGAATTAGCTTCGTTTTGATTTGGGTTTTTATTGCATGCATATTAAAATTTTTAATTTACAGAATGTTTATAGATTTAGGTTTAGAACCTATAGATATGGGTTTAGAATGCCAGAAAAGTATCCATCTTGCTTTCTTAACTAGGAATCACTGTTAAAATCAGATGCAGATCACTTTATTTGGAATTTTAGATGCTGGTTGACATACCTGACGTTTTTATGGAATAGTATCTAGAAGACTATGCAAGTCCCTAAATGTTACGATGTTAAGATGGTATTACTACCAGCTACTCAGTCTTCAAAAAAGTAGATAATCCATATAAGTGTCTCTTATGTTTTTTCACAATCCCTTTATAGATACCCTTCTTTTCTAGTTTTCATTTACTTCAAAAATTTTTCTTAAAATTTTATTCTTATTTATTTTTAAAAATTTCTTAACATTTCAATGAGATTGCATTTGCTTCAATGATGGTGCTGGTGGGACAGAGTGTTGGTGTTTCAAAGTATCGAGCATTTATATATCTTAAATTTTGAGGCCTGTTTAGATGTGTTTGACTCCCTGTATTAGAGAAAGTTATTAAAAGATAATTTGGAAATATTAAGAGTTCTGAACTCTCCATTTTTCTTATTTTAGTTCTAAGGAGGAAGTATAGAGTCATGAGAAAGATGGAAAATATTAATATAAAGTTCAGTGACTCTTCCTTAAAATCTTTTTTTGTGTCTGATTTAATGTTTAAACCAAGGCTTAAAGTCAGTTTTATTTATATTCAGTTATCTTTAAGTGATCATTCAATATTTATTGATTATCTTGCCTTATTATATACTAGGTACTACTATAGGTACAGGGGAAAGATAGAAGTGAACAAAACAAAGTACCCGCTCCCTTGGAGCCTACAATTTAAGTAGGGAGGTAGACAATAAAAAATATTCAAATAAATATGTAATATATTGGGTAGTAGTAAGTGCTATGAAGAAAACATCAGGATATGAATGAGTGAGTAAGTGGTGGTGATGTTGTATAGAAGATTATTATCTCTTCAATAATGAGATGTTTGGGCAGACACCTGACATATCGGGGGAAAGAACTTTCTAGGCAGAGGGAGCAGGAAGTGCAAAAAGAGTAAGGAGTGAGTTTGCTCAAGGACTCCTAAAGTGGTTGAGGATGCAGCTGGGTACAGCAGTCTTTCAGGAGATCGGGGTAGAGCTGGGAGGAGCTGGGAGGAGCAGCAGATCATGGGGAGCTCTTGGCCATGGTAATGAATTTGGATTTTACTCTGATGATTGGCTGTCAGTTCCTGAGTGGTTCCATTCCTGTCCCACAAATAATTTTAAATATAATTTTACAGGTAGGAATAATTTTTGCAACAACAGTCATCATTTTGATATTCTCTTTCATGGTTCCTGGGGTTGACTGAGCTCAGCAAGTCAGTTTTCACTCAGGCCAGGTCTTTCATGTGGTTCGGGTCAGGTGATGCCTAGGGCTGAAGTCATCTGAAGGCTTCTAGAGCATTTCTCTCCATCTCTAGGTGGTCCTCTTAAAAGCATGACTTCAACGAGCCCTGACTTCTTCCAGGGTAGCTCATGGCTGTAAAGACACATGTCCCGAGAGAGGGGATGATTATTTTTTGAGACAAGGAAATTTCTACCAATTCTTTGTAGAAAGAATTGGTTGTTTTCTTGTTCTTATTTTATATATTGTAAAGTAAAATACAAAAAAGTGTATTCAAGTGTATGTAGCTTAACAGATCATTACAAAGGAAGCACTCAGGAAATTACCATTCAATAATTTACCCACAGAGGTGACCACTACCTGGACTGTGATAGTAATCATTCCTGTGTATTTCTGTATAGGCCTGTGTATGCATTCCTAAACAGTGTAGATTGGTTTACCCACTTTGAGCCTTTATCAATACAGAATACATTTATTCGTGACTTACTTTTTTTGTTCAGTATTTGTAAATCATCCGTGTTGTTTAATTTTTCATCAGTGTATAGTATCCTACTGTATGAATATGTGTAAATGAATAATCACAGTACCTTGATTTATTCTTGATAGACATTAGGTTGTTTCTAGTTTTTGGCATTTATAAGCAATATTTCTATGCATATTGCTGTTTATGTATCTCTAGTGTATATATACTTAAGAAAAGAATTAGTGATTATGGGATATACGTAAACTTAGTTTATCTAGAAAATGCCGTAGTGTTTTCCAAAGAGGTGAAACGTACCAGTTTACATTCACATCAGCAGGGCAGTACCTGATGCTTGCCCCACCCTTCCTAACTCTTGTTATTTTAGACTTTTTAATGGATATGTATTAAATTGGTTTTTTTTTTCAAGACTATTAATGAGTCTGAGTGGCTTTTCACATATGTGTTGACTATTTGGATATACCCATACTGTTCTGTAAAGTGTTTGTTCAGGTATTCTCTTGAGTTGGCCTTTTCTCATGGAATTCTTTATGTTTTACGGATACTAGTCCTCTGAAGATTATTGCTTTTGTCAGGTTTTACAAGCCTCCTAAAATAAGTTGGGGGGTGTATTCCCTCCCTTTCTTTCCTCTAAATAGTTGAAGTTATTTTTTCTTTGAATATTGGCAGAATTTTCCTGTGAAGCTGGGTATTTTTTCAGGGAGGTGAGGGTTGTCTTTATAGTTTTCTGTTTCTTCTTAATTCCGTTTTTATTAGTTTTGTTTTCTATAATTTTGGTTTTTTATTTAGTTTTTAAAATTTATTGGCATAAAGAGGTTCATAATATTTTCTTGCCATCTTTTTGTACTGTTTGTGTAATTTGATGTCTTCTTTTAAAATTTTTGATATTTATTGTTCCTTTTTTCTTGAACAATCTAACCAGAGGTTTGTTAGTTTTATTGACTTTATTGAAGAGCCATTATTCAGTTTTGCTAATCTCCTCTATAATGTTTCTTTTCTATTTCATCTATTTGTACTCTAATAATCCTTATTTCCTTTCTCCTTTCTTTGAGTCTATTTTGTATTCTTTTTATAACTTTTTGAGATAAATATTTAGCTTGTTAATATTTCATCCTTTTTTCTAATATATGAATTTAAGACTACGTTTCTCTCTAAATACTACTTTAGCAGCATTCCACAAGTTTTGGTATATAGAATTGTTATCTTTTAGTTAAAATATTTTCTATTTTTCTTCTTTGACTCATGGATTATTTAATGTGTATTTAAATTTCATATGGCTACATATAACTATCTTCATATAATTGATTTCTAGGTTAATTGCTTTGAAGTTAGAGAATATACTCTCTGATTTCAATCTGTTGAAATTTATTAAGTCTTGCTTTTTAGTCCATTATTAGATTATTTTTTGTAGATGTTCTGTATGTTTGAGAAGAATATGTATTTTGCAGATGTTGGGTGCAGTATTCAATATATGCCCATTAGGTACATTTGTTAGTCATCTTGTTCAAATCTTTCCTATCCTTACTAATTTTGGCCTGCTTGTTCTATAAATTACTAAGGGAAGTATGTATAAATCTTCTACTATTGTGAATTTATTTCTTCTTGTAGTTCTGATAGTTTTTGTTTTATATATTTGGAAGCCATGTTACTAGGCACATGCAAATTTCAAATTATGTCTTCATATGAAATCAGTCTTTTTTCATTGTGAAGTGACCTTCTTTATGTCTAGTAATGTCTTTTGCCTTACTCTCTGTTTTGTCCCACCTTAATACAATGATACAAGCTTTTTTTGGTCAATATTTGCCTGATATATCTTTTTTCATTCTTTTCCTTCCAACATCTTTCTTTATATTTTAGATCTATGTCATGAAAATATAATATTTTCAAGTAATTTAATTTGTCCAATTTTTGACTTGTAACTGCAACATGTACTCCATTTATGCACTGTACTTATTGGTCTATCTTTTTGTTTTTTCTACCATCTTCTTTCAAACTTTTTTTCATGCATACTTTTTTGTCTACTCTTTGTGCTATTGATTAACTTTTTCTTTTTTTGTTTTTTCCCTGTGTAATGTTGGTATTTATATACTCTCTTTCTGTTCTTTTACTGCTTACCCTAAAATTTACATCATGCATATTAACTTATTAAAAGCTAAACTTAGAAACTTCCTTTTCCTTAAGTAATATACAGACCTTAGCCTACTTAACTCCACTCAGTCTCTCATGATATATATGTTATCATTGTCTGGTATTTTTAAGTCTGCTTTGCTTCTCTTTTTTTAAACTTCTGCTAGACCTTGTTATCACTACTTTAATATAGTTAATGTTCATTTACATTTGTCCACATATTCACTACTTTCTTTGTTCTTCTTTCCTTCTTAGTTCTCACGCCTTCCCTCTGTCTTCTCTTATTTCTGACTGAAGCACATCCTTTATGGTTTCCTATAGCTTGACTGTACTAGTGGCAAACTGTCTGGCTGATAAAGTCATTATTTCTTGAGGGATATTTTTTCTGAGCCTTAAATTCTAGGTTGGCAGTTATTTTCGCTAGGATTGTTTAGCATTGTGCATATGTTATTTCATTATTTTATGTTCTGAATTGTTGCTATTGAGCTTTTAGCTTTTAGTTTTTCCTCTGAAGGGAATCTCTCTTTTTGTCCCTTGTGTCCTCCTAAAAATGTTTTTTGGGCATTGTGTCCTTGGTTTTCTGTAGATTCACTATGATATAACTAAGTATAACTTTATATTATACTTATTCTATTTAGGATTCTCTGTGCCTATTGAATCTGTGGATTGTCCTTTTTTCATCAGTCTGGAAAATTCCCTGCCATTATTTCTGCTTATTCTCTGTCATTTGGTCTGTCCCCGTCAGCAATTCAGATCACGTGTGCATTAAACTTGCTCACTGTATTTCCTATACTTCTTACTGTCTTTTCATATATTCCATCTTTTTCTCTTTCAGTGTTACATTCTGAATGATTTAATTTGTTCTATTTCTGTCTTCTAGCCATTCTGCCAAATACAGCTATTGAGTTTTTGATTTTGGTTATTTTTCATTTATAGAAGTCTGTCATCACTAGAAATTCTGTTTGTTTTTTTTTTCCCAAATCTATATTGCTTTTTATAGTTTCCTGTTCCCTGTAGATATTTTCCAGTTTGTGATTTATATATTCACATTTGTTAAGTGTAGTTCTGTAGTATGTGTGATAATTCCAATATTTGAAGACGATGAAAGTTGTCTTTTGCCTGTGGTGTCTGTTATATCTCATTTGTGCCCAAATCATCTTGTTTTCCTGGAGGCCTGATTATTGTTTACTCTGTGCTGGTCATCATCCTTGAAGTCCATTTGTGGGCATTCCCTGAAACCTAGTATGGATATTCCTTCCTACCGAATGGCTTCATGTTTGCTTCTGCTTCTAAGGGCTCTGCCAGTTGGGACACTACTTCAGAAGAAGGTCGTTTGTATTTAATGTGTAAATACATGAGAATGTAGATCTGAGACCATAACTTCCCAGGTAGCCTTCTCAGTTTTCAGGAGTATGAATGTGTGTAGAGGAATGGGTGACTAGATCTGATTTTTCATTACTCTGAGAGTGTAATCCCCTCTCTTGCAGGTGCCCTGCTCAGTGTGAGGAGACTCCCAAAACTCCATATGCCGGGGGAACGTGGGCCCAGGGGCCCCACTGGAGCCCTCATGTTTGTATTGTTGGTAAATGCTTCCTGGTCACAGTCAGTCCAGTGCACTAATGTTCTCCTCAGCTCTCTACTCAGAAATTGGTCTGAAAGTCTTCCCACTATCTTTTTAGATCTTAAGAGTTTTTAGGGTTTGAAGTTTTCATATTGTATCTGACATTTTTCATTGTTTTCAGTAAGAGAGTTAATCCAAGTAACCATACCCACCATAGCTAGAAATTCTGTTTGTCATGGTCATTTTCAGAACAATGACTTCTGAGTCTTCAATAGAGAAATTGTTTGCTGAGATGTTGCTATTGATTCTTTTGCCTAACGAACAATAACCTCATAGCTAATTTGTTAAGATCCAGTGTTTATAAATATCTATACTGTGTTTGAATTGAAATTTAATTATTTTCTAATCAGGAAATGCAAGCATACTAATTATTGAAATGATAGCCTCTATTATGATAGATGAGGTATCATTGCAACTTACTAGCTTCATAAAAAATACTTTTAATGCTATAACTCATGGGAAATTTTCTAATTACTTGTTCTTGAACATGACTGGAATACATGAAGATGAGGATCCAATACCCCAAGGAGCATAAAATTGTTTGAAATGTTAGCACACATTATATTCAAGGCTCCTGATCAATACTTTATTATATGGAAGTGGCTAAATTCATTTAATTCTTGCTAAGCACAAGTGCTTAACTCATGTTTTTCCCAGACTTTTAAAGACCTTTTAGTGCCTCAGAGTTGGAAGTCAACTGTCTGGCCTACAGAGCAATCAGAAAGCCACAATCGTTTGTAAAGAGAATTTGTTCCCCCTCATGGTGGTTTCAAAAAATCTTACTCATAGCAAAGGGAGAAATAAAGGTGACTTTTTAGAAAGTTCTAGTAGTAATACACATAATTTTCTGAAAATGTATTTCTATTTTTTTGACTTTAGAAAATAAGCTAAGCCATAATACTTTGTTATGAAGCACCTTTCCCCTTTGTCAATTTTTAAACTAAAGCCTCGAACCTAATACATACTGAATAATTTAGTTTTAGTTAAACCAGTTATTTGAGTTAATACTAAGTATTGATCGGGATGTACAGCAAACAGAACTTAGAACCTGCTAGTGGGAGTGTAAATTGGTACAAGTACTTTGGAAAACTCTTTGGCAGTAGCTATGGAAGCTGTACGATGTATATACTATCGCTCAGCAATTTCACTTAATATATATTCAATAGAAATGTGAACATATGTTCACCAAAATACATATACAAGAATGCTAATAGCTTCAAACTGGAGACTACCCAAATGCCCATCAACAATCTGTGGTTAAATAAATTATGGTATAGTCATACCATGGAATATCTTACAACAGAACAAATGAATGATCTACAGTTGGACTTTAACAACATGGATAAATCTCACGAACTTAATATTGAGCTTAAGTTAACAAATATAAAAGACCATGATTCCACTTGCATAAAGTTTAAAAACAGACAAAACAAATCTATTACAAGTCAAGATAGTGGTTACCCTTGGGTGGTGACTGGTAGGTGGTGACCAGCAGTGGCACAAGGGGGCCTCGTGATATCCTTCCTTTTCCTTTATGTGGGTGTTATTCACATAAGTGTGTTCATATTATGAAAATTGACTGAATTACATACTCAGGCTAAGTATGCCTTTATATATCTTATATCTGAGTTAAAACATTTATATAAATATGGAAA
>NW_012133857.1:5436540-5438170 GCF_000956105.1 Propithecus coquereli | reverse complement strand
CTCTCTTATTCAGCAACAGGAATTATTCAGCTCTGATCTTATGGGACGACCATCATATATGCAACTTGTCATTGACCGAAACATTGTTATACAGCATGTGACTGTATAGTGTTTTGCAAAGTTAACTGTTATGAATAAGCATATTTAGCTTTTATTCTGTATTAGTTTCCCATCACTGCTATGATAAATTACCACAAATTTAGTGGCTTAAAACAACACAAATTTATTATCTTACAGTTTTGGAGGGTCAGATGTCTGAAATGGGTGTTTGGGGCTAAAATCAAGGTGTCAGCATAGCTGTGTTCCTTCTCGAAGCTCTAAGGGAAGCATCTGTTTCCTTGCTTTTCCAGCTTCTAGAAGCCACCTGCATTCTTTGGCTTATGACCCCTTCTTTCTTCAAAGCCAGCAGAGCAGCACCCTCAGTCTCTCTCTGACCTCTGCTTTCATTGTTGTATCTTGTCTGACTCTGACTCTCTTGTTCCCTTTTTATAAGGACTCTTATTATTATATTGGGCTCGCCTTGATAATCCAGGACGATCCCCACCCTTAACTTAATCACATCTGCAGAGTCCCTTTGCCATGTAAAGTAACAAATTGAAAGGTTCCAGGGATCAGGACGTGGACATCTTCGGAGGGTGGCGGGGATTGGTCTGTCTACCACACATTCCTATTTTTGTCCATGGCTTCATTACTATATTTAATTGTTTTGGTGCTGAAATTTTCTAGATTTGGCTAGTGCAAGCCCTTTCAAGTTGGCTTCTTTCAAGTGTCCTTATGACATACTCTATCATTTTTTGAATGCTTTCTTACTTTCTGGCACAGCAAGATATTCTTGCCTTGGTTTGTGACTGCTCTGGAATTAGTCATTTCTCTGAGGAGCCTTGGTTTCCTTTAGTGGGAAATGGCATTTAGAGACCAAGATTGGAACACTAAGTGTACTTTCTTTTTCCTGGGATATCTTAGCTTCTAGGCCCTTCCAAGAAACAGAGCTGAGAAATATATGCATATATATACATTGCTGTGGTCTGAAGGTGTCCCCCTGAATTCATATACTGAAACTGAATTCCCAATGTGATAGTATACTATATGTGTGTGCGTGTATATATATAGTGTATACATATACAGTATACTATCACATTGGCAATTAGGTAGGGCCTTCAGGAGCTGATTAGATCATGAGGGCTCCTCTCTCATGAATGGGATTAGTGCCGTTATATTATAAGAGGGAGATGGTTTGGCCCTTCCACTCCTTCTGCCATGTGAGGATACAGCTAAAAGATGGCATCTTGGAAGCAGCCCTCACCAGACACTCACTGGACCTGCTGGTGCCTTGATCCTGGACTTCCCAGTCTCCAGAACTGAAAGAAATAAATTTTTATTATGTATAAATTACTCAGTCTAAGGAATTTTGTTATAACAGCCAGTCAGGGATCTTAGGTCCACAGGTGGCCTTCTGGATCCTTGAGTGCAGCCTTTTGACTGAATCCAAATTTGACAGAACAAATCCTTTTTAATAAAAGGATTTGTTCTATGAGGTTTGGATTTAGTTAAGGGGCCATATTTGGGGTTCTAGAGGGCCACAGGTTCCCCAACTTGTTGGCCCTCTGTATCTGTAGGTTCCACATTCATG
>NW_012133857.1:5432210-5433155 GCF_000956105.1 Propithecus coquereli | reverse complement strand
ATCATTAACTCCACAGCAGCAAAAAGGTATGCACCGTCTGTTGTCTCAGACGATTCAGTCTCTTCTTTTTAACAAGGTGACCCACTACCAGTAAGCGAAGCCATGCCAATTCGAGGGTTTAGAGCATGTTCTCTGTCATATAGTGTGCCAGATTTTGTCGTCATCATTTTCTCGCTGCGACTCAGAGGTGATTTGGTAGAGATGTTTGGGTTTTGTGCTTTGTTTGGTTCTTTATTGTCATGCTGTATTGTTGCTATTTGATGTTGGGTTGTCATTTTTTTTAAAGCATACAGTTTTAATGTGACATCTCAAAATGCAGACTGAGGTTCATGAGTCAGACCACGCTCCCTAGTATTATTTTTAAATTAAGAAACATCCTGCAGCATGATTTATCAGTAAGTATAGTGTTAACTTATTCTTTGTGTTAGGATATCAGGCTTGAAATTGCTCAGGTCCTAAGGGAACTTAGCCATGATTTTAGGTAAAAATCAATGAATGTTGAAGAAAATAAAAAATAAATACTGTTTAAAAGTGTATTTGGAAGAGAGAATCACTCGTCTCTGGGAGGAGGCGTGAGCTTAGATTGTGTGGGGAGAAGCTTTCTTTTGCATATAGGTGCTCCTTCCTGAAATGAGATCTAGTGGAAGACAGAGAAAAGCTTTTACCTTGAAACATCTGTCTGGCCTTTTTTATAACCATCAGGCTATAAATGGGTCTGTGTCGAACTTCTGTTTCTCTTGTGGGTAGAGACTGAGGCGTGGCCTAGAAACCTGGATGAAGAGGGAAATGGTGGTAGCAGAGCAGCTAAAATTTGTCTGCATAGGAAATGCACACGCGTTGGGTGGTGGGAGGATAAGGAAAAAGGAAAGGAGGCAGGAACAAAGAAGGAAGCCGCCTGGAAGTCAAAAAATTAGGCAATAGAGCAGGAGTCCAGAGCTTGTGGAG
>NW_012133857.1:5430045-5432160 GCF_000956105.1 Propithecus coquereli | reverse complement strand
TAAAGGGCTTGAGGACCCATGGTATAGGGGAGGGGAGGTCTGGGAATGTATCCCTCCCAGATACTAAGGGAGGACTATACTCAGCATTCCTACACTAACCAAGCCTTCCCTTCTCACCGCAACTCCTCCTTTTCCCTCAGGCCCTGTTCTAAGGTCACTGCTGTGAGACTGCCTTCCTCGAGTCAGCAGAGTTGCTCACTCCCTCCTCAGGGCGCACAGCTTTCTATTCTTCCCTCCATAACAGCTCCTACCTAAGTACATGTTTACACATGTACTCTCTGGAACGCTCTCTGCCTGGAACCAGTCCTCCGCAGATACCGAGGCATGACTCTGTGTACTTACATGTACGTTCATGTGCACACACATATACATATTTGAAATGAGTTCACACTGCCATCTTCCTATCCAGTCCATCCCCACGTAGTTTTCTCTTGTCTTCCCCCATTCCATATTTCTGTGTCTCGTCTTCCTTTGTGAAAGTTGTAGCTTCCAAGAACATCAGCGCATTTTCTCATTTGCTTAATCCTATAATACATATGAAATTGTTACAGAATTGCTTCACCCAAACCAATACTGAAGCAAACCTAATGAGGTCAGGATTTGTTTGTAGAATTCCTTGTCTCCCCTAGCTCAGTCACCCCTAAGCCACACTGTGTTTGATATTGTGTTCATAAGGCACTTGGGTTAGCTACCCCATACCCCTGCTCTTAGTGTGGAATATCCATTTGAAATACAGTTGATTTGATTCAGTTTGCTTTCAATTTTAGGTTTTCTTTTGCTCTTTCCTGTTTTGTTGATTTTAATTTTTTTGAATATGTAAAACATTAACATGCATCCAAAAGTCAAAACCATAGAAAAAGATACATTCAGAGCAGTGTCACTCACTGCCTTCCCCTCAGATGTGTATCCCTTGCACTCCACCACCTCTCCCTCACACCCTCCCTACGCTTGTAGGAAACCAACTTCATTGTTTTCTGGTTTATTCTTTCAGTGTTTCTTACTGTGAAGAGAAGATATGTTTTCTTATTTCCCCTTATTTCTTATACAAAAGGTAACATACTATATATGTTCTTTGGCATTTTACTTTTTCACCTAATAATGAATGTTGGAAATTACTTCGTATCAGTTCATAGAGGTCTTTAAAGCAGTATAGTACTGAACCCATATTTGGACCATTAGATAGCTTCTAATGGTTGCAATTACAAACGATGAATAACCTTATTCACATGCCATTTCTTATTGGTGGTGGTGTATTTTCAGGTTAAATTGGGATTTACCAATTTAATCACTAGAAGGGTGATTGTGGGATCAAAGGGTAAGTGCATATATACTTTAGTTAGTATCTAACTAACGTAGAATCCCTTTAACAACAACGGTAGAATCCTTTGCATAAGCTTCTACCATTTTACTTTCCTACTAGCAGTATATGAGAGTGCCTGTTTCTCCACAATCTTGCCAATAGCCTATTATCAACTTTTTGAACTTTTGCCAACCTGATGTGGTCTTGGGGATTCCTTAACATCTTTTTAGCTGTTTAATACTGTAAAGGAGATTTAAACAATGTTTTGCCTAGTTTTCTCAGTTCTGAATGATCCATTCTGCAAGTAGCAGAAATAGATGTCATAACCTAGGCAGATTGTGGTTGACATTACATATGATAAGAAAAGGGGACTGGAAGTTGGGATAGTTTCGTTAATTATTGTGGTGTCAGATGTACCAGATTTATTAGGGTCTACTGAAATGGAGGCAATGATGATTAATTTTGAAATGTTAGAATAAGAATTTTAGTTGAGTTCTTAGAAAAGTAAACTTCAGGCTAGGTGTGGTGGCTCACCCCTATAATCCTAGCACTTTGAGAGGCTGAGGTAGGAGGATCGTTTGATCTCAGGATTTTGAGACTAGCCTGAGCAAGAGTGAGACCCTATCTCTACTAAAAATAGAAAAATTAGCTGGGTGTGGTGGTGCACACCTGTAGTCCCAGCTACTTGTGAGACTGAGGCAGGAGGATTGCTTGAGCCCAGGAGTTGAAGGTTGTAGTGAGCTATGATCATGCCACTGTACTCTACCTGGGGCGACAGAGTGAGACTCTGTCTCAAAAAAGAAAAGTAAATTTCA
>NW_012133857.1:5425590-5427090 GCF_000956105.1 Propithecus coquereli | reverse complement strand
CAAAGATTGGATCACAGTTTTAAGAGTATGGTATTGGTGGTGTGCGCCAGGTGTGCTGGGAGCCCTACTCTGTCTGACAGGGTCTGGAGATGATTTTAAGAATAGGCAATTCTTGAGCTAAGTCTTTAAGGCAAGTGGGTGTTAATTTCTAGGTGGACTGCCGGGTGGAGAGCAGGTGTTGTAGGCAGAAAGAATCATCCCTGCCTCCACTTCCCCTCAGCCTAGCCTGGGGTAGAGAGGCCAGGCATCTACCCCTGGCAGAGGTGTTTGAGAAAGGAGCCTTGCCTGGGTTGTCCTAGCCTCACGTTTACTTGGGAGCTGGTGGAAAGGAAGAAGAGGAGGAAGGAAGAGCTGACTGATTGGGGGGAAGGGGCAGTTGGTGCAGGGAAGGAGAGAAGCACGTATGCAAAGGGAGAGAAGGGTAGAAAGATTTCATAAGTCATTTTAAGGTTTCTCCTAACATGATTTGGCGATATTTAGAGTAGTTTACTTTAAAGTACTTCATCATAGAGGTGTGGAATTATATGCGTGAGTTGGTTTTAATCTCTGCCCTAGGAGGTTAGTTTTCGTGTGACATACACTATCAGGAATACACCATTCAGGGGTGGTCGGTTAGCATTTGAAAGACTCTAATCAGAAGTTCACATTTTGTTTGAAAGATTTTTTTCGTTGGTGAAATGAGTCCTCTCTCAAGATAACGTGGATTGGCTAGAAATATTGTACAGGTGCCCTACCCTTGTAGCCCTGTATGGGAAGGGTACAAGAATTCAGTCAACCCAGCAGATTCTTGGCATTGGACACTGCTTTGTTCGTGTGTTTATTTCATTGAGCTTTCTGCCGCCCTATTCTGACTAGCCTTAGGGAATCCAACCTTGGACCCTAAAGACCCTCGTACCTTGGAAGCCTTTGGCAGTCTGGTGAGGTCTATGGCCTCATTCTCAGAACTATATTTTTAAATGAATAAAATGCATAGAGTTCTATAGGAAACCATTTGTACTGAAATATAGTTATCAAAATATTTTTTAAAAAGAACAAGTATGTCCTGATGCTAGACTCAGGTAGTCATACTTCCTGTGTTTCCAGGAGCCCCTTTCTGTCCCCGCCCATCTCTGCTGGCTCACTCTAGGCACTTTTAGAGCTGTTCTCTCTTATACAGCAGTCCTCCTCTGCAGGTGAGTGTGGCCTCCAGGGAATGGGACCAGAGGCTGAGGCTAGAATGTTTGCTCAGTCTGTCATCTTGAGCAAATCTTCGGTGTCAATTTAGAGTTACTTTCTCATCTTTGACTGGTATCTCATGGATTATATATCTAGAAGATTGTTTTAATTTCTATCTGGACATTTGCAAATTAAATTCATAGTATATTACTCCAAATAGCTTAAAAAAAAAAAAACCCAAGTTATCTCATGGCTCTCATTTAGGTCTCTAAATCTAACTCTTAGGAGTAATTTATTTCTGATCAAACACAAGGGCAGCAGCAACATAAAGCATACCTCCCCCTC
>NW_012133857.1:5412772-5423690 GCF_000956105.1 Propithecus coquereli | reverse complement strand
ATTGGTTGTTGTAGGTATATGGAAATACTATTGATTTTTGTATATTCATCTTCTGTCTGACGATCTTGCTTTTTTGGCTGTGCTTAAATGTTGTGTTTCAAACTTCTTGAGATGGACGCTGAGATCATTTATGTCAGTCCTACTCCTCTATTAATGTACACTTTTAAATCTTTAGATAGCTATTGATCCCATTGAGCAGTGTTGATAGTAGTATGTATTTCTTTCCTGTGCATCGTTTTTTCTTTTGACATAACTGGAAGTTTGGAGTTCTCCAAATATCTTGGTGGAGCATCATATCTGTGCTTTGAATGATGTGTCATCACTTAGTAGAAGAGGGTGAACAAAATATCCCTGGTTCTTAGGGTCCTTATACAAATATCTAGATATAATATTACATATAAGCTTATTATGTGAAGTGGAGATGGAACAGGCTAACACTGATAGGCCACTGGCCATGTATGGAGATCTTTACCTGTGTAGGGCATCGTTTCACTGGTTTAGATGGCAAGATGTCACTGGGTTGACCTGACCTGTATCAGAGTAAAGGAGAATAGGTATACAAACAACAGGAATTTTGTTTATTGTCACCAAAATAGTTCATCAGATGAAACAGTGGGTTTCAAAGTTAGACCATAGTAGTTATTTGTCCTTTCTGCATTGGTATTTTGGAGGGAAAAAATGTTCTTAAGTATTTGGGATTATGTTTCAAACAATATTTTATGTGCTCTGATAATTGGGAAATCATAGGGGTGGTTTGTATAGTAGATTTACACCTTTGAATCTCTTTTGTCTAAAAATAACCAAGATTAACTTGTAATAATTCTTTGTTGATGTATTATATTTGATAAAACATGGGGATTATGTGTCTCTTTTTTCCCCAACATTTTGATTGTTGTTTAGCTTAAACTTAAGTAATGATCACTAGCTTATACATATTAATTTGATGGTTTAATGCCAATCTATGCCAACCCGATTTTGTGTTATATACTAAATTTCCTTTCATAAACACTAAAGATTTTGAGAAATTACTGTTTTGATTTTCATAAAGTCATTTTGACCTGAGGACATTTTCAGAGTTAAATGAGCTTGGTGATTAATGATTCTGTCTGTGGAAACAACATAGATGCTGGTTGATATCAGCTTTGTGTTTATGGAGATTTGAACCAAGTCTTTTACATGCTTTCTTTTAGGTTGTCGATTATATCCTGCCACCCTTGGTCTCCTTGGTTCAAAGCCAAAATGGTAAGTGTGACCACACCAGCAAAAATTACATCAGTTACATCTTCTGTCTTCGTTCTATCTCCATGTAGTCATATTCTTGTTATTTTTTTTTTCTTTCAAGTGGAATGGAGACTCTTCAGCTTGCGGTTGCTCTCAGAAACTACATGTCTACTTGTGAACCAGGAAGTTGGGGATGGCGAGGATGCAGTCAGTGTTGATTCCAATAGCAATCTTCTGGCCCTCATTAGAGATGTCTTACTTCCCCAGTAAGTATCATGCAGCTTTACTCTTACAGAGAAGTGTACAATGTCCAGGAAGCTTCTGTCAAACTAGGTTCAGTGATGGGATCAGAGTCTTGATGTCCTTATATTAATATTTATGCACGTGTTTATGTTCTCATTGTAAAAGAGGTCTGGAAACAGAGGCATCAGCTGTTACACTGAAGAATCTCAGTCCATCTTCAAAAACATATATTTAAAGCCTAATCTGTTTTCTGCCAGGCTTATGACTCTGAAGTTATGCAGATTTAAAGGTGTTAATGGCTCAAGAGGTGAGGTTTATGATTCAGGGTCAATATTATAAGACTACTAGAACATGAAATTTAGACTTTTGATGGCTCTGCTCAGAAATAATAGAGATGGAAGGAAGTCTTCCTTTTACCCCAAACTTTTGGAATGGAAATTAAGTTTAGTTACAAACAGGATTTTTCTTGGGGGCATTGGGAAAGGTGGTGGAATTAGGTAATGAGTATTAGTTAACAGAAAGGGGTTATTTTTTTCTTAGCAAACACACAGTGGGATGGCTACTGAGACCACCCAATGCAAACATGCAAAACTCCAAAATGGTACTTTATATATAGTTAGGGAACACTGTCAATTTTTTAATGTTTTAATTTATTGATTATTTTCAAAGACCCTATTTCCAAATATTTATCAAAGTAATTTAAATTTTTAAAAAAGTATATGCCATATATAAAGAAGAATATGCCATATTAAAGATTTTTGCAAAATTAAATGCTAGATTGTGTATCATGCATTAATATACATGCCTGATCATAGCTTCCTTCAAGGCCTAGACTATAGTCTGAGTCAGTTTGGCAGATGTACAAGAATGTCAGCCTTACCTAATGCTCTCTCTTTTTGTTCAACTTCTTAAGATCTGTTCTTATTTTTTAAAAAATTAATTATCACAATATAGAAACCAGATGTAATTACATTCCAATTTTGGCCCATGTTAAGAGTTTGAACTGTCTTTTATAGAATTAGTTCCAAATTTTTTAAAAAAATAACTAAACTTGCCAGTTGCTAGAGATGAAGCACTCCACAGCTCCTAATTGGTTGAGGAAGGTACCTTTTCCAAGTGAGCAGCTGTTCTGTGTCAAGCCTTCCACTGGCCGAGGCAGCCCTGTCTTGACTGATTGGAGCTCGATGTGTAATGGCTGATTCATAGGGCCAGCCTCTTGTTTCTTTTTTCCTTCCTGCACTTTTGCAGTTGGTTTCAGAGAGACCCTTGATAGTGAATACGTACAGTAAGAATACTTCTGATTCTTCCCAAAGTAAGAAAATTGTTATCTATATGGAAAAAAAATAAAACTTTGCCATGTGGAGCTTTTTCAGTGATAAACTATCAATATCACTTGCATTTGTTATATATGAGTGTGTGTATATAGTTTATACTTATGTGAATTAAATAATAGATTAAAACCTTCTCTAATGGGATTAATTAATTCTTTCAGTGCCATTTTATGCTTGTAAACTATTCACATATAATCGTATCGATCTTTCTGACAAGAAAATGCCAGAAAATACAGTTTTAGCACAAAATGTGATATTCAAAAGATGTGCTTTGGATATCTACTATCTAAAAACTTGTAGAGAACCATTTTTCAGAACCCAAGATGTTCTTCCACAATGATAGGGACAGGATTTACTCCAATGGGACTTCACAGTTCAGTAACAGCTTCTTAACAGCTCTGCTAATCTGAAATAAAATTTCCTTACATCTGACGTCTGCCCAGTTTCGGAACAGTTTGTAAAATGAAAAGTGTTAACTCTAATTCACTGCTCCTGTGTTATTCATTTGAGCTGGAATAAATAATAAGTATTTTCTTAAATGTGGGTCTTTACCTTTTCCAGAGATAAAGAATTAAAGAGGAAAATGCAAATGTAAGCCACACGGCAGTTCAAGAACATAAATAATGTATTAATAGATGAGTTCAGGTTTTTGTTAAACAACCGGAAATGCACTTCAATATAACAGATGATAGTATGAAATTTACTGGGATGTGATGTGGAATGTTTTCAAAGCTTTTGGGCTGATCCTGTTGTGAAGCACAGGTCTTGGCTCTCTGCTCTTGTCTCTAAGCCTTAGTTTCCTCATCTATAGAACGGGATAATAGTACCTACCTCAGAAGATAATTGTGAAGGTTAGATAGGATACGTCTTGTAAAACACTTAGGACAATATATGGGGCATAGTACACTCATGATAAGTGTTTAGCAGCACAGCTATTATTATTAGGCTCATTATTTTGATCTTTCCTATTAATCTTTAAAATGAAGATTATAATAGTGCAATAATAGTACATATTTTATAGAGGTGAAGTGGCCATTAAAATAGATAATGTTTACTGTGCCTAAATGACACATATAGTAAGGGCTCAATAAATGTTATGTAAAAATTTTTAAAAGTGAAATAAAGGTAATGCATTCATTTAACTTTCTTGACTCTGGAAAACTGGAACCTTGGCAAGGAGTTTGGTCTTTGAAGATAACTCTTGGTAATTATAAGTTTAGAAATGCCAATAATTGAAAATTCATATTCTCTGTTGAGTATGTATATATAGCTTAAGAATTATGTTTCTAGAATTCAATGGAGCTATATAGCATCCACTTCAATTTGGCAAGTAGACATATTGATGTCGATACTTTTAATTTTGTTAAAGTTTTAATCCTCCTTTGACCTTAAACAATACTTTGGATAAAGCCACCTGACAGTCCTTTCATGGACATGTATAGTGCGCTCCACATTTTACACATGAATGTATTATATTAGTCAAGACTATTTTATTTGCAAGTAATAACATCCAATTCAAATTAACTTAGAAAATAAATTGCTTACATAACTGAGAAGTCAAAGACTTGTGCTGGCATCAAATATAGCTGGATCGAGGGGCTTGATTTGTGTCTACAATACTCCATGTGTGTCTTTCTCACCATCTCTCTACTTTGCCTACATCTGCATGGCTTTTTTCTTAGATATGCTCCTATGTTCCTTCCACTTGGTGGTTAAATGGCTCCAGGGGGGTGATCCTAGAGAAAGGGCAGATGTCTTTTCTAATAGCTCTGGCAAAATTCCCAGGAATAACAATAATTTAATCTTAAGTACCATGTAATATCTGTGTTGCAGGTGCTTATCAGAACTGCTATGTAATATGAATGAAAACTCAGTAAGAAAAAACATCTATGTTAGTGTTCTCCAGAGAAACAGAACAAATTGTGTGTGTGTGTGTGTAAAATAGAGATTTATTGTGAGGAATTGGCTCACATGTGCATGGAGGCTGAGAAGTCCCAAGATCTGCAGTCTGGAGGCCCAGGAGAACCATCTATGATGGTGTAGTTCCCACTGGAAAGCTGGCAGGCTTAAGGCTGAAGAGGAGCCAATGTTTCAGTTCTAGTTTGAAGGCAGGGAAAGACCTTCATCCCCATTCAGGGTAGTCAGGCAGGAGGAGTTCCCTCATATTCAGCCTTTTTGCTCCGTTCTGGTCTTCAAGTGATTGGATGAGACCCATCCACATTAGGGAGGGCAATCTGCTTTGCTCAGTGTACTGATTCTAGGAACACCCTCACAGACACCCAGATTAACGTTTGGCCAAATGTCTGGGTCCCCATGGCTCAATCAACTTACACGTAAAATTAACCATCAAAACATCTACCATAAATATCATGAATGAATTGCTTGCTATTTAGATGAATGAATTAATATAAAAAAAAGTTGCCTTTTCTCAATGTACATGCTTTACTTTCTGAAGAGATAAACTTTAGTTGTGAGATAAACTTCGGTTGTATTTGCTTAGTGCCTACTGTATGTGGATTATAATACTGTTTATCGAGAGATGATATTTGAGTTAGACTTTGAAACCTGGGTGTGACTGGACAGAAAAGGAATGGGCACCCTAGGCCATGGGGTAAGCCAGCGTGTGGGAGAGGCAGAGTACTGGGCAGTAAGCAAAGCAGCTTGTTTCCGGCAGAAACCTGCATGTAAGAGGTACGGGAAGTAAGCTGGGGGAGAAAGAATGTTTTCTCTCTTCACCAGCTCATGTGCTCATCCAGTGCTAAATGCCTCTTGTTTCACAGGCATGTTTCTAGTTGGAAAAATTAATGATCAAGATGGGTATAGCCTCTACCTTTATGGAACTTACTCTCTGACAGAGCCAAAAATTCAGAAACTTTTTTTAACTGAAGACATTTATATGTCATGTAAGTAAAAATGTTCACTGAAACATTAAATATTGAAGCTACCTTTCTTAAACTGTGGGCCTACCTAATGTTAATAAATCTGGAGGGAGCATGGGTTCTTTCTGAAACTGCTTTGCTTTTGAGTTTCACAATTCACCCATTTCACTTTCCAAAGCTCAGAGTTTGTCAGTGTTCTGTGCCCTTAGGACCCTATTTCCTGTGGCCTACCTATTATTTGATAACATCGCCCAGGACTTTAGTTGTCCGTCCATCACAATTTTGGGAATGCTGCTTAGTTAAGGGCATTTTCGCTAAGGTCAAGAACAAGAAAAGGATGCTCAGCATCAAAACTTTTATAATTTTGGACTATAAGTATTAATATAATACAGGAAAATTCAACTCTACATATTCTGTTAATTTTCTATTGATGCATAACAAATCTCCACAGACTTGGTGGCTTAAAGCAACACCCATTTATTTATTAGGTTGCAGCACCGCAGGACAGAAGTCGGACACAGTGTTGCTGGGTTCTCTGCTCAGGCTCTCACGTAGCTGAAATCAAGGTGTCTACTGGTCTGAGTCCTTGTCTGGCAGAATTCAGTTTCTTGTGGTTTGTGTTAGTTTCTTAGGGCTCCCATAACAAATTACCACAAAATAACTGGCTTAAAACAACCGAAATTTATTCCTTGGCAGTTCAGGAGGCCAGAAGTCTGAAATCAAGGTGTTGGCAGCGTTGGTTCCTTTGGGAAGCTCTGAGGGCGAATCCACTCCGTTCTTATGTTCCAGCTTCTGCTGGCTGCCAGCAGCCCTTGGCTTGTGGCAGCGTCACTCCAATCTGTGCCTCTGTCACACAGCTTTCTCCCCGTGTCTTTGTGTCGGAACTTCCCTCTGCCTTTCTCTTAGAGAACACCTATCATTGGATTTAGGGCCACCCTAACTCCAGGACGATTTTATCTCGAGATCCTTAGCTACATCTTCAGAGACCCTTTTTCCAAATAAGGTCACATTCGCATGTTCTGGGTGTTAGGATTTGGACATATCTTTTTGAGGGCCATTATTCAATCCACTATGCAGTTGTAGAACCAAAGTACCCATATCTGTGCTGCCATACATTCCTTAGGGTACCTGCATTTCTTCCCAGGTAAGGCCTCCATTTTCAGGCTAGAAAATTTGTCAAATCCCCGATTGTGCTTAGAATCTCTCTGACTTCTTCTGCCACGAGCTTGAGGAAACTCTGCTTATTCAAGTTGGTGATATTGGCCGTTGGTAATGTTTATCTTGTGGCTCACGTGTTTGGATTCCAATCTTGGCCCTGCCGTTGACTTGGTGTGTGTGCCCTCACGTCCTCCTTCCTTTCCTTCTTTCAGTTGTCCTCCTTTTCTTAAGATAGTTGAAATGTCAGTAACATAACCAAGTTATCTGTATGATTAATGAGAAAAAGTTTTTTCTTTTCTGGGAAGAAAGATACCACATATCCTCAGAAAATGACCTTGATTTTTATTCAGCTGAGAGACAAGATTTACTTTTAAAGGTTTATGTAGAAGAGAAGAGACAGTATTTAATGGAACTTAAGCCCAAATTGACCTTATTAATTAAAATCAGCACCTCTCAGAAGTTTAATATCAAAGTCATTATCAATGAAATCTTAGTGCCAAGAGTAGTCTTACGCTATTTGAACATTTTTTTCTGAGACTTGTTACATAAGGTGAGGACATTTCTGTTTCAGTATTTAACCATAAATGGGACTAGGTCCTTCATGCAGGAAGCACCACTGCTTATTTTGGGGGAGGAGGAAATTTTAATATTCATACAAATGTAAATCTAATTTGTACTGTGTTATGTGACTGTGCGTTTGCAGTTTAAGACCTTTTCTTTCTTCCTCACCACCTCCTTTCTTTCTTAGTTAATTCATTCAACAAATATATATATTGAGTGATTTCCATATGCCAGACACTGGGGATGCAGTGGTGAACAATATTGAATCCCTTTCCCTCAGTGAGCTGACATTCCAGTGGGCGAGACACAACAGTAAACAAATAAATGTATGAGATGACTTCCAAAATTAATTATGAGTACTGTCAAAGACAATAGAGAAAGGAGAAAGTGAAGGATGATAAGGGGGATGAGGGAGGGGCTGTTTTAGACAGGATAGTCAGGGAAGGTTTAAGCGATGTGGAAAGCCATGGGGAAAATTTGCTGTACTATTTGCTTTTGGCAGACTGGAACTATTTTGACAACATGAATTTTAGTTTTGTATTTTCTTTTTAGCTTTGAGTGTTTGTATTGAAAAGGGATCATGCTGATATAAATGTGCTTACAATATTTTAGTGACAGTATGACATTCAGCATTTCTCTTCTGGGGAAAACGAGTACAGCCTTTCTTTTTTGTAATTCTCTTGTGACCTGTAAAATCATCAGGGCCATAATGACTTCATAAAATATTAAGGCTTTGCTTTTAGAATCTGAGAAATATATTCCTTACAAATTAGAATTGTATTTCCTTTTAGGAATTGGAATTTATAAATGAACGCTATTAGTGGCAACACATTGTAGGGTTGTTTAGGAGTTTTAGGAATAATGTCCAGGAAAAGTCATGAGTTTGAGTATCTAATTTCCCTGATTGTGTCTCAAAGACCATCTGGATAATTCTATATTGCTTCTTTGTCTCTACCACAAGCTTTCTATGTTAAAATAGGTATGAGTTAGACCATGTTTGATAGGAATCAGAATAGAAAGGAATATTTCATTTTTGCTCTTTCCTTTGATAATTCTTTTGCAGATAAAATTTAACTTACATTTTTGCATCAGAAAGAAGTATCATAACATTCTACTTTTTTTCCTTTTACTTAATCCTTTTATAATGTTTTGAGTCTGTACCTAAGTTGCTACATTTAGGTACAGTGATTTCTTTTCCCCCCAGGGATATAACCTATAACAATCTAAGTTGGGATAATTTTGTAGTTAGAGGCAAAAATGGGACATAAAGATAATATTCTTTGACCCCTCTCAATGAGGATAATTCTACCACTCCAGTTCTTTGGATATATTTTGTAAAATGTGAGTGTTGCTTTATTGAAATAGTTTCTATTAGTCTTTTAATCTTTTATCATGAAAATTTTCTGTTGATCTGATTGAAGAGGCTAGAAGAGAGTAGGGCTTCATTATCTGAAATTATATTTAACACTTATTTTGAAATTGTACCTTTCTCTTAAATTATAAATATGTGTATATATCTGTCGGTCCTCCCACATGACTGTCCAGTTCTCTATTCACTTATGTATCCATTTAACTATTGATGTACTTAAATATTTATGCATCCATACAAAACACCAGTGAATCACGTAGAGCTCAGATCCCATAAAAATTCCAAGATGGGGAGTCCCCAAGATAACTGTTTTTTTGATTTATACACTGTTTCATTCCATGAAGTTTTGGAATTGACTCGAGATGTCACCTAGTTCAAATTTTGGAAGAATCTGCGCAGAAAATGTCAGAGTAAGCCATCTACCTCTGTCTCGTAGCAGTCCAGGGGAAGTCCTTAGCCTTTCAAAGGGTAGATTTTGCCTCAGTGCTTTTGCTGTTTGGCAGCTGCCTCTTTATCGAAACCTAGCGCATCTCTTTCCTCTAAATTCTCCAAGCCTCAGATTTCTTTTATACTCTATCAGTTTTGCATTTTAACAGATTGCCTTCCTCATATCCTTCCTGTGCTCAGAAACCTGTAGAACATAGTATTTATAGTATTTACCCAGTTATTCCAGACTCTCAGTGTTTTTCCTCTTGCCTATACTATTTTAAGTTAATATTTTCCTGCTCTACTCTATGGTTTCTCCCTTCCTGGCAAGATTTACTTAGTACTCTCTGAAATTTCCTGCTTGGAACCTGTCTCTCCTCCCTGCTCCCAGACATCATATTGTTAATATCTATATCTGTGACTATATCTGTACTTATACAACACTATTTTATTGGCTGTCTTGTAATCTACTTATTATCTATGCCTATCTTGAGATGTACTAAAAATCATTTTAACAGTTCTCAGTTACTGAACATCTAGGATTTTTCCACTACATTATATATAATGCTGCAAAAATGATTTTTATGACTACATCTTTGTGTCCATCCTTACTGCCTTTTATCAAATCTCTAGAGAGTTGCTGTTTCAAAATTTAGATACATTTTAAAAGTATTTGATACGTTTTGTCAAATTTTTCAAAGATGATGGACAGTTTATATTACCAGTTTCTCCGTATGAAACGGCCCATTTTACTCTACCCTTGTTAGCTCTATCTTGCATTCTTTCAGGTATTAATGAAGTGCAGACCATTTTCCTCATGTTTCTTGGCTGTTTATGTTCTTAGGTGAATTTTGTCCATTTTTCTAGTGGTGTGTTTGTTGTTATTTACAATGGCTCTTTAAATAGTAAGAATATTAACTCTTTGTTTTACCAACATTCTGCAAATAATTTTTTCCTCATTTGGTTTGTGCTGGTGGTTTTGCTATTGAGAAATATTTAATTTTTAAAAAACTTTAAAATTATAAATATTTTTCTCATTCATTTCATACTTTTCATGCTTAAGAGGTGTTCTTACCCAAGCATTTCTGAATATTTACTCATTTTTAGTATTCTGATGAAGCAAAATCATTTTACTTAAAATTTTAATTTATTGGAGATACATATTCATAAGGTACGGTCTGACCGTTCAGTCTAACTCCCTTTCTAAGATTACTCTTTTCTGTCCAATGCCAAGTGTCACTTTTCTTTTGATTTGTAGTCATGCATCACTTAAGATGGATAGATTCTGAAAAATGTACCATTAAGTAAGTGTTACTGTATTTGTGCAAACATCATACAATGTACTTACACAAACCTAGATGGTACAGCCTACTGCACACCTAGGCTTTATGATATGGCCTCTTACTCCTACAAACCTCTACAGCAAGCAGCTGTAATGAATACTGTAGGCAATTATAACACAATAGTAAGTATTTGTGTATCTGAAACAGAAAAGGTACAGTAAAAAAAATCCTGTGGGACCACCACTGTATATGCAGTCTGTTCTTGACCAAAACACTGTCGTGGATACACATGACTGTGTATGTATATTCTTTATCCCAGCCTACACTTAATAATTATCGTGGTTTTATCACGTACTTTAGCTTTATATTTAGCAGGATCTTCCTCAGTGTATTTCATTCTAAAGTTTCTTAAATATTCTGGAATCTCCTCTTCCCCCTCAAATCTCT
>NW_012133857.1:5403866-5412722 GCF_000956105.1 Propithecus coquereli | reverse complement strand
TATTTACTCATTTTTAGTATTCTAATGAAGCAAAATCATTTTACTTAAAATTTTAATTTATTGGAGATACATATTCATAAGGTACGGTCTGACCGTTCAGTCTAACTCCCTTTCTAAGGTTACTCTTTTCTGTCCAATGCCAAGTGTCACTTTTCTTTTGATTTGTAGTCATGCATCACTTAAGATGGGGATAGATTCTGAAAAATGTACCATTAAGTAAGTGTTTCTGTATTTGTGCAAACATCATACAATGTACTTACACAAACCTAGATGGTACAGCCAACTGCACACCTAGGCTTTATGATATGGCCTCTTACTCCTAGGCTACAAACCTCTACAGCAAGCAGCTGTAATGAATACTGTAGGCAATTATAACACAATAGTAAGTATTTGTGTATCTGAAACAGAAAAGGTACGGTAAAAAAAATCCTGTGGGACCACCACTGTATATGCAGTCTGTTCTTGACCAAAACACCGTCGTGGATACACATGACTGTGTATGTATATTCTTTATCCCAGCCTACACTTAATAATTATCGTGGTTTTATCACATACTTTAGCTTTATATTTAGCAGGATCTTCCTCAGTGTATTTCATTCTAAAGTTTCTTAAATATTCTGGAATCTCCTCTTCCCCCTCAAATCTCTGAATATACTCCATTGAGATGCAAATTTGAATTTGTGGCTTAATTCCTGCGGAATGGACCTCTTCAGACAGTGCCTCCTTCTTCCTCTCGACACAAGTGGGGATACTTTTCTCCACTTGGCCAATTCTTTGGTCACATTTCTCAGAATAGTTTCTCATGATAATCCAGAGGTATTTGATGGCTTATTTCAATTTTTTCCCAGACCACCTAATTGGGCACGGTTTATACCAGGCACTTGGAAAAGATAGGGATTTATTCATTTTGGGATTAGAAGGGAAGAATGAAGAGGCAGGAATTGCCTCATCTTCACCTGCTTGCCTTCGGTCCCAAATACGTGATTTTGAGGGGTTTTCTCTTATTTGGGATAGATGTGAATTTAGTATGAATGGCCTTCCTGCCTGGGTTGCAGCTGCTTTGGCCCCTTGCAAAGACACCCTGGTTAGAGAAGATCCTAGAGGTAGAAGGATGGGGTCCAGGGACACTGTCTGGACAAGGCACTGTCAACAGTGATGTCATCTGCGGCCAGGCTCAGGCACTTGGAGTGCTCCTCTCCTGCCCTGTCCATCAAAACGGCCAGCTCTTCACTGGCCACTCTTCCGAGGCCATTTCAGGAGTGAGGACTCATCACTATTTCTTTTTTTTCCTGCTAAATTACATTCAAGGGAGTGCAGGATCCAGCTACTACTACCAGCTTAGCTGCTTTATCTCTTTAAAAAGACAAGCTTAATAAATCACAACAACTTTTGGTAAGATCTTGCCAACCATTACAAACCTATCTTTGATTAAACTGGAATATATTCAATATTTGTATTCTAAACATATCCATTATGAATTTTACCCTTCTTTTTTTTCCAATAGGAGGAAAATAGAACAATATTCTTTGAGAAAATTCTCATGCACAGGCTAGGACAAGATTGATTCTTTCCTTCTGTTTCAAGGTTAGATTACCTCACATGACCTCAAGACACTTTTATTTCAGTCAGGAATATTTTAGCGGTATTTTCTTCTTACATGTAGATGCTACATGTTTCATGTTAAGTCGATTTTTAAATATCTTTTCCAGCCCTACTTAGAATATTTTTCTATCATATTTCTAAATAGTGTCCATATTTTCTCTTGTGCTTTCCACACAAGCATGTGAGTAAGAAGATCACGTGGGAAGCTTTTTAAAAATTCATGGGCTTGTGGCTCCTTCCCTCAGGAGCCGGTTACCGAGGGTACGTGATGGAGTCGTCAGAAACTTTTCCCCCTCACTTCAATTTGAGACTCCCTGGCCAGACAATTTCTAAACTTTGGGCAAGCAGTGGAAGAGTGCATTTTTCTCTTATTTCTGACCTTAATGGCAGTGCCTCTCAGTAAAAAGTTTGCTCAGCAGGTGTGGGTTGTTAAACCCTGCACGTTCTAAAGAAACTGGCCCTTGACTGCCTTCTGGGAGAGAGAACTAAGCAGTTGGAATATCCTACCTGATAAGGGTGTCTTTGTATACCCGAGGGCCTTCAGCCATGCCTGATAACTTATGCTAACATTGTGAATTATGGTGGGGGCCTTGGGCCACAGCATATCAGCTTGACTTCTGGAGGGGCTGGAGACTGAGTAGCTGAGTTCAGCTCACAAGCGGTCCATGCCTATGTGACCGACCCCCAGTAAAAACCCTGGATGCCAAGGCTCGGGTGCACTGGTTCGTTTGGTTGGCAGTGCTTCACCTGTGTCGTCACACATAGCTGCTAGGAGGACTAGGCACTGTTTGTACACCTCACGGGGAGAGGACAACCGGAAGCTTGTGCCTGGTCTCTCCTGGACTCTGCAATATGTGCCTTTTATCTTCGCTGATTTTTAATCTGTATCCTTTCATTGTAATAAACCACAGTTGCGAGTATAACAAGTTTTCTGAGTTCTGTGAGTCCTTCTAGCAAATCATTCAACTTGATAATATTCTTGGGTACCCTGGACTCAGGATGATAAGAGGTTTTTATTTCCTAAGAATGTAGTCAGAGAAAGGAACTAATGATCTCTAGTATGCCAAGTTTCTTTTTTTTTTATTTCAGCATATTATGGGGGTAGAAATGTTTAGGTTACATATATTGCCTTTGCCCCACCCGAGTCAGAGCTTCAAGTAGGTCCATCCCCCAGATGGTGCACACTGCACCCATTAGGTGTGAATATATTCATCCCCTCCTCCCCACTCCCACCTGCCTGACACCCAATGGATGAATGTTACTACTGTATGTGCACATAATTGTTGATCAGTTAATACCAATTTGATGGTGGGTACTTGTGCTGCTTGTTTTTCCATTCTTGTGATACTTCACTTAGTAGAATGGGCTCCAGCTCTATCCAGGATAATATAAGAGGTGCTAGATCACCATTATTTTTTGTGGCTGAGTAGAACTCCATGGTATACACATACCACATTTCATTAATCCACTCATGTATTGATGGGCACTTGGGTTGCTTCCACATCTTTGCAATTGTGAATTGTGCTGCTATAAACATTTGAGTGCAGATGTCTTTTTTATAGAATGTCGCTTTGTTCCTTTGGGTAGATGCCCAGTAATGGGATTCCTGGATCAAATGATAGTAATATGGAGATACCTCAAAGAACTGAAAGTTATTTCTTTTTTAAAAAAATTTGAATTAGATGTTAAATTTTATCAAATACATTTTTATCACTTCCGAAGATATTTGCTTGATTTTTGTTTTATTCATATGATAAAATATATTAACTGATTTTCTAATGTTTTTTTTTTAGTCTTGAAATTACTCATGCTTGGTTATGTTGTATTTTTTTTAACATGTCATTTTCTGGTCATACTTGGGCAAATCTTTTAACTGCTATAATTTAGAAATTCTAGCAAAATTTCTAAAATATGGTACTTCCTGGCTTCTTAAGCAGAACACTGTACCCAACTTAACATTTTCTTGACTCACTATTCCCATTTTGAACGTTACCTTGTAGGATGCGCCCTCAGCCCCCACTGAGGTATGAGTGACCTCTTACTCTATATTAAATGCTCCATGGGCTGCTTTCTAGCGTTCTTAGGATTGCTTTCTTTTGTTTTTTCTATACTTTCAAGTCCCACTTCTCGTAATTCTTAGGTTGCCTTTCTGTAATAATCACTCTCTTCCCTTTACTTGGCTCCTTTCTAATGGCTGTGGGCTTACAGACTATATAATTAAGCTTGTTATATAATGATTTCCAAAATGAGACTAAATAAGCTGTGAGTAAGAGCCTGGGGCCCTGTTCTCTAGATGAAAAGCATCTGTTTCATGTCATAGATTTTTAAATATCCATTTTGGATTTTCAGAGATACTTTTCTCCCTTTTTAGTTGTTGACTGTTGAAGAGAATTAAGTCATAAAGTAGGTTAGTTTGTTCATTCATTCACTTGGTATTTATTGAGCATCTACATAGGGCTGTATACTGATGGCTGAACCTAAATAAATAAGACATAGTATAAACCAGCCTCTGCTTAGCAAAGAACATGGGAGAGCAGTCTAAATTTTGTCATAGAAACTTTTGATAAAGACATTTTGAGTTTTATTCTTTTTGGTAATAATATTAATTTGTGATTTTAAGTATTAATAAGAATGCTATGCAGAAAAAAGTTAACATAGCAGGCCTGAAACTGCTATCCTTAAAAAGTCCTGTTTGCACCAGATGTGGTGGCATGCAACTGTAGTCCCAGCTATTTGGAAGGCCGAGGTGGGAGGATCACTTGAGGTTAGAAGTTGAAGACCAGCCTTGGCAACATAGCGAGACACCATCTCTTAAAAAAAAAATTAGATTAGCTGGGCATGGTAGCACACTCCTGTAGTCCCAGCTACTCCAGAGACTGAGGTGTAAGGATCACTTGAGTCCAGGAGTTTGAGGCTGCAGTGAATTATGATTGCACCACTGCATTTTAGCCTGGGTGACAGAGTGAGAACCTATCTCAAAAAAGTCCTGTTTGCAAGGTTAACCCATGGCTAAGCATTTTGGAATTTGCCCTCAGAGTGCTTCCAGTTAGCATTTACCTAATAAGAGTAGTTCACTGTGCCTCAACTGTTTTTGCAAACAGTCTGGTTTATGCTGAACCCCTGCTTTCCTTCTGGGAGTCTGGAATTTTGATGCATGTCAGGCAGAGGTTGCCTAGATGACCAGCCCCCAAGGAAGACCCTGGTCACCGAGTCTCTAATGGGCTTCACACACATGTGCTGTGCTGCATTTTAATTGCTGGGGAAAGAGTGTGCTGTGTGTGGCCCCGCATTGCGGAGAGAGCATAAGGAAGCCTGTACGTGGAATTCTCCAGGCTTCTGCCTGTGTCATTTTCCTGTGTGGTTCAGTGGTGTGTCCTTACTGTGTTGCTCTGCTACATCTTAGCCATGCTGAGCCCCGTGAGTTCTCTGTATGAGCCGTGCCGAGTCCTGTGAGTTCTCTAGTGAATCATTGAATGAAAGAGTGTGGTATTGGGGCCTCTCAGCACAAAACCTAGCGTTTATTGATCTCTTGTTACGTGCCCAGCTAAATACTAATTGTTTTACGTGGATTTTCTCATTGAATCTTCTCAACAATCGATGCTATGGGGTAGGTCAGTATCATCATCACCATTGGCAAGTGAAGCTGTTTGAAGCTTCATGAGGTTAAGTAACCTGTGCAAGCCCTATTAACTCATAAGTTTATTTCAGTATCTATAAGTTTTTCAGATGTTCGCACTTTGTGGCATATTGTTTTGTTCAGAGTAGCATTTAAGAGGAAAACTACTGACTTTTTTTTTTTTTTTAAGAGACACGGTCTCACTGTGTCATTTAGGCTGGAGTACAGCGGTGCGATTATAGCTCACTGCAACCTAGAACTCCTGGGCTCAAGTGATACTCTTGCCTTAGTCTCTAGAGTAGCTGGGACTACGGGAGTGTGCCACCATGCCTGGCTAATTTTTCTATTTTTTTGTAAAAATGGGGTCTCACTATGTTTGTTACCCAGGCTGGTCTCGAACTCCAGGCCTCAAGCAATCCTCCTGCCTTGGCCTCCCAAAGTGCTGGGACTACAGGTGTGTACTACCATACCTGGCCATGAGTGTTTTTTAAAATGTCTTCATCATTTCATTTTAGGTATGAGCACATTCTCATGGAGCCTGACCCAGTACCAGCATATGCTCTGAAACTGCTAGTTGCGATGACTGAACACAACCCAACTTTTACCAGGTACTATAAGTTCAAATCTCTTTTTCTTGCTTGTCATCTATAAAATGAATTTTATGTTATGAAAATGTTGTTAAAGATGAGATCCTAAAAGACCAATATGTTAGCTGTCAAAGTGGTAATTTTTCGTGTTTCATGGGTGGTAATGTCTGTCATTTATGCTGTTTTGGCTCTTGTACTCATATTTTTATGTCTTATTAGAGTTTGCATACTGTGGAATGCATGATGCCTTAAAATGATGAATTCCTTTTTTTTTTTTTTTTAGACAGAGTCTTGCTCTGTCATCTGGGCTAGAGTGCAGTGGCATCATCAACCTCCCATTCCTGGGCTCGTTATAGGTGTGTGCTCCCATGCCCTGCTAATTTTTTCTATTTTTTGTAGAGACAGGGTCTCACTGTGTTGCCCAGGATAGTCTGGAACTCCTGGGCTCAAGTGATCCTCCTGCCGTGCGCCCTCCCAGAGTGCTAGGATTATAGGTGTGAGCCACCATGCCTGGCCAAAAATGATGAATTCTTTAAGGAGAAAAAAACTACTGCATATACTTATAAAAATGTTAATTGGTGCCTCATTTTGTACTTAACAGTTTATTAAATCTCAATAGTATTTATGAACTATAACTTGCTACCATTTTATTTAGTGAACATACTTTTTTTAAGTAGTGGAGAGCTTTTGCCGTTATTGAAGGTACTGAATATGATGATGGCAAGATTTTTTAGAACTAGTTGCTGCAATACGTGTAGTCTTGTGAAAGACAGTTTGAGAGAACACCAAGGTCCACATAAGGGGGAGAGAGGAAGAGGTCCTCCTCGTTTTCAAACAAGAAAATTAGTTATCTTGTGCAGGTGATGTCTGAGGACCTTGTGGAGTTTGAATACCGTCTGCAGGTACAGTGCGCCTCCAGAGTGGCCAGTCAATCTTTAATGAAGAACTAAATCTAAATAACGTAGTCCTAACCACCTATCTGCTGTCCAGTCAGAGAAAGTATTGCATTAGTACAAGCCATCTTCGCTCACTGTTGTTACTAGCAAACTAGAAAGTCTGCTTTAGGGTGTAGCCATAATTAGTGAAAAGCTGAACCAAGCCAATCTTCCCAGCAGGTGTGCCCGGACACATGGGTGTGCTGTGACTGAGTCATAGAGGTGTCACAGAGGTGTACTTGGTCTTTGGGACATCGCACTGCTGGGGCTGTGGCAGCTCTCAGGCCTGTTGCCTTCTCTCATCCATTTCCAAAGGGTGCCATGCAGGTATCACCCTGCATTCTCTGTGCGAAAGAATCTGGGGCATAGAACTGATACCCTTTTTATTTTTGCCAATTCGAAGCTCTGTATAGCCTTTTAGAGAGCCTGACCAATGAGCCTTCCAAATTCACCACTCAGAACCATTCTCTCTTCCTGAAGAAGAAATTTAATTCTAAAGTGTGAATCTGTATTAGAAGTTGAATAAAAATTTAGCTAGCTGTTTCTTTCCTGGATCTTTGACATCAAGTACTAATATTCTACAATAATTTTATCCTTTCATTAGATGATTGGATTTCCTTTTTTCATGTTAAGTTTAACTCACGTGGCATGTTTTCTAGACTCCTTTTCCTTCTTGTCAACTCTATTAAATTCAGCTGAATTTCCTCACATGGGATGGGGCATAAACAAGTAGAAACAGATAATCAATGGCCTCTATAAAACCTTTTTATTTAAAAAATATGAGTACAGATTAGATTTGGAAATGAATTTACTCTAGTTTATTAAAAAAGAGTTTACAAACAGAAATTAATGGATTAATTTTTATAAATGTTTTTGTAAGTAATTAATTGTAGTATTGCTTTTAAATAGTCTTTCTGAAATAAGTTCTTCCCAGACCTGTTTCCTTTGGACAATATTCTAAAGTTCAGTAGTCTAATGTGAATTTGAAATACTCTTATGTCTCCTCAGTATCTTTTTATATACACCAGTACTCAAGCAAAATATATAAAAAGCCTAATTTCTGCATTACATTAATAAGGTACTTGTTATTTTGCCTTTTCTAATTCAGTCGATTAGATGAAGTAGAGTAATCTTTTCAAATGTATATCTGATCATAATTTTTCAAAATGTTAACTATGTCCACTTTTCATGCATGATGCCAAATTTATCTTTAATCAGCCATTACTACCTGATATGTAATGACAAATGTTTTCCTGTCTGACCAGTGGGTTGTAGACTTAACTGTTTTTCTTTGCAAATTCTCACTATATTTTCAAATGTATATTTAGAAAAAGCTGCAAAGTGCTACTATAAGTAAGTTAGCATCTTTGGCCTTATTTATGCCTAATATTCTCTTCAGTTTGATTTTGACAAACTCATTGACTTGCAGTTCCTTCGTAGTATTTTAACTTTTAACTTATTGTGATGTAATGAATTTTTGAAATGTTTATTTGATTAGCTGTTAAAATATAGGAAATTATGTAGTTTTGCATGAAATAAACATTTCTACAAGTTAATAAGAATTTTGGTGATTATGTATACATTTTACTTCATTCGAAATCAAACTTTTAAAAGTAGATTTAGACTTTCTTTCTTATAAATTTGTTAGTAGATATTACAGAAGAAATGTTTTAAGGTAAATAATTAAATATATGTACTTTAGGTTCCACATTACTTCTTCTTGTATTTATAGTTAAAACAGAAGTAATTATATATGTATTAAAACATGCTATATCCCATAAATATGTACAGTTTTTATGGATCAATTAAAAATGTGTTTAAAACATTTTTCTAAAAGAGGGGCAAGTAACTCTTCATTACAAAATATTGAAAAAATTAGATCAGAAACCAGTGAAATCAAAAATGGAAAAGCAGTAGAGAAAATCAAAAACAAAATCTGGGTCTTTGAAAAGATTATTAAATTAGATGACATTCCAGCCAGGCTAACCAAGAAAACAGAGTAGGTTGCTTTCCTATCTACAAAAAATGAACAGTTGGAGTTTGAAATTTAAATGCATAACACTATTTACACTAGTCCTAGCTAATACAATAAGACAAGAAAAGGAAATAAAAGGCA
>NW_012133857.1:5402515-5403816 GCF_000956105.1 Propithecus coquereli | reverse complement strand
TTGGTGTGTGTTCTTCCTGAACTTTTTATGCCTACTTAAATTCAGTATACACACACACAAAGAGACTGAAATAAATCACTTTGCTTTGTGGTGGTTGATTTAAAAAAAAAAAACATAGATAGTATTATTTTGTATGAATTTTCATGAAATTTTCTTTTTCATTTATCAAAATGATTTGGAGATCTTTTTATATCAGTATTTATTCACATTCTTGTTAATACCTTTGCCAAACGAATGAAAATGGGAATTAATTTCATTTTGCATTAAACTACTAATATTGAACCTTTTCATGTTTATTCACTATATTTAATTAAAGTGTAAAAGGTGCATTGCCTTCAACCTTCAGTTCTACTTCTAAAAATTCATTCTAGAGAAAAACTCACAAATGCACAAATATTTCCACTGAGGCAAATCTTAAAAATGAGAAAATTTTGTATAATTTATTGTGGAAAATCTAAATATAAGACTCCCTCCCCCAGGCTTGTTGTCATTTCTGCTGCTGCTTGTTTTGTTTAATGAATTTCCTAAACTAATTCCGTAACATCTGTATTATTTGTCATGTGCAGCCAGTGAAGTTGCCTCTCATTTAGCCTAGTGGGTCAATTAATCATTGGGTAGAGATTTTTTATGCCTTAAACCAATAAGTATCCTAACATTTTGAGCATCTGGTGAGTGTGTGTGTGTGTGTGTGTGTGTGTGTGTGTGTGTGTGTCTGTGTGTCTGTTTTATGGAATGCCTTCAGTGCTTTGGCAGACTGTTTACAACTCTGCCTTCACCTTTAGTCTTTAGCTTCTGCTTGTACAGAGATTCAAGTTAGACATTAGGACATTTTGGGGTCTTTTCTGGGCATTCTCAAAGCACTACACATGAGCATTCTTTTATAGATATTCAGGAATGTGTCAGAGCTTTTCAAAGCACTGTGTTACAAATCTCATCCTCTATAGTATTCTTTTAGGGATCTTCACCAGGCTCGTTTGCCCCAGCTGGTATCACTTTCTCAGGAAGCTGGAATGTGAAACAACTGTGGCTAGTAGTTTTGGACAAGCACTCTATGGCGAGGGCTCTCCTGACTGAGCAAGCTCTGCCTCAGGTCAAATACATGTAAGCCCTATGAATGGGCTTTCCATAGAGCTACCAGACAGGGTAGGTAGGCCAGACAATTCTCTGGCAGTACTGACCCATTCTTCCCTTTTTGCGAGGGTTGCTGGTTCTTACAGTTACCACAGTTGTAAGGCTGCTCAATTTTAAGGTTACCACAGGGATCAGAAATGGGGAATGAAAATTGGCCAATATAAAATATC
>NW_012133857.1:5376299-5402345 GCF_000956105.1 Propithecus coquereli | reverse complement strand
GGGGCAAGGGCAACATACGTAACCTAAACATCTGTACCCCCATAATATGCTGAAATAAAAAAAAAAATAAAAATAAAAAATGAATTTTAAATGCAACATTTTGGAATGAGTAATAAATTTTTAGTGGAAAAAAAAAGAACAACATAAAAAGATAGATACTGAGAAGTTTTGTTCCTTCTGTCCACTCTGTTCTCTCTTCATCTTTTTATCATTCCCTGTGGTTAGCTACTTTTATTCATTTTGTGTCCAAATACAAGCTAACGTGAATATGTATTTTCTCATTTCTCCTTTTTCCATACAAATAACATGCTATGTTTGTTTTTCTGCCCTTTGATTTTTTTCACTTGACAGTATATCCCCAAGATTTGCTTCTGAACCAGTACTTACGGAGCTTCCACATTGTGTTTTACAGGGATAAGATCTTCCGTTGTATAGATACATCATAATTTATCTAATTCATGTCTAATGGAAAGAATTGTTTCTAATCTTGTTGAATTACAAATAATGAATAATCTTATACATATATCATTTTGTACATATGCATGTACATCTTACAGGATAATTCCTAGAAATGGTATTGATGTATCAAGGGATAAATACTGTTGAACATTTATTTTTGGTATGACTAAATTACCTTCTGTCTGGGTTTACCATTTTACATCTCCCAAGGACATGTATGAGGATGCCTCCTTCTCTACAGCCTCACCATAAAAATTTGTTTTTAACACATTAACTACCATGTGAGTTATATTTAACTCATGCTAGTTTTGAATCCGGGGACTCATGAAGCAAAAACCCGGGCAAAACCCTGCAGTTGGTTCATGAAAATCTTACTTGTTGATGTTCTTATTGTTACAATTAATATTGACAATTTAATTCTAAAAATGCGGATTAAATGAATAGAAGTCAATAAATTTCATTTTGAAGTTTGTTTACCTTTCAGTTACACTGAAACCTAATAAGTCAAGAAAAATACCCTTATGAACTATTATTCAAGTTTTCACATTACCTTTTACATTACTAATTTTCAAGTTTTTATATTACTTTTTTATTGAAAAAAACACAGAAAACAATAAAAAATAACAAAATTTTCATTAAATTAGAGAGGATCATTTTGTTTTTGAAGTTTTTATTTTGTTTTCTTAATAAAATACCATGGCCCCAAGGAAAAAATTTTTTTTCTAGTGTGGCAGTCAATGTGTTAAACTTTGGAATTTTGCCAATATGAGAGGCGAGCTAGGTTATTTCAGTGTAATTTTAATTTGCATTTCTCTTTTGAGTGAGATTGAATATCCCTTCATATGGTCAAGGACCATTTGTGCTTCTTTTTCTCTTTGCCAATAGTTACTTGGTCTTGGTAGTGACACTCTTAAGACTAGGTAGTGACACTCTTAAGACTAAATCACCTCCTGCCTGACTTTCCATTGCGCAACCACACCATAGTCTACTAATCCATTTTACTTTTAACAGTGTCTGAGTTGTTCCAATTTTTTGCTATCATGAATAGCACAGCCATGAATATTCCTGTGCATGCTCCTTGGTGAATCCATGTATGTGTCTCCATTGGGTACCATGCAGGAGTGGAAATGCTGGGTCATGGGGCTGCTTGTGCTCTCCCAGATCCAACAGATACACTGTACCTTGAAGCAGTTTTTCATATTGATTGTACCAATTTACATTCCTACCAGCGTTGTTGAAGAGGTCCGGGTGTCGTGTAAGCTCTTTTTTTTTTTTTTTGAGATGGAGTCTTGCTCTGTTGTCTGGGCTAGAGTGCTGTGGCATCAGCCTAGCTCACAGCAACCTCAAACTCCTGGGCTTAAGCAATCCTTCTACCTCAGCCTCCCGAGTAGCTGGGACTACAGGCATCTGCCACCATGCCCAGCTAATCTTTTATATATATTTTTAGTTGTCCAGCTAATTTCTATTTTTTTTTTAAATAGAGACAGGGGTCTTGTTCTTGCTCAGGCTGGTCTCGAACTCCTGACCTCGAGCACTCCTCCTGCCTTGGCCTCTCAGAGTGCTAGGATTACAGGCGTGAGTCACTGCACCTGGCCTCTTTTTAAAATTTTTAACACAGGTTTATTGAGGTATAATTTTACATAGAGTAAAATTCACTTGTTTTAGGTATACATTTCTATGAATTTTAACAAAGATATGCAATTGTGTAAACCATTACCACAATGAAGATAGAGTGTTTCTTTTTTTTTCTTTATTTTTTCTTACCACTCAAGAATCATGACTTGTTGGAGATAGAGTGTTTTCATCATTCCAAAAAGTGCCCTTGTACCCCTTTGAATGTTAGCTTATAAAATTCTGATTGCCTGGAGAAGATGACCAAATTGATTTTATATTTCATTTTAGCTTTTAAAATCTATTTTTCAGAGTTAATACATAACATGTTGGAACTTCATTATTTGAAAGAGTGTGCAGAGAAAAACACCTCTTAAAAACATGACAGCTCTGTTGAAATATAATTCATATACCATCTGTACCTCTTTTTAACAGAAACACAATATTGTCTTTTATGAATATTACATATTGATTTAGCAAGTCCCTTTTTGGTGAATTTTTTTCCTAGTCTTTTGATATTATAACACAAAACTACAATTAATGACATAGGTCATTTATCACGTGTGTGAATATATGTGTAGGATAAATAATGAGAAGTGGAATTGCTTCATCTAAGGGTATTTAAAGCTGGGCTTGGCCGCTTATGCCTGTACTCTCAGCACTTTGGGAGGTCAAGATCGGAGGATTGCTTAGGCCAGGAGTTTGAGACCAGCCTGGGCAACACAGTGAGACCCCATCTCTACAAAAAATAAAAAATTAGCTGGGTGTGGTGGTGCACACCTATAGTTCCAGCTACTCAGGAGGCTGAGGCAGGAGGATTCATTGAGCCTAGGCATTCAAGGGTATGAGCTATGATGACACCACTGCACTCCAGCCTGGACAACAGAGCGAGACCCCATCTCAAAAAAAAAAAAAGTATTTAAGCCAGTGACTTCTGAACTTGTCTGTACATTAGTATCACTTGGGGGTCTTTAACAAGTTGTAAAGTCCAAGCCGTAGCCTAGGCCAATTAAATCACAATTTGTAGGGCTGGACACCGGCATCAGTAATCATTGAAGCTTCCTAGCCGATTAAATGTTCAAACAAATTTGAGGACCACTGGTCTAAGCTATCATAATTTTGAAAGATGTTTTCATATTGCCCCCACTCTAAGTTGTGCCTGTTTTCACTCTGCCAGATGTGTATGAGAGTACCTATTTGTGCAAAACTTTTATCAAATTAGTATATGTGTGTTTTTTGCCATTCATTTACATGAAAATTGAGTCTTGATGTTAATTTCTAGTTTTATTGCATTGTGATCAGATAATATTTTTTGTTCTGTTTCTAGTTTTTATATTTCTTTTATTTGTGGCCTAATATATTGATTTTTGTGAATGTTCTATGTTTATTTGCTTGCTGTAACTAAGAATTAGTCCTAACGCTGAAGAGTGTCAACCCTACTTTTGACAAGTGCCTAAAATGGTAACTCATTAACCTTAAAGATCATCCTCAGTGACTTGGTAGCAGTGGTTTTTAGGCAAAATACCTTCCTGTAAAGGTATGTCAAGAGTAGAATACCTTAATTGTTTTGTGCAGACAGGTTTCTAATCATGTAACAATAAACATGAGCCGTTTGTTATAAATTTAACTTACTAATTTGATCCATAAGTATCACATTCTTTGAAGCATCTTAATTTAACTTGTAGATATTTTGAGTTTAGAGTACCAAGTAATAACTATTAGAACATTAAACCATCCCATGTCAAGGGAAGCATTATTATTTTTATGTTTATTCTTATTTTATAGGATTCTTAGTTTATAAAGAAACCCTCAAAGCTTAGTCATAGTACTACTGAGAATTTATTGTTCCCCTTCAAATGCGAGGCGAGAGCACGACAAAGATTTTGTTATTATTTTTATTTTTTAAAACATTACTGGCCTGGCGGATCTAGTTTATTATTGAGTGCGTAGCAGAAAGGTAAATTGCTTGCCATGTTGATGCAGTTTTACTGGGAGAAATGTGTTAACTCCCCTGAGCTCTGCCCTTTTTTCTCTTCTTAATTTTACAGTAGGTTGCACCAAACCATTCCTCTCAGAGAGAGCAAAGCCCTGGTGGCTTGTTTCCATTAAGAGCTAATTAGTTTTTAGCAAATCTTCCTCAGCAAACAAATTCAACTGTAACTTCTTTCAGGACTTTTTGAGCAAAATTTAGCTCTTAAAAAAAAATTTTTTTTTTTTATGCTCTGTGTCTAGGAAGAATTGTTAACCGTTTTAGTTTGCTCAGAAATGTTAGAACTCTTTGTTTTATGGCAAGAGTCATAAAAATGTTATTCAGATGAATGAAATTTTAGGGATCTCTTAAATGAAGTTCACAGTGAATCAATGGTGTAGGCTTCAGTAAAAAGTACTTCTGGCCTTAGAGTCACCAGTCTTCAACTGACTTCCCTCATTGGTTTTCGATTCATTTGTTCAATCTTTCATTCATTTATCAGACATCTAATTGGCAACTACTGAATGATGGCAAGGATAAATGATAAGATAAAGTTCTCACCCTGAGAGTGCTTAGTGTTAATATTTAATGGAGGAGACAGATTTATAATTAGGCCTTTGTTAAATAGTGTAATGAAATTAGGCCTTTGTTAAATAGTGTAATGAATTCAATGAGACAGTCATGTCCAGAAGATTATAGTATCATCTAAAGGAATTTAACCCAACTAGCTGTATGATCTTGGCCAAGTTACTTTGCCTGTACCTAAGTTCCCTCCTCTGGAAAATAGGGGTAATATTAGCACTTGGTCTGTAGAAAATGCTTTATAAGTTCCGCCTTCTCTTCTTCCTCCTTTCCCTCCTCCCCTTCCTTTCCCTCCTCCCCTTCCTTTCCCCTTTTCATTATGATTAGAGGAAGAAGGATTAATGGAAGTATTCCTTGAAGAGGTAACCCCTTTGACAGAAGGTAGAAGTGTTTGGTGATACTGATTCAAACCAGAGCTCTAGCACCCTACAAAGTATTGAAAAAACAAAAAAAGTTTTCAATAGCAGAAAGAAACTGCATGGGGGGGCAGTCTTTTTGGATTAACTTTGGATAAGAATTGTGGGGGCCATGGAGAGCACCCCAGTCGCAAGATGACTTCCATTTGAGTTTGTCTTCCAATTTATATACCTTAATAAAGTTAGGCTTCTCCACGTTCTGATACATGTAGTTTAAATTTTGTAGTCTGGGTAAAGTAGAAGCCGAAATCATCAGAGATGTCAGAGATGTTTGAAATGTTTCCCTGTTGTTAAGATAAGCCATTTATGTTTGTTTCCCCCTCAGTTAGCTGAGTTAATATAGCTAAAATATTTCCTCTGATGAAATCTCAGTATGTGAAATAACTATGTAATAAAGTAAAACTTTATTGTTAAAATTAGAATGCGTTGATTTCTTCAGAAATAAGTTGCTGTTTCTCAGGCCGCCTGTGGATATTGAAAAGCCTTGTAGTGAGAAGCAAGTCAGTCTCTGAGGCTCCCGTTTCCGTTTTAGGGTCCTCTTGTGTGTGTTTTTCCCATTGATGCTTTGCCAGTCCTCTGCAGAACGAAACACGAGATTCTCCAGCAGGGCCGAGCTCTTGAGCATCTGTGTTTAACTTGCTCTTTCCTCTTTTTGTGGACGTAGCCCATGTCCCAGTGTTCTTGGCTGCTTGTTCATGCTGGGTACTCATCTACACTTCTTACTGAGGTAGAATTTAGGGGATAAAGCAAGTGTAAAAGATTTAAAACACTGAGAAAATTTTGTAGTTTTGCTCTTTTTATCACTCCTTTGAATCCAGAGCTTTTTTTGACCCCTTTACTCTGTGCCTTAATTTTAGGATTATAATGCTACGTACTTGTCCAACATGTATTGTTGGTGTTTGAAAATTATGTAAGAATTTGGTAATTAAATTTGTCTTAATTGTCAACTTTGCTGAGGTATTTTGTATTCTCCCACTGATACCCTTTTAACAATTATGAGCATAAATTTTATCTTACTCTCGAAAAGTTTTATTTTTCCTGGGAAAGTCCTTTTTCTCGATTCAACTGCTAGTGGTTGTTAACTATGTTTGAAAGCTGTTAGTAAAATAGCACCTCCCATCCTGTCAACGAATTGATAGTTGGATGTGTTTACGTTGTCTTATTTGGGTCTAGAGAAATCCACAATTTATATTTCAAATATACATATGTTGTCCTTGCAGTGGATTTCTTGATTGGCGAACTTGTTGAGTTTGTGTCTGCTGGACTCTAGCCAGGACAGTTATTTCAATATAGTGGTATTTTCTCGTCGTTTTCTTTCACTGTAGATGCGAGTTCACGGTCACATTAATTCCTAATAGTTATTTCTGGGTCAGAAGCAGATAGCTTTTTTGGTGTGAGACTTACAAAAAACCACTTAGGTTTGTTATACACATTTACCATTTACAATTAGTGATTCCCCAGATGTGCATTATAGAGCAGTTTTATTTCTGAGTGTGAATTCAGTAGAGCTTTTTATGTTTCGCAAGGCATCCTAAGGTCTGTAAACTTTCTCTTGTCATCTGAAGCAGAGATTGGCAAACTACGACCTATAGGGCCAGCCGGCTTGCAGGCTGTTTTTGTGTGGCCCGTGAAGTGAGAGTGATATTTACATTTTTAAAGGATTATAAAACTTACAGACAGAGACCTTCTGTCTGGCAAAGGCTAAAATATTTGTGACATTTTTCAGAAAATGTCTGCTGACTCTTGCTGTAAAGGAATAGAACTTTTTGGTCTTTATTCATGTGAACACAGGAATATTGGAATTTTAGAGCTGCATGGAACTTTGGAGATAATTTGGGTATTTTAAAATGTAGATTTTATTATTCAGTATAGTGAGGCCAACAGGTCAGGAGACAATTGCCTTTGAAAAGATGGTTTGTTATACTCATAGATCCCAAGAGAAGGGACATACCTGGGGAAGCACCAGGGCTGGTCAGGGGTGGCCAGGAGGCGGAGGAAATTGTGGACAAGAACCTTTTGTTGTGGTTTTCATGAGGAGGAACAGGCAAGACAGGGTAAGCAGGCTTGGGATTGGCTAGTTTGAATAATTTCGGTGGGCTCTGGGGTGGAGGTGCTGTCCCTGGTTGTCTTGTACCTGGCTCTGGAGTGATTGGGGCAGGGAAGTAGCGGCCCAGAGTGTTAAGAGCTCAGCAAAGGATGTGACTAGGGGTGTGAGCTCTGGGTAGGTTGGTTTGCATAGGAAAGGCACGTTCAAAGGCTTGTTGTTCACTATCTCTAGGAATTAGTCCTGGGAGGGGCATTCCCTCCAGGGTTAGCAAGACCCCAAGATGTCACATCATCAAATACACAGAGTAAAAAGATAGGTTTAGTACACTGGGCCAATGTCTTCACTTTACACATGAGGAAAATGAAGCTCTAATAGGAATTTGTGTGTTCCAAGCCCCACATTGAATTTGAATCAAGATTAGATTTTGGGTCCAGACCTCCTGGTCCATTGTTCTTTGTGCTACCCAGAAAAGCCACTTTTTTAAAAAGAAATTGAAGTGAGAATCACAGTAGACTTAATGTGAAAGTGTTTTAAGTTTCATTGTGTCACATTTACTTATAAGAGCAGTCCAATTTCTCAACATAGTTATCCTCAGCATCATGTGGATAAAAGCAAAAGCATGATTCCGCTTTGTTTACCTCTGCCACCATCCAGAGGTCCTGGCAACCCCTCTCTTTGCTTTTCACCACTGTGTTGCTCCTGGCACTGTTCGACTTACAGTGTGATCCTAGTTTGTGGTTCAGTTCAACCTCTTTCTTCTTCTACCTTCTAGGTTTTCAACCCTCATGACTTAAACCACACGACAGGGTTGACAGTCCTCCTCATTTGTGTTATGATATAACTCATCATTGTATATCCTGCGGAAACAAACCTCTTTACATAAGCACTCCGTGGAATAAGGGTTAAATTAATTCTCTCCATGCACTGCAGTATTCTCTTTCTGATAGGATCATAGAAAAACACTAACCTAAATGCTTAGGAGTTTGGTCTAAGGTATTCTATTTTTCTTACTCGTAAGGATGATGAACAGTAATCTAAATCTGTTTCGATGTTATTTATGTTTTCAGGATATAAAAAACTCTTATGTGAGTTTTGCCTGTTATAGTTGGTAGTAAATCCTTCTGCTTATTTTCTTCTGTTATCTCACTCACTATCACAGAGATTTTCCTTAAGTTCATGGTAACTTGGTGAACATTTCATTGCCTATCCATATTGTTGGGGTTCAGTTGGGTCCACTGAGACCGTTTATCTCTGTGGTCAGTAACAACTCAATCTTTTGAATCCATACTCTTACAGCAACGCTATGGCTGGAGGCTTGATCATTTCAGTTCTTCTTCTCTGGCTTTCAGGGGTTCAGTGACAGCTTTCCTCATGGAATAGCAATGAGAGCCTGGCAGAGAGCCCTGCATGGTGATGTCTCTTTGGTCACATGGTACCCAGGCTTGAGTATATGCTTGTATTAGAAGGTAGCATTTAGTTGAAGTCTTTGGTCAGAGCTGCCTGGGTATTTTGGGGGCTACAATCAACACTAATTCACAGTTCCTTCCTTCTGTGTTTAAAAACAAGTATGGAGATCATCATTGTTAACAAAATACTACCTAACATTTTCCCCTGAAGCATTTCCTTAGTTTCCCACAAGAAAATTCATTTTTACTTTTCTCAGAGTCTCTTGAGGTCTTGTGATTTATTTGCATCATGGAACTTAGCATTTTTCTACCTGCAAGAAAAATTGTCATTCATTGAATCATTCCACAAGTAGTTATGAGTGGGACAAAACAGACAGGATCCTTGCTTTCATGGAGCTTACAATTAAATGGGGGTAATAGACAATAAACAAGGAAATGAATTTTCAAAACATAACTTCCACTGGTTTTAAGTGCTGTGAAGAATGGTAAAGCAGAGGAGGAGAATGGAGAGTTTTATGGGCTGGGCTTGGGGTGAGCTATTTTTGAGACGGTGGACAGAGCCTCTTTAGGAAGATGACATGCAAGACTGAAGTGAGGAAGTTTATTAGCTGTGCTAATGCTAGCTGCAGTATTAAAAAAGGAAGCCTCTAATTTTCAGGGACCTTCAGAAGGAGAGAATAACAGTGTCAAATGCTGCTAATAGGGTCAGTGTGATGGGGACGGAGAATTAACCGTGATAATTGGCAACAGGAGGTGTAACTTCTTTAAGGGTGATTTTCAGTGGCACGTATGGCAAAAGCCTGGTGGAGTGGATAGTGGAGAGAGTGATGAAGTGGAGACAGGGAACACCAATTACTCTAAAGGAGTTTTGCTATAAAGGAGAGCTGAAAAATGGGGAGCTGGAAGGAGATATGGGGTCAGGGAGGTTTTCTGTTTTTAAGATGACCAATATTTTAGTGATATTTCTATGTAACAAGGATAATTTAGTATAGAGGTTGATAAATTGCAGTTTTCCTGGCCAAATGCAGCCCACCACCTACTTTTGCAAATGAAATATTGTTGGAACACAGCCATAGCTGTTCTTTTATGTATTGTCTGTGACTGTGTTTGCACTACAGTGGCAGAGTTGAGCAGTTGTGAAGGAGATTTACTTCTGGCCCTTTACTGAAAGTTTTCTGACCCCTGATCTCCCTAGAAAGGTTAAAACTGATTATGTAGGATGATAAATTAGACTGATGTCCTCCCTCCCTAGGGATGTTGTCCCCCTGCCACAATATTCCCTGAGGGAGAAATATTCAAATCCAGGACACAGGTGGAGGGGTAATTGAGCTGGAAAGTTAGGGAGTGGTGTTTTGGCTCTGAGATGCTTGAAAGTGAGATTTTTGAAGTGGTGCCATTAGTAGTCATAAAACTCTTTAGGAAAGGGTAGGCTAAAAAAAGAGTTTGAAAGTGATGAGGTCAATGAATTGGAAGGACAAGATATTAAATTCTTATTTGTGTAATTGGAGACTATGTTACATATTGTTATTTTTAGAATATTTATAAAGAAAATGTCTAACACTGTCCTAAGGCTACGTATTTCTATTTGGAGCTGTAGTCATTTGGTGTGATATTGCCTTTGTTTCCTACTTTAAGATAAATAGTAAAATATGATAGGTGTTATTGTGGTCACTTTTATGAACTCCTCTTTTTACACTAGCCTTTTTAAAAAATTATTGAGATGTAATTATTCTCCTTGTGGAAAAACATGTTACATTTCCCCTAATAAATTATTTAAGCATGTTCAGAATTTACTACTTAATTTTACCTCTTTCAGATTGTACAGAGGGACTCACCTGTTGTTTGAGTCTCTCAGTCTACTATGAACCTTTCCTAGCCGTGGGTTCTAGCCTGAGTCTTCCAGGATTTAACAGCAGTAGTTTTTATGACTTAAGGATTGTAATTATTGTTGGGTCATTCTTCCATTTGCTCATTGAACTCTTGCTTAAAATTGGTGTCATCCAGGTTCCTTGCTAGAATGTTGGTTAAGTCTCAGATACCCTATGCCCTTGGCCATATTTTATCACCTTCTCATTATTTGCTCAGATATACATTTTGAGATACAGTTTGGGGCTGTGATTCTCCATGTCTTTCCTAGTGAAGCTTGCCAGAATCCTGGAGGGGTCAGTAATGTGTATAGCCCACAGGTCCCTGGTCATCTCTTAAGCTCTTCTCTAGGAAGAGCCCTAGGCTCCTGGACCAGCAGACAAAACTAGAGACTGCTCTACAAACTCTGTGGCCATTGTGCAGATGATATGAAAACGTTGTGAAAATAGTAGTGCTCACATACCATATTTATTTTACTGCAGGAGGTCTATTCTGGGCTCTCAGAGTGTGATGTGAACTCCAGAGCTAAACCCCAAGCCTCCAGAGCAGTTATGCATTGGGCTTACTTCAGTGGCAGGTTCCTCAATTTATCAGTTGTTATTAAGAAATGACTCAGTTATATAAAGTAACCTTTATACAGAGCTTGTGCATAGAGTCCACAGGGCAGTTCTCTAGCTGATTTAGTGAGGAGGTGAGAGCTGTAAGTGGCCCGTGTGCCAGCAGAAATGGGACCTCCCTTTTGCACAGTGGTAGGATGAGGATGTCAGCGTCGATGAGAAGATGGTGATCGTGGCGGCACTGGTAAAACTCAAACCTTCACAGGCTTTCGTAGGCCATTAGCCATCCAAACATTGATACCCTTCAGTGGAACTCTTGGTTTCTCATACACAGATAGGTCTGGCATCAGAGCAATCTCCCTTATCCTTTACCATAATAAACAATTTTCCACTTCTTCATCCAGCAACCATAGATACCATTATCTTCAGGATTTAGAAGGGATATTCTTTAAATTACTTCTTTATTTAACATCAGATTAACATCTTCATTTTACTGGTTTATTAGAAATGTATAAAGGCGACAATTGCCTTGGACCAGAATATTAATGTGGCAAATATTTATTTTGACGGAAATACTTATTTATCTTTGCTTGATGGGAGTTTCTAACTTTTCTTGTTGGCTTCTTTGATTTTTGACTTATCAGCTAATGTCTTTTGGTTATTCTCATAAAACAAATTTACTTTGCTTCTGATGGTTTTAAAATGTGCAGTACTGAAGACAATGACAAAAGAAAACATTGTCTTACCGTGAAGCATTTTAATGTTGCCCTTATATTCTGTATTTATACGGTTATTGGGTCTCTATATCAGATAGTCAATTCACTAACTGCTACTTATTTGGTTTTTACAACCATCAAAACCATCAGCTCATGGCATCCTAATTGTAGAAATAATAGCTAAACAAAGTCTCTTGATACGACCATTGCACCTTCTGAAGTCTGAAAGAATCAATCCCTTCACATTATTTGGCAAGTTTTAACACTGTGGTTCTGTTTTAATGTTTGTATTTTCTTTTGGTGATTTACCAATGTAATTTACCATTTTAGAATTAACAGAGTACTTGTGTTGCAGATTCTTTTTTGTTGTTACTTATCTATTGTTGATAAAATCATGCATTGTTGTGAATATATTGCTTATACCTGCCATTGTCAGTCAACTAGATAGAGCAGTGTGAAGCCCAGCTGAATGGAATGTAACGTGAGGCACAGAACACAGACTCTCAATTCATTTGTCGTGTCTCAACACCAAATCTTCTTCCATATCAAGAGTCTTCTGATTTTAGGTGATGACAGTTATTGGTTAGAATATATTACAGTGTTTGCTGTGCAGATGTAGCCTCAGCCATATAATTAAAGAGCACAGGAACTGCCAGACTAAACAGTAGTCTGAATTTCAAATAATGTTCTGTGACTTGCTTGGCACATTTTTATTACCATCTCAAACATGTGTTATCACTTAGCATTCTTTGCCATAGCATATTACATGGGGAAAAAACCCAGGCAGTGAAGTAGACTAATCATGGTTCTTCAATGAGATAAATGCCTCTGAGACACTTTGTACCCTTAGAATGCACCATTTGTGTATGTGTGTGTGTGTGTGTGTGTGTGTGTGTGTGTGTATGCATTTCTTCTGTCTGCTTGGAGTCATGAATTCTGCTTAACACAGATGTTTACAAAGTAAACAAAAGGTCATCTTTCAGAGACTGATTTCATTAAGTATCCTGAGATTCTAATGTAGGGTAGGCCCAAAGGGAAAATGGACAAAGTACATGAAAAGGTTATTTCTAACAATAAACATGAAAAAGAGTCACCCTCATTAATAATCAAAGAAAATTCCTTTAAGATAATAAGGTTCTTTAAAAAATCGGTAGAGTTATTTTTTTCTTAATAGCACTCGAGAGTGTAGTAATGTGTATTTTCATACACTGCTGCTTCCCTTTTAAAGTAGTATATCCTTGAACCCCAAAGCACAGGCAACAAAAGCAAAAATAGATAAATGGGACTACATTAACCTAACAAGCTTCTGAACAGCTAAGGAAACAAAAGAGTAAAGAGACAACCTACAGAATGGGATAAAATATTTGCAAACTATGCATCTGATAAGGGGTTAATAGCCAAAATATACAAGGAACTCAAACAACTCAATAGTAAGAAAACAACCTGATTAAAAAAATGGACGAAAGATCTGAGCAAACATTTCTCAAAAGAAGATATACAAATGGTCAACGGATATATGAACAAATGTTCAACATTACTAATCATCAGGGAAATGTAAGTTAAAACCACAATGATACAACACTTCACACCAGTTAGAATGGCTATTATCAAAAAGATGAAAGATAACAAGTGTTGGAGAAGATGTGGAGAAAAGGGGACCCTTGTACATTATTGGTGGGAATGTAAATTAGTACAGCCATTACAGGAAACAATAGGGAGTTTCCTCAAAAAATTAAAAATACAACTACTGCATGATCCAGCAATCCTACTACTGGGTATATATACAGATGAATTGAAATCACTGTCTTGAAAAGAGATATTGTACCTCCATGCTCATTGCAGTGTTATTCACAATAGCCAAGGTGTGGAGTCAACCTGAGTGCCCCTCAGTAGATGAATAGATAAAGAAAATATGGTGGATAATCACAATAGAACATTCAGCCTTAATATGGAAGGAAATCCTGTCACTCGTGACAACATGATGAACCTGGAGGACATTATGTTAAGTAAAATAAGCCAGGCACAGAAAGGCAAATGCTACATGACCTCACTTATATATGGAATGTAAAAATTTTGATCTCAGAAAGGAGCATGGTGGTTACCAGGTGAGAGGGGTAGGGGATGGGGTTGTTGGGGAGATGTTAGTCAAAGAATAAAAAATTTCAGTTAGATGGGAGGATTAAGTTTAAGAGATATAATGTACAACATGGTGACTATAGTTAATAACAATGTATTGTGTTCTTGAAAATTGCTAAGACTATAGATTTTAAATGTTCTCACCACAAAAAAAGATATGTCAGGAACTACATATATTAATTAGCTTGATTTAGCCATTCTGTGATGTATGTACATTTCAAAACATGTACATGATAAATATATACAATTTTAATTTGTCAAGTAAAATGAAGTTATAGATTAGTATATCCTTTGTGATGAGCAAACTCTCAGTGTATATTAAACTTTAAATATTTTTGATTCCAGTTTTAGAAACAGTGAAAGATGTACACAAATATTTACGTAAAATAGTGCCCATTAAAACATTTTAAACAACAACAATAATAATAGCAAAGACAGCTAGTATCTGTCTTCAAAGAAAGCATTTTATGTTCCAGACAATGCTGGGAGCTTCACAGGAACAACCTTATTTCTCCTCACCTTTGCAAAGTGAAGTAGGTGGTGGTATTACATACGATGAAGGTAACAGAGTTTATATAAGTTTCCTGGGAGCACAAAGGTAGGAAAATTGAGTGAGGATTGGAACCCATCTGAAGTGGTCCCTATACTCCACTACTTTTATTTTCTTTCCAGTATATAGGGGTAAAAAGTAGAAAACAGGGGTCCATTCAAAGAGGACTAGTTAAATAAATTGTAGAGTAGAAAACTATGTAGCTAAAAAGAACTTACATTTTAAATGACTTTAATGACATGGGAACTGTTTTTAATGTTTAAAAAAATAAAATTTGAACTTTTTCTCCTATCCCCTATCCTGATATATCTAACAGGCTCTTAAATTAGGCAGAGTTCAGTTCTAACCCCGTCACTGCTGGCTTTGTAGGTGACTATAAGCAAATTGCTTCACCAGCCTGTGCTGCAGTGTCTACCTCTGTAAAATGGACTTAGCCCCGTTGTTATTAAATGAGATGTGGATGTCTAGGCATACAGCATGGTGCAGCACAGGACATGCTCACGGAATGGTAGCTGTTATGTTAATGGTGAGGTTGATCCTATGTCCATATGAAGAGAAAAAAGACAAGTAATTTATCTAAATTTATCAATGATTTTCTTAGAATGATGGGATTATATTTTCTTTGTAATACTTTCCTAGTTTTCCAAATGTAACATTAATAAAACATATTTATGTTTCTATATTTATACATTTTATATAAATATATATAAACAGTTGTATATAGTTATAATTTTTAAATAATTTTATATAATCAGGACAAAACTGTAAATTTGTTGAGCACACCCATACTCATACACACAAGCTGGTGGTTCTTATGCAACATTAGCATGAATGACAATCCTATCCCATTTCAATGGTTTTCGTGGTCAACAAGATAGCCTTAGTTCGATGGTTTCAAATTGATCACCACTGTATTTTTGTCTCTCAGTACCTTAGTATCATGGATTGATCTTAGAAATATCTCCTGAAACGCAGGGCTTGGTAATACTAAAGTTACTCAGTATCCATAATGAAAGTATAAATTACAGGATTTGGGACTAAATCTAAAATCTGAGCATCAAAGAGGATGAACAGGGTTTTAACTTGTTCTTTTTTGACTCTTTTCCATTCTACATTCATTGATGTTCTTTCTTTTTATGTCATGTGAACATTGAGACCATGGGGTTTATTTTTTCGTGCCAACTCTTTCAATGTTGGGTTTCTGCCCTCAGTTCTCTTTTAACTCTTCTTTCCAAACTTAATTCATCTTCTTGTCCAAACATGCGTTTCTCCTGTATACATTAGAGCAATCAAGGTTATAAACTCTGAAATTTATTAGCTGTGTTACCTTGGTGTAGTGAATTCTTACAATTTTGTATTGCCTTGGCGTCCATCTTGAACACAGGTTTAACTTTCTCGTAACAGAAACAGGGCTGAGTCATCCTTGACAGTTTCCAGTTCTGCGTCACACCCAAATGGCTCAAGCCAGTGGCCAGAGATAAGAACTTAGAGCTGGGCTCCCCACTTATCCCGCTGCTTCCTTTAAACAGGCCATTCAAGCATTTGCCCACAAACTTAAAGTGACCCATGTGCTATTCCCTTACATGTACTGCTAGTTGTCACACACTTCCTCTCCCTCTCCCTCTCCCTCTCTTGACTCTTCATTCCTGCCTCTCATGACCCAGGGACAGAGGACGTCATTCTCTTGATTCATTATGCCCTTTTGGCCTAGGATCTGTAAGTAAAAATCTTTGAATTTGTTTCCTATTGTGGTGGTGTATTGAGTTTGCACCTCCCATCTGAAGAACTAAGGGCTGCCCCAGAACAGGTTTTCCCTGGGATGATGGAGAGCATAACATCAGCTCCTAGAGCCAGAACGAAGGTCAGGGAATAGCCACAAGGGCATCTGTTCCCTGTGTGAGCAACCGCATGGTTGTGGGTCAGACAACTAACATTAGTCCACCAGGTAAAAGAAATATCCCGTGAAAGGCACACTATGAACACCCACGTCCAGATCCCTTTCACTTCCTATTAGGGCAAGGTTGCTAGCTGCTTTGGTACTGAAACACCAGTTTAGCTGGGGGCTTTCAGAATACTTGGTTAAGGCTCAATGCTGGTTTTCTCCTCTGTAGAGTAAGGTTAATTATTCCTACCTCACAGCTAGGATTAAGTGAGAGGTAAAGCAGTGGGCACAGTGCGTCATTGCACAGGGAGCTCCCGGACTTCGACTGCTTGCAGCGATGTGCATCGCTCTGCGTGGTGGTCATGGGTAGCTTCCTCGTAGGACAAATCAAGTACCTGGAGTCATTCTTGATCTCTCCTGTCCTCTCCTGAATCCAGTAGATTATCAAGTCCTGCTGATAACAGCCTTGTTAATATCTGTCTTCATTGCCTTTTCCTATGGGTTTCTGCTTTGATCCTGTTATTTCTTGAGAGTAGTCATAGTCTCTTAACAGATCTCCGTGTTCCCGGTCCTTTTTGTTTTCAGTCCGTTGTCCTCATGTAGCCTGAATAATCTTTGTAAAAATATAAAGCTGGTAATTATATCACATTGCCTAATCCTACCTAATCACCTAGAGCAGGGCTCAGCAAACCTTTTCTGTAAAAGGCCAGATAGTAAATATTTTAAGCTTTGCAGACCATATGGTCCTTGGTACAACTACCCTGCCAGTGTAGTATAAAAGCAAACACAGACGATATGTAAATGAATGAATGCGGCTGGGTTCCAATAACATTTTACTTATGGAAACCGAAAGTTGAATTTTATACAACTCTCATATATCACAAAATACTTTTACATTGATTTTCTTCAACCATTTAAAAACCTAACAACTGTTCTTAGCTGTGGGCTGCACAAATGCCGGCAGCCCTCAGGGTTTGCCCCGCAGGCTCTAGTTTGCCAACCCCAACCTAGAGGAAAATGTTCAAACTCCTCAGTATGACAAGTAAGATGTTTTGTGAGCTGCCCTGGCTTATTCCTCCAGCCTCATTCTTTGCTCTCTTCTTTTTACCTCCTCCATTTACATAATAAACTTGCTTTCTCACTTACTTTTCACTGCCCTCATGAGCCATCCTGGTTTTGCCTTCTGTCCTGCTTCTCCCTTTGCCCAGGACACGCTTCATCCCTGTCTGCCCTCCCTTCCCTCCTGTGCCTTCCTCCACCCACTGCCAATGCCGGCTCCTGTGCGGAAGCTCAGGCAGTACCTACGCTGTGGAATGCTGGCTCTGATCTAAGCTGCCTGGGTTGCCTCTCAGCCCCTCGACTTGCCACTTAACCGATTTACTTCTTTGAGCTTCAGTTTCTCATCTGAAGAAAAAAGAAAATGATGATGTCTACCTCTTAAGCTTTTTCTTTTCTTTTTTTAATTTTTTGGTTAGAATTCAGTGAGTTAGCACATGTATAGCACTTGTAACTGTGTGTTCTACATAGTAACTGTGCAGTCTGTGTTTACTACCATTGTCATTATCGGTTGCACTCTGAAGCCTTTGCTATGCCCCTCAGATAGAAAAGACTACTCTGTTGTCCCTTCTGCACCCTTTATAGAACTTTTTCTTTATGTACCTGTCCTAGCACTTATAATACTTGATGTGGCTTTCTGTTAGCTCAGCGCATGGCACATGAAAGACACTACGCAAATGTCTTTGAGTGAATGGGATAGAAAAGAGAGAAATCTTAGTCTGATTTCAAGTAGATTCCAGAGGAAAAATCTCTTGCATTTCATTAAGTATCAGGACAAAAGGGGACTTTAGAAAATAAGTAGGTTCATTAAATCAAAAGAATTTTTAAAATACCTTATATGCAATTTCTGTTTTTTAATTGTTGGATTCATACTGTAGGAGAAAGGAAATGCTGGCCAGATGTACAATCTAGTGGTTGTCTTAGGGACTTGCCTCTGCTCAGTGCCCCTGGTCAATCCTGTACGTCACTGACAGTGTCTTTCTGTTCACTCCCCTTCCCACTGTGGAGCAAGGATGAGCATGTCTCTTACCTGTTGTTTGAACACATGGAGCTGTGGGATGAATATGGAATCATGTCTTACAAAGAGTGCCAGGGATTCAAGGAATCATCAGAGAGTGGAGGCCAGCTGCAGAGCCACAGGGTTCAGAAAGGCAGAGAGAGCGAGGGCTCAGGACCCAGGCAGAACAGGAAGCACTGCACAGAATGTGGGGATGAGGACCAAAGCCTTGGGCTGGTTAGCAAGAGCATTATTGACTCTGTAGGGACAATTCATATAAAGCCTTGGACAAAATAAGGCTTTTAGGCATATCACAGCGTCTGGAGTTGGAAGGCGTCAGAGATGACTTGTAAGAAAGTTCCACACACTGTTTGGAGATCCTCTTGACTACAGCTCTCTCATTTCACCTTTTGTGCTTTCTGTGATAGAAACATTCTGTGGCCTTATTTCATTCAACAGATGTGGACTATCACAGGGCTGTATTGGGCATCTATTGAGGTAACAGGTGTAAAAGCATTTTCCAGAGTTGTTAATGCAACATAAAATTCTTCCATTTACATTTAACATTCCTTTCTATTGGAAAACACTTTTAACCTAACTAAAGTTTCTTTTACTAAAATTCATATCTTCGTCATGGTGTGTTAGGCAATGGGAGATTTCTGTAAATAGGAAGTACAGTCTAGTATAGCTTCATATTCTGTCTTAATTCTGAGACTTTCTCAGCGAATGAGGCAGTCAGCCTTATGACTCACATTAAGTTATTTTCATACTATGTATGTTTTTTGCCTCCTGGGGTATAAACTTCCTCAGGGAAGAAGTGTAATGCCTGACCATAAGAAGGACTCTGTGGATCTTTGTCAAATGTCCAGATCTAAAATTTATCTGTGCTGAAGCTGCTGAAATCTCAACTCTGCTCCTTTTTTTTGTGAAAAATAACTCCTCATATGTGGACCTTTATTGGCAAGAGTTCCGCAGTTCTCTGCAAGCGGATTAGCGAGCATTGCAGGCAAGGGCAAACGTTTCAAGGAGAAATATTACAAATGTTATTGCTTTCAGGGTAGACATAATATAACTAAACATTATGAAACCGTTTCTTTTTGAAGCTGAATCACTGAACCAAAAATTTGAAATTCAGCTTAATGTTAGAGATTTTTAATTTAAAATGACTATCTTTGGTCCACTAGACTGGTACATTTTGTAAATGGGAAAGCTTTGTAGTCTAGTGCTCAGTTACTGAACAAATATGAAATCTAAAGCTCTTAACCAGCATTGTTGGAAAACTAAACAAAGTCCAGCTTCTATTTGGGTTTGTACACAAGTTGGCCAGAAGCAGCTTGTTTGGACAATCAAATGTGAGTTATTTTTTAAAAAGGAGGTGTGGGTAAGATGGAACTGGGGAAAGGGACATGTTCTGGCATGTTGTGGGCAGAACTCTAAGAGAGCCTTCAAGATTCCCAGCCGCTGTTGCATATACACCTTCTTCCAGTCAATTAAATGCTAATTTCGTGCTGTCATGAAGGGATATCGCAGATGTAATTAAGGTTCCAAATTAGTTGATCTTAAAATATGGAGATTATCTGGGTGGGCCTGACTGATCATATGAGCCCTTAAATCTGGTCTGGAAGTCAGAGACAGGGAAGTTAAAGAGATTTGAAGCTTGAGAGGGATTTGACGTGGAAGAGATCCTTCCTTGTTGGTCCTGACATGGAGGGGCCCACGGGGCAAGGAATATGAGTGGCTTTGGGTGCTGAGAGAGATCCTTAGCTGACAGCCAGCAAGGAAATAGGGATCTAAGTCCTACAACTGTAGGAAACTGAATTCTGCCAGCAATAAGAATGAGCCTCTACACTGGAACTTAGCCCAGCTGACACATTAATTCCAGCCTTGTGATCCTCTGAAATGACAAACCAGTCATGCTGAGCTAGACTTCTGACCTATAGAACATGGAACTAATAAATGGATGTTGCTTTAAACTGCTAAGTTTGTGGTTATTTGTTGTGCAACAATGCAAAACTAATACAAGGCCCCCAGTCATGTCTTCCTTGGATCACTGTAGTAACCTTTTTTTTTTTTTTGAGAAAGGGCTTCCCTGGTTTGCCCGGGCTAGAGGGAGTGCAGTGGTGTGATCATAGCTCACTGCAGCTTCCAACTCCTGGGCTTAAGCAATCCTCCTGCCTCAGCCTCCTGAGTAGCTGGGACTACAGGTGCACAACCACCACACCCAGCTAATTTTACTTATTTATTTATTTTTTTTGGGGGGGGGAGGGGGTTTTACTATGTTGCCCAGGCTGGTCTCGAACGCCTGGCCTCAAGCAATCCTCCCGCCTTGGCCTTTCAAAGTGCTGGGATTATAGGCATGAACCACCATGTCTGGCCTGTAATAACCTATTAACTGATCTCTCTAGTTCTGTAAACTAGTGCTACTCAGTCTGTGGTGAGGAAGCAGTTTTTAAAATTTCTATTTGTTGCAGACCAATACTGTGGCAGATTGTGTTTTACAAAGATGTCTGCAAAAATATCTCCCATCGCACATGCTTTTCTGTAGCCTGGCTGTGCCACTCCCCACCAGGAGGTAGAGTGTAATTTGCATCCACTTGAATCTGACCTGCTTATACCCACCTAGAACACAATGAAAGTGATGCTGCGTAACTTCCAAGGCTAGGTTAGAAAAGACCATGCAGCTGCCACCTGGTGCTCTCGGAACACCTGCTCTCCAGACACTTGCTCCTTGGTCGCTCTCTCTTGGCACCCAGCTGTCATGCTGAGAGAGGCCAAGCCACGTGGAGAGGGCAGCAGCAGGTGCTCCAGACAACAGAATTAACTGAGTCCTCCTTGGATCATCACAGCCCAGGTGCCAGATGTGTGAGTGAGGACGCCTTCAGATGATTACAGCCCCCAGCTGTTGTTGTCCACCTCCCACCCCAGCCCTGTATCTTCCTAGCTGAGGCCTCAAACATCGTAGAACAAAGACAAGTCGTCCCCACCATGCCCTGTCCAAATTCATGACGCACAGGATCTATAAGCATCTTAAAATGGTTATTGCTTTATGCCACTAAGTGTGGAGTATTTAGTTATGCAGCAAAAGGTAACTGGAATAAATATTTTTATAAAATACTGTAAAATGAAATTCAGAAAAAGACACCAAATATAAGCAAAAATCACAGTGTCACTTCCACGCTACTCTGTTGGTCGAAGCAGTTACAAACCTGCCCAGACTTGCACACAGAAGACACAGACCCTTCCTCTCAAAGAGAGAAGAGTCAAAGAATTCAGGAGCCATTAAAAAAAATAACAACTTTAAATTTTGAAATAATTTTGGTCTTACAGAGAAGTTGCAAAAGTAATACAAAAATTTTCATGTGCCCTTCAGCTAGCTTCCACTAATGTTAACATTCACATGGCCGTGGTATAGTTATCAAAATCAGGAAATTAACATTGATACAGTAATGCTGTTAACTAAACTGCAGATCATATTCCAGTTTTGCCAGTTTTCCACCTAATGTCCTTCTGGCCCAGGATCTAATCTGGAATCCCACATTGCAGTTAGTCTCCATGTCTTTTTAGTCTGGGGCAGTTCCTCAGTCTTTCCTTGTCTTTCATGACCATAACACTTTTGAAGTGTACAGGGCAGTTATTTTGTAAGATGCCCCTCAATTTCAGTTTGTCTGGTGTTTATCATGATTAGACTGAGGTTATGCATTTTTGGCAAGAATACCACGGAAGTGACGCTGTGCCCTCCTCACTGCATCACACCGGGGTATACCTGATGACCGTATGCCTTGTTGCTGGGATGTGAAACTCACTCCCTTCGTTAAGGTGGCATCTGCCGGGTTTCTCAGACACTGTAAATAGCTTATGGGGAGGTATTGTACTAATATCCTGCTTTTCATTATATCTTGGTGGGGTCATGTTTTAAAACTAACAAACTTCAAATTATTTTTTTTATCAGTAGAGCCAATAGACATAATCTTTCAAATTTCTGTAGTAGTCTTGTCATAGACCTATGAACAGCTTGCAGGCTGGCTCTGGGCTGCAGACCACAGTTTGAGGAGCAATTGCACTCTTTCTCCTAGTTCATTTTTCCTGTCATAGTCAGATTAGAGTTTGAACAGCAAATCCAATTGTGTCATTCTGCTTAAAACCCTCAGAGGCTGCCCGTAACCTTTAGGGTGAAACCCAGCGTCTTAACATGGAATTCAAGGCTGCATCAATCTGTTCGTCTCTCACATTGACCTTTTATTACTTAAAATGCTCTGCTGGCACTTCTCCTTACCCGCCTCCACCCGCCATGTGTGCACACCTGCCCCCTCCACACGTTTTAACTGGCCAATTCCTAATGTCTTTCAAGGCACATGAACACTTTCTGTCACCTGTCTGGGCTAGCAAGGTTTTCCTCACATCTGTTCCCTTCCATCCTGTGCATACGAGTGTATCTGTGATAGAAGTTAATTCCATTTTATGTTTGTTTATCTGTCAACCAACTTGAGGGCATGGACTTTGAGTTTATAGTGTTATATTAGCCTATGGCAAGGCCTCAGTGGTGTTAATCATAAATTGAGTACTGAGACAGTTTCCAGAAAAAAAAAAGCCTGTGTACTAGGGGTGAGATCAGTATGACAAGATGAATGCCCAAAATATTGAGATGGTGGATGAAGTGCTTTGGGGAGGACAATGTCCCTGCTGGATGGGGCTGGCTCACGGGACAGTGGATCCAGACGTGGATCCACTGTGAGACACAGTGAGACACATCAGTGAGACACATCACTCCCCGCATGGGCAGGTAAAAACCTCAAGCAAGCAAGCAAACCCAAGGCAGGACAGCTCTGTAGAACAAGCCAGTGATCTCCTCGGAACTGCCTCGTCACTCTTGGGGACTCTTTTCTTTGTCTGCAAAACTGAGCAAAGGATCTCTGCCTTCTCTGGAGAGAAGGCCTACCCTCCACCTCCTCTCAGCTTCTCTGCTCTCTGAATATGGGAGTATGGTGGGACAGGGCCAGAGGGACTTTAGTTCTTTTAACTCTGTTCTTGATTCATCCCTACATGGCCTTGGGGCAAAACTCTGAAATTTTAAAGGAAAGTTTAAAAATGTTAATAATGGTGTGAAATTTAGCCCAACCCACTTCTGTAGCTCTCTGAATAGAAGTGGAGTTAATCTCCCTATTCCTACCTTTCCTAAATTGCAATTAGAAATTTATATCAAAAATTGCCAGGTTTACTTCATATGGTAAACTAAAATAAAGTCCTAAGACCCCCAGCCAACTGAAGGGACTCCCTCTTGGCCGAGGGACCTTGCTTAGCATAAATTCCAGTTTCTTGACATTTCCTTAAAGTACATGCTCTCGGCTTCTGCTCGAGGCTGTAGCTTCTCGGCCTGTCAGAAAGGCCATCCTGCAGGCTGCAGCCCTTTATGAGTAATAAAGCTCTCCTTTCCAAATTTATGAACCTTGTCATTTCTTCACTTAGCAATATTTAGCCTTTGTTTTCAATGTACATGAAATGCAACTGTGCCAGAAAATAGAGAAAAACAAGACCACCATAATTCCATAGGCCACTGCTAATGACTTTACCTCAAAAGCAAGTATTCTTTCTTACATCAAAAGTAATGACCCATTATTTAAAGTTTGCATTTTAATTATTTAATAATCATTGCACATTTGTTATAAAATCCTCTTATAGGTCAATTTGTGCTTTTAGCTTCCATAGAGAAATCTCAACTAAATAATTTAGATAGTATTTAAATATATGACATTTTAAATACTATTTATTGATGCTTAAACTATCAAATAAATTTTTTAAAAATTTGCAACATTAAGGGCAGTATTTACTTTGGGGACAGGAGGGAGTTAGAAGGCCAAAGAATGTGTTCTAAAGATTTTCATAAGTTTATTCACATTTTATAGTTGAAATACTACCTCTTTTGTTAATAATATAAAAAAATCCTAGCAAATCTTCTGAGACAAAACTTTGTAGGGAAGACTAACCACACACAATCTATCATTAAATTGTACTATTAAGGGAGAAACAGACAAAGACCTAGGTAAAGCAGTCCCAGGAACTACATTTGGGCATTACGTTTCAATTTACTCATCTGGAATTACTTACACACATTGTGCTTAGACGGCTAACATAAAGGAAGAAAAGTATACTGTAACATAGTTAATAAGTTCATAATCCTTTGAAGATCAGAGATCATTTCAAAAAGATCTCTATTTTGTTTGGTTTTGGTTTAAAAAAATTTAGATAAATCACTTCCTGTCCTTCAGGCTTTTCATAAACCATAGACATTTCATTGTTTTAGGATTTTGGCTGTAACAGGCCTGTGGAGTAAAATGATACCAGTGATTTAAATCACGGTGGCTAACCACAACAGAACCCCCCAAAATGAGATAACTTTTTGCATCATCATTTTCCAAGGGCTGCTATGATGATTTAAGATTTGCTGCCTGAATAATTCCCTGAGAACCAGCAGCATCAACTTTTTTTTTAGAGGTAAGCCTCATTTCTGTGGCCTAAGTACTGCATCAAATGAAGGGTGCTCTGAGTAGAGCTCATGAGTCAAAAAGTGCTCGAGGGTTTGATCACTGGAGACCTGAGCCACCAATTGGACCTATCCCATATGAGAAGAGATGCTTAACATAAGGAGAGTGATTTTTTAAAACCACATTTTAAGAATGTAGTGAAAGACAAATGAATATTGTCTCTAAAGCAATCTCCTTAAATCTGTGGATATCAGATATTTTACCTACAACTCAGTTAAAAAAATAAAAGCAAAGCATTTTACACAGCTACTCAATACATCATAGAACAATGCTATGTGTGACACCCTTGGATAGTTTTTGTTTTATTGTTTTTAATTAAAAACATGCTGGTCAATACTCAGTAAACGCGTCTCATTGTCCGCATATTGGTCACTTCCCACATTTTAGAAAAATACTGCTTTTAATAGATACTGCTTTTACAGATAATTTTAAATGATTGCAGCCATCCTTGTTCCTTACTTGCTTTAGAGTTCTTCTGTTGGAATCACATTAAAGGTTAGTTCATAAGTCACAGAAAACAACTAAAAATATTTATTTTATTTAGCTTGAGTTCCCTTTTTATTTACCAGGGAATACTGTATGTGGCTGTAAATTATGTTAGTCTAGTCAAAGAACAAAAATTGTTATGGTTGATTGTGTTCAGAAGAATGCGAAGATGGATCGTTAGAATTTAGAGTCAAAGCAATCATAAGAGGTAATCCAGGCCAGCCTGCCCATCATGCAGAGACTTGGAGAAGAAATAGTTGTGATTTTAAAGAATGAATTATGGTAGTTTTATGTGGTTATATCTTAATAGAATATATTGTAAAATACTATTATCAAAGGGCTGGTGTGAGTGGATGCTCTTGGTCTGAATGATGGAGTAGACTAATTTCCAGGTACTGTTGGAGAACTAGGGTATTTATGTTCTTGTGACTTTCTTGGCCTTGGTTGCTAGGGCAATTCTGAGGTATGTGCTTGGCTATTTCAGCCTGAGCCTAATAATAGGATATATAATAAAAATTTAAGACAACCAACTTAGGAAAAGAGAGAGTTAACATCTAGGAAGCTGAGGAAGGAGACCGCGAATACCCTTGGCCTGAAGCTGTGCATGGCGTGTGCATTTCCTGTCCTACCTAGGTGTGGTGTAAGGAGCGTCATCCTCGCCTCTGAGCCTTCAGTTGCCTAGGAAAGTGAGAGAATATAAGTGAACTCAATATTTGTAATCAAAACCTTTTACCCCCAATATATTAAAACTACAGAAATTATCACATTTAT
>NW_012133857.1:5372920-5375216 GCF_000956105.1 Propithecus coquereli | reverse complement strand
ATAGAGACAATGTGACCTGCAAAACCTGAAATATTTACTGTCAGGCCCATTACAGAAAAAGATGCTTGACAAATCCTGGACTAAAGGAATATTTAGAAATTTACATATTGTTCTTAATAAAAACTGACTTTTAAATGATTTAGGTTTTATCAAGGCTGTTTTCTCTTAAATTGCATGAAAAGAATCTTCTGTTACAATTAATGACAATTTATAACTGGATTTGATAAGGAAAAGTGCCTAGAGTCTACCAGGTGATCGGTGTCCAATTTTTTAAAAATTAAAGATCATTAAAATTCATTGAACATTAATTCCTTAATGCTGACAAGACAGCTAATGAGGCATATGTGAAAAATTACACTGTGGCATGCTTATGATTTAAGTGTGCAGCGAGGGTTGGTTATGTTATTTCTGCTGACATTAACTGTTTTGATAGTCTTTATAATAATTGTGAATTTTAATTAATTTTTACATTAAATTATCAATCTTTTTGAGATTTTACTTGCTACAGATCAATAAGGCTAAACTAGTAGTCACTTGCAAAGAAACCTCGTATTTCTTGTATTCAGTAGCTGTTAGTTCAGTGTTTCAAAAGTGAGCATTTAATCATACTATATCTTGGTCACAGAATTTTAGCAATAAAACGTGGAGGCTGTAGTGCTCCATATCAGGGCAACAGTTTAAATATGTATTATCTAACACGTGGTTATGTTTTCATCTTTTTTAACAGACTTGTGGAAGAAAGCAAACTGATCCCACTCATTTTTGAAGTAATTCTGGTAAGAAAGGAAATGTGCATTTGAAATTCAAGTGAAATTTTGAAATTTTAAAGATTTTGGCTGTGTTGTATAGTTGAGTTGCTAACCCTGATTGTGCCCCAAAGTATTGTCTGTCTTTTATTGTGTCACTTAACCTCTTCAGACTACAGCTTTCTTATCTGTAAAGGGATGTCAAGCTCTTAAATTTTATAGGGACACTGTTTAATGACCTATGCTCTTCTTACAAATCCTGTAGATTTGAGTTTTATGGTATTAAACAATATGCATTTTCTAACATAGAATACTTTGTCTGAGGTTGGTTTGTGGAGGGAGGGCATAATGATTATAGTTACACTTTAGTATGACTTTTCTGATGTTTAATATGAAGGCTTCTGACTTTGTAGTTCCTGGGTGCCAGCTCAGCACTTTTATGCCTATGGTCATATGGTTGTCTTCTTCAGAACTTAGGGTAGCTTAGCTTCCATACATCATTTTTCTATTCACAGAATACAGCTTAATTGAAAACCATCTGTTAAAGAAAATCTTTCATCTATGTTTCTTATTTGTAGAGAATAAAATGGGATGCAGAGTTGACTTGCTTCATCTCTGTTAAATCCTTAATTGTACTAAATATAGGTCTGTGAATTAGGCTGAAAATTGAGTCATGTGTATAGCAAGGGAGTGTCTGTGACCAAAGGAAGATTCTGTTATATCTTGGTGTGTTATCCCCTTTTACAAGAGCTTTGCCTCCATAGCTCGCTGACAGCATGAGGGACAAAGAAGGGGATGCTTCCCCAGCTAGATCAGCCTAACGTACCTTGGTCATCAGTGGAGCATTAGCTGTGATATTTTGATGACCCTACCAATGGAAAATAAACTTTCCATAATCATCTTAAAATATTAATCTACAGATTTTTTTGTGTGTGCTGTTATGCCCTTATGGTGAAAGCTTTATTTTTCTTAGCTGCAGATCACCCTTTCCCTTTCAGGAGAACTTAGTGGGTTTGCTGAGCTGTTTGCAATGGATGGGGTGCAAAGGTGGGAGTGGATAGTGTTCCCAAAGCATGCTCAAGTGACAAGATGACAGTCAGCTGCCTTGATGAATGGAATATACAAGGTTAGAGCCTGGATTGAATTGCTTAGAATAGTAAAAGGGGATTTTAGAGACAGCATAAGAAGATGGAATAGAGAAAAGGGAAATAAAGAAATGTGGAGATCAAGAGCTGTCTAATGGGGATTTCTATGTTTTGTCTAGTGGTATGTATGTCTCCCCACCTTCTGTAAGATGTACATTACTTACTAATTTGTTATGGAGTTGGATTTGTTTTGGAGGACAACGGTGTAACAAACTGCTGAGTTTGGCCACGTGGTTGGGCATGGGGCAAGAGTCAAAGCTGTCCAAACTCAGCCACTTTTGGCATGTATTTGGAAAAAGACTGATGTTGTGGACATTCTAGAGCTAGAATGGGCCTTAATAGGTGGATGTGATTCATCCTCTTCCTTTGGCAGGAGAGCTGCTAACCTGCTCAGGTCAATACAGT
>NW_012133857.1:5366721-5371190 GCF_000956105.1 Propithecus coquereli | reverse complement strand
CGGGATGGCTAATGTGTAGGCCCTCTGAATTCATGTTGCAAAGAGAAAATGATGTATAAACACTCAATTGGATAAGAGCATACATAGTATGAGCTTTATGGAGGGAGGTATAGAAAGTTGTGGATCCTGAGGAGGGAGTGACCACCTCTGCTGAGTGGAGGAGGGCAGTCTCACAGAAGTGACTTGAATAGGGCCTTGAGGGAAAAGGAGGAGTTATTTGGAGGGGGGAGGGCTAGCAATCCAGCTTGGGGGATGGGAAGGCAAGGTTAGCCTACGGAATGCCGCGTATGGTAGTCTCTCAGTATCTGAGAGGGATCGATTCTAGGACCTTACCCCGCATACTGTAATCCTGTGGTCCCCAACCCCAGGTCTGCTGCCATGGCCTGTTAGGAACTGGGTCACGCATCACTGTGGAACTGGGCCGCACAGTAGGAGGTGAGTGGCCGCAGGTGGTTGAGCAGGCAGTCAAAGCTTCATCTGTATTTACAGCTGCTCCTTTATAACCACTGTCCTCCCCCCGCCTTGGAAAAATTGCCTTCCATGAAATTGGTCCCTGGTGCCAAAAAGATTGGGGATGGCTGCCATAATCCATAGGTACTCAAGTCCATTGTACATCCTCCTGTATACTTTTAATCATCTCTAGATAACCTGTAATACCCAAAATAATACAAATGCTATGTAAATAGTTATTATACTGTATTTTTAAATTTTTATTTTTTGTTATATTGTTATTTTTAATTTTTTTCCCAAATATTTTTGATTCATGGTGGTTGAATGTGGAATCTGTGTATAGAGAAGGCCAACTGCCCTTAGATGTGCTTAAGTACATGGGCAGAGGCCATGGAGAAGTGGTAGGAAGTGAGAATAGAGGGTAGTTTGGGACAAAATCCTTCAGGGCTTTACAGTGTGATCATTGGCTTTGCCAATAATTCATGCTTTTTAAAATCCTCTACTTAAGTAGAAAAAAATCTTCTAACGCTCTTATGCTATAGGAGGTATGTGTGATGAGGAGGTGGGCTGATCAGCCACGGGTTGGGACTCAGGGAGAATTATACTGGAAACTTGAGTGTCCATGCTCCTTCAGTCACTAGAGGACTGAAATGGGGTGAAAGCTGGACTCTGGGAGCTCCAGCCAGTCTCCATCAGCGAGGCTTGAGGTCAGCTGAAGGGACATTGGGGAAGGGATCATAAAAAACAGAGCTGGCCTGTCTCAAAGGTCTGAAATCCCAGGAGTTCCAACACCATGTTCAGGGCAGAGAACAGGCAGAATGTTTTCAGTCCTGAGCTCCAGCCACAACTTTCCCTGCTTTTGGCACACCAAGCAGTGGAGAAAGCCAGGTGGCTGATTGCTTACAAAACGTTGTTATCACCAGAGCTGGCTGCTACTCCCCTGACAGGGCCTACCTGGCTGAGAGCTCTGCATTTTCAGTGACAGCACAGGCAGCTGTGTTAGACAGAGAGTGGAGACTCACGCAGTGTGCACTGGATTAAGCTGAATGCATGTGTAGCATACACAGTCTTCAGGGTCTACATCACTAAAGCAGTCCAGATGTGTTTAATAAATGCAGGTTCCTGAAAAACATGAGGCATCAGATGATGGCTTGGCTTTGGAGTGCAGAATTGCTGGATCTGCAGGATGGAGGACATTTTTTTTTTTACTTTGCCGCTTTCCAAAGAGTAGAAACTGCTTTTAAATGCATCTTAAGTGTGAATTTGGATGTATCAACCTTTGGATTTTGCTATAACTCTAATCTTTCTTCATTTTATTTCAGTGGTTTATGTTTTGGCCTACTTCAATAAATCATTTTAATGCCAAGTAATATAGGCAAACTCTATTTTATTGGAAAAAAATCTTTATTCATGGCAGATTTTCCAATATGTGCCAAAATATTGCTGTCATGATATTTTATGTGTCTATTCCAAAACAAACAATTAAAGAGCAATTTCAATGGCAAATGTTAACAATAAAAATGGGATTAGCAATACACTAGTTTGAAAATTATGTTGTTTTAACAATTCTAGAGGATAGCAGTTGAAGGAAGCTTTAGTAAATCTTTCAAGTCAACTGTATCTTTAGAAAAGAGTCTCTTTATGGATCCTTGGAGCCCAAAGGATTTAATCACGGAGACACCAATGTAGTATACACTGACAGTCACATTATGTTTAAGGAATGTTTTCAATCCTGTGCATTCATCAGGCTTATAAAATTGCTTTGCTCTACTCTAGTTGAAACTCAACCTATATGGGTTGGTTGTTAGAGTATGTTAAAATGACAAGTTCCTTATAATTTTAAGAATCTATATGCTTTTGTTCGGTATGCTATTAATGAGATTCTGCTATGCATATGGGCAAAAATTTCTAATATAGAAAACAAGATTTGATTAAAATTTCAAAATGTTTGATTTAGGAAGATACTTTTAAATTTGTATGAAGAATACCTGCCAGATGCAGGAGATAAATCTCATTCTTCAACCTACATTTATACCCATTCTGGGCTTTTGTAGGTTGAAGAATATAGCCGTACAGCAAATTTCTGTTGTATCCAACGATGACTTTACACACTGCTAACATAGACTGTCATTAAAATATGTACTGAGGTGCTTTTTTTGGAAATAAAAATGGATATGCACAGATCCATTCTTGGTAGCTTATGTCATAAATTTGTACTTGCAAAATAACTTTCTAGGGTTAGGGTACAATCTGTTATTACTGGATTGAATGAAGTGAAGTCGTTCATATAGCAAGTCAACAAATAATTTTAATATCACCAGTTCCATGTTAGCTGAATAAATGGGTTGAATTAAGTAAAATAAAGTTATATTAGTAAACTTGGGCTAAGTAAAGCATAACTAGTTTCTGCATAATCGGTGCCAGTAAAGACAGACTTTATTACGACAAAAACCACATATTGTACCCAACTGAAAAAAGCTACAATAGGACTTAGTATGTCTTTGGCCAAACATAGGGCCCAGACTGAGAGCGTGTTACATACAGCCTGTCCTACACCAGTGGAATCTTGAGTTTTATCATCATCATTCTTGTTTCTAGATCTCTTCTAAGTCCTGGGCTTCACTTTGAAGAAAAGGTAGTATGTATTCATCCTTCTTTCTTTCGAAAGAAGACAGCCTAGTTAAGAAACATAGGAAAGAAGTAGATAAGTGATAAGATGTCAAATAATGTACTTCCCAAGATCATAAGCTTTTTGGTTTTTACTTCTAATTAATTGAGGAATTTGAAACTGAAAATAGTACAAGGGACCAGAGTTCTTTAGTTTGATGTACTCACAAAGGACAGTGGTTGTGGCTCTTCTTAATTTGGCCGTGATGAGTGATGACACTCAACTTCTTCCCTAACTCCAGACTCTCTGGGAACGCCCAGTCATTAGCCATTGGCCAATTCTGGTTTCAGATTTGTGTTACAAAATGAAATGCTTACTGTGGTCAGACTTGCCGAGTCATACTACTCCAAAACCATGTATACTTGGAGCCCTTTGATAGATGGAACAAAGTAAAATGACTAATGGTAAATGCAAAGAATTACTGGAACAGCCTAGTATAAAATCAGTGATTACTCATTCTCACTGTAACCACTGAATTTTACATTTTCTCAAAATTCTTCAGTAACATAGAACTCCATAAAGTTCATTCATGAAAACTACTGAGAATATCCACTTTTTAAGAAAGTAGCAACATCAGCAAAAACTTACTATTTTTGATTAAATAAAGCAGTGAATATCTATTAGCATTTGCTTTTGATGCTCTTTGCATTTGTTTTCTTGGATGAACAACAACAACAAAAAAAATCAAAATTTATGTGCTTACTCAGAGCTACAAAGGATGTTGAGACTGAGCCAGGAAATCTGATGTACTAAATCAGTTTACAGATTTATGGGAAAAGTGGAGCTTTTTAAATAGCTTTAGCAAGTGAAATCACATTTTGGATTTATTAGAGGTACCAAATTGGAGAAAGACTGATGCAAAGCCAGTAAGGGTAAGTTATTACGTAGAAATTTTAGGTTGTTTTTGTTTTTGTAACAAAAACAGTGCATACTTGTAAGGAGTTTAGGTAACATAGAGATGTCTAACATAGCATGTTTCAGTCTCCCACAATTTCATGGCTTACAACTAGATGCATATTCTCCTCATTATTTTCCACATGTGTATCTGTGTCTGTTTTTTCCAAAAGTGGGACCCTGCTGAATATTCTATTTTGTGTGTATTTTACTTGATAAGGTCCATGGCAACAATGTTGGATGGATATGTGTGTGTGTGCATGCCTGCATGCGTGTGCATATGCCCATGTGTATTCTTTATGCAGTTTAATAACCATGTAGTATTTCATTGTATTTGCATAATTTATTTAGCCAATCCCCATTGATGGATGTTGCAAGGCCCCTCCAATTTCTGCTAATATGAGGAACACTGAACAGAATATCTCTGTCACATCTTTGTCCTCCTATGTGGGTTTCC
>NW_012133857.1:5365900-5366671 GCF_000956105.1 Propithecus coquereli | reverse complement strand
GTTTAATTGGCAGCATTTTCTTTCTTAGTACTTTATAAAATAATGGTGCATCTTAGAACTGATGGATTTCTAGATTCAAGGAAACTCAGTATATACTTCAATTTGGTTTGTTTTTTAAGTCTGAGGGCTTAGGTTGTGTCTAGCATATATATCTGGCAGCTTCTAGCAATGATTTGATCAGAATGAGGCAAAATGAGAAGATTGTGTGGTACCCTACATGCTTGGCTTACTACTTGTGCCTTCTAGCCACCCATTAAAAAAACAACAAAGCAGCATTTGACTCCTTCAATTGGTGGTCTCCAGTGACTTCCTGATGACTTTTTCTTTACTTTTAGCCCATAACTTTTCCAGCTTCTGTTTGACACACTTAAAGCCTGCTTGCAGGCTTTGTAACATCCTTCCTCCTTTCTGGACTTCTTCCTGTGATGTACTCTTCCCAGCAGTGCTCTCCTACATGTCTTTCATTAAGAAGGTGAGCCTGTTTCTTCTGATGGAATTGCAGGCAGCTTCTTTGTTTTTCCTGCAGGCATGGAAGCAAGCAAAAGTGAAGGGTACAGAATTCCAAATCTGACGTCCTGTTTGCACAAAAGAGCCATGTAGAAATCTCAGGAAGAGCAGACATTTCCGGAGCTGTGTGATAGACCAATAGCTCCAAGCATGGATTCAAACTGGTTAAATAACCAATTGAAATTAATTTTTATTATTTTGGGAAAAATATAAAAGCAATCTCCAGTTTCACAGTCTACTTAGGGGACACAGGGCTACTTTTGG
>NW_012133857.1:5347653-5350165 GCF_000956105.1 Propithecus coquereli | reverse complement strand
ATTATATATGTTTATTGCTGTATTGACATCAAATAAGCTGCATATATTTAAAATGTATAATTTGAAGAGTTTTACATGCTTATGAATCAAGATAATGAACATATTTATCATCTTCCCAAATTTCCTTATGCCTATTTGCTATTTTTCCCTCCCTAATCCTGTTTCTATCTCATGCAACTATTTAAAAAAATTTTTTTAAGCCACTTTATTGAGTTATGATTGATATATAAAAAGCTGTACATATTTAACATATGCATCTAAATGTGTTTGGGGATAAGTATACACTCATGAAACCATCACCCTCATCAAGGCCATAAACATATCCATCCCTTTCCAAGCTTTCTCCAGCTCTCCTTGTTATTGTTGGGGTTTTTTGTTTTGTTTGTGTGTGTGGGTGTGGGTGTGTGTTTTTTGGTGATATGACACTTAACATAAGATCTATCCTCATAGCAAATTTCAAGTATACAATTCGGTATTGTTAGCTATGGGCATGGTATTTTATATAGTAGATCTCCAGAACTCATTTATCTTGTGCAACCGAAACTTTTTATCCTTTAAATATCACCTCCCATTTCCTCCTTCCCCTAATCCCTGGCAACCACTGTTCTATTCTGTGCTTCTATGAGTTTGACAATTTTAGATTCCGTACATAAGTGAGATCACAAAGTTTTTGTCTTTCAGTGTCTGTTTTATTTCACTTAACATAATGCCATCTAGATTCATCCATCTTGTCCTGAATGGCCAGATTTTCTTCTTTTTTTAAGGCTGAATAATATTCCATTGTGTATATTATAGGGGCCAAGGCCCTTGGCCCCCTGAAGGTTTGCTGAAAATCACTGACATGAGGCAAATTGATTGATAGGAGAAAATGCATATAAATTTTATTTAATGTGCATACATACACAGGAGCCTTCAGAATGAAGAGACCAACCCGCCAGTGTGGTTCAGAAGCTTATATACCATCTTGAGGTTGTAGAAAGAAGGTGGGCTTAAACCATGGCCAAAAAAAACCAGGCTGTGCTGGTAAGTCAGGTTTTAGTGGCAAGACAGGTAGGCTATAGGAGGGAGAGAAGAGGAGGCTTGGCTAGCAAAGGTGGTCTTGTTATATAGATGAAACCTCACAGACAGCAGCCTTCAGTGAGAATAGATGGCAAATGTTTCTTTCAGACCTTTAAAAGTGTCAGACACTGTTAATCTTTCCCAGATCTGGGGAAAGGAATCCTGGCTGCATTAATGTAGGTTCTCTATGGATATAAATTTCCTCCACAAAAGACAGCCTTGCAGGGCCACTTCTGATTTCTGGCCCTCTGGTAGCCATCTCAAAATATGTCAAAACATATACTTTGGGGTAAAATATTTCAATTTCCTTCAGTATATACCACAGGTTCTTTACTGATTGATCTGTTGACAGATACTTAGGTTGTTTCTATATCTTGGCTATTGTGAATAATGCTGCAGTGAATGTGGGAGTGGAGATGTCTCTCTGAGTTAATGATTCAGTTCCTTTGGATATATACCTAGAGTGGGATTGCTGCATCATCTGGCAGTTCTATTTTTAATTTTTAAAGAGACTTCTGTACTGTTTTCCATAATGCCTGTATCAATTTACGTTCTCGCCAACAGTGTTCAATTCAAGGGTTCCCTTTTCTCCATAACCTTGCCAACACTTATCTTTTTTTTTTTTTTTAAATAATAATAGCCTTCCTAACATGAGTAAGGTGACATTTTATTCTGGTTTTTATTTGCATTTCCCTGAGGATTTGTGGTGCTGAGCACCTTTTTATATACCTGTTGGCTATTTTCGTGTCTTCTTTGGAGAAACATCTATTCAGGTCCTGTGTCCATATTTTAATCAGGTTGTTTTTGTTGTTGAGTTATATGAGTTTCTTACATATTTTGGGTACTAACCCCTTATCAGACATATGGCTGGCAAATATTTTCTTCCATTCTGTAGGGGGCCTTTTCATTTTGTTGATTGTTTCCTTTGCTGTGTGGGAACTTTTTAGTTTGATGTAGAAACCATTTGTCTATTTTTGTTTTTGTTGTCTGCGCTTTTGATGTCATAGCCAAAAAAATTATTGCCAAGGCTAATGGCAAGGAACTTTTCCCCTGTACTTTCTTCTAGGAGTTTTATGGTTTCAGATCTTAGCTGTAGATCTTTAATTCATTTTGAGTTGGTTTTTATATATGGTATAAGATAAGGGTTCCATTTCTTTCTTTTTCATGTGAATATCCAGGTTTCTTAGAACCATTTATTGAAGAGACTGTGCCTTCCCCATTGTGTATGCTTGGTGCCCTTGTTGCAAATTAGTTGACTGTATACACATGAGTTTATTTCTGGGATCTCTGTTCTGTTCCTGTGGCCTGTGTATCTTTTTCATGCCAGTACCATACTGTTTTGATTACTATATCTTTGCAAGATAATTTGAAATCAGGAGTTGTGAGGCCTTCAGCTTTGTTCTTCTTGCTCAAGATTGCTTTGGCTAGTATAAAACTTTTGTGGTTCCATATG
>NW_012133857.1:5343393-5346288 GCF_000956105.1 Propithecus coquereli | reverse complement strand
CCAAAAAAACAATTCTTAGTTTTGTTGATTATTTAATATTGTTTTTCTGGTTTCTGTTTCATTTATTTCTACTCTAATAGCTATTATTTTCTTCCTTCGCTAACTTTTTTGTTGTGTGGATATGCTACAATTTACTTATCCGTTCACTTGTTGATAGACATTTGGATTGTTTCCACTTTGAGGTTTTTATGAATAACACTAGCTATGAACATTAATGTATAAGTTTTTATGTGATGTTTCTATTACTCTTAGGTAAGTGCCTAGGAATGGAATGGCTGAGTTATATAAGGTGTATGTTTAACCTTTATGAAACTACAAAACCATTTTTCAAAGTGGCTGTGCCATTTCAGATTCCCATTGGAAGTGTGGGAGAGTTGGCAGTTGCCCCACATTGTTGCTAATGTGTGAAATGATTAATCTTTTTAGTTTTAGACATTCTAATGGATTTGTAATAGTATATCAGTGAAACTTTCATTTGTATTTTCCTAATGCTTTCTGCTACTGGCCTTATTTGCCATCTGTGTGTATTCTTTGGTGAAGTACCTGTACAGACTTTTGCCCATTTGTAATTGTATTGTTTATTTTCTTGTTATTAAGTTGTAAGAGTTCTTTTTCATATCTAGATACAAGCACTTTGTCAGATATATATTCTGAATTTTTTATAGTTATAGCTTCCCTTTTCATTGTCACCATAATGTCTTTTGAAGAGTAAAAGTTACTGATTTTTTGTTATTTTTATTCTTTAGAGATGGGGGTCTTACTCTGTTACCAGGGTGATCTCAAACTTCTGGGCTCAAGCAAATCCTGTCACCTCTGCCTCCTGAGTAGGTGGAATGATAGGCACATATCACCATACCCAGCTTTGAAAGTTTTTAATTTTGATAAAGTCCAAATACTATTTTTTTCCTTTTAATACTAGGTATTTTTTGTATCCTACTTTAAGAAATACTTGCCAAACCAAGTTCACAAAATTTGCTCCTGTTTTATGTTAGAAGCATAACAGTTTTAGCTCTTAAATTTAGATCTATGATATATTTGAATTAGTTTTTGTATGTGGTGTGAAATAAGAATTGAGATTCATTTTCTTAAAGCTATGCAATTCTTCTAGCATTATTTGCTGAAAAGATTGTCCTTTTGTCATTGAATTACCTTGACATCTTTGGTTAAAAATTAATATTTTGTAAATATTCCCTTTATACTTGCAAAGAATGTGTGTTCTGCTGCTGTTGATTGGAGCATTCTGTGAACGTCCATTAGGTCAGATAGGTTGTTGGTGTTGTTCAAGTCTTCTGTGTCTTTACCTGGTTCTCTCTTGTCTGTCACTTATTGAGAAAGGGATGACGGAGTATCTTTACTATAATTGTGGCTTTGACTATTTCTCCTTCCAGTCATTTTAGTTTTGTTTTCAGTTTTGAATATCTGTTATTCCATGTAAAAATTAAATTTAGGATTTTATATCATCTTGATAAATGAACCCCTTTATCATCATTAGATGACCCTTTTTATCCCTGGTAGCAGTCTTTGTCCTGAAAGCTATTTTTACATGATATTAATATCGCCACTGTGGCTTTCTTTGGTTAATGTTATAATAATAGTAAAGCATCTTTTTCCCTCTCTTAACTCTTAGCCTGTCTATGCCTTTATATTTAAACTTGTTTTCTTGGAGATAGGTGTAGTTGGGGCTTGCCTTTCTTTTCAATCTAGCAATATCAGTCTTATTTTTAAGGACTTCAGAACATATCCATTTAATGTAATTATCAATACTATTGTATTTAAACCTACCCTCTTACTACCAGTTTTTTATTATAACTTCTGTTCTTTTTTATTTATTTATATTCCTGCTTACTTTTGGATCAGTTGAATATTTTTCTTTTTTGTGGTTGGTTAGAGTTCACAATTCATCTTTAATTTTCTCCAGTCTACCTACTGTCTTGTAGATAATTACCTTGATGTAATGGTCACCTCCAAATATACTACTGGACAAATTAGTCGAGAGCTCATTGAAAGTAAAAGATCACGGATAAAATTAAAAAACTCACAAAACATGATTTATTAAATCAATTAAGTATACCCAGTAAGAACCAAGGGGGAGGGTAAATTAACACATTTTAGGTATAGTGCAAGCTGGGCAAAGTACACACTCCTGAATCCTGGGGAACAATATATTTGTATTTACCCTGCCTCTCTGTTGTATCAGCTTTCTTCAGAGTTGAAATTTAAGAAAGAAGGTCCGTAGATGGAAAGAATCCTGGGCCCATAACATATTGGCTGTATAAGAGAGACACATATTTAGAGTTGGCCTTGGCTGTAGCTTGTCAATGAGCTTACTGAACATCCATGGATTTTATTTATGTTTCTTAGGCAAAGAACACACAGGGCCTAAATAGATGTCACCAATGTGTGGCTTATTTTAAACTTCCTGTATACTGACTATATGGTGTTTCCTATATGTTTTGTATATTATGAATATTTAGGGCCCAGATGTTTAATGTATGTTTAATGCTTATGAATATTAGGTATGTTTTGGTCCTTTCATTCATTTCTATTCATGTTTAACACACATATGTTTTATTTGTATGTGACACATCTCATAAGCATCCCGTTTTTCATCTATATTGGAATTAAATAATCTCACATGGAAATGTGCTTTATACCACTTCCTGTCTTAGTAAGAACCTTACAGCAGTATACTTCTATTTTTAGTGACTTCCAGTAACATACATCATAAAATCCAACTCTTACAAAACCCTACATGATCTGACTGTGGCTGCCCCTTGCCTCATGTCATCTCTTTTTTTCCCTTCCTCACTGTGCTTTCATCACTTTGACCTCTTAGCTTACTGAATAGGCTATGCACAGGCCTACTTTTTTCCTAACTCAGGACCTTCACTTTTA
>NW_012133857.1:5331113-5342398 GCF_000956105.1 Propithecus coquereli | reverse complement strand
GGTATATCTTTTTCTGTCTGTTTAAGGCTCAACCTACATTTATTATATTTTAAATGAGTTTCTTGTAGACAGCTTATATTTTGGTCATTTATTTTCTTAATCCATTCTGTAAATCTGTCTTTTCAGTGGTATACTTAGACCTTTTATATTTAATGTAATTATTGATGTGTTAGGTATTAAGTCTGCCATTTTAGTTTTTGGTTTTCTCCCCTCTTTGTTTTTTGTTTCTGTTTTATTTTTCCTGCTCTTCTGGAGATTACTTCAGCAGTTTTTAGAATTAGATTTTGATTTGTCTGTAGTATTTTTGAGTGTTTCTATAGATTTGTTAGTGATTACTCTCAGTATCATAAATACATAAGTTAAAATGTACTAGTTTTATCACTTTGGCAATTTAAATAAAGTATAGAAATCTTATCTCCCTTCACAGAAAATTTGTTTATAAAATTTAGCTCTGAAACTGTATGGTTATGGTTCATTTTTAGGACATTCTAGTTTTTTGACTGCTATTTAAAAAAATCAAATAACTTTTTATTTTATTATAGTTTTAAATTTCCAGAAAGGTTGTAAAGGTTACAGAAAAGTGAGTTCCTGTGTGTCCTTACCTAGTTTCCCCATTGTTAAATTCTTATATTACTATGGTACATTGTCACAACCAAAGATCCAATTTTTTATTCAGATTTCATTAATTTTCTGTAGTGTTTGTTTACTTTTCAAGGACTTGTCCAGAATACTACGTTGCACTTGGTCATCATGTATCTTTAATCTCCTCTGGTCCATGGCAGTTCCTCAGACTTACCTTGTTTTGGATGATCTTGGTGGTTTTGAGTAGCACAGGCGTTTTGAAGAATGTTCCTTAATTGGAGTGCATGCATTTTTCTTTTTCTCATGATGAGATGGGCATTATGGGTTTAGGGGAGGAAAACCACAGAGATGAGGTACCATTTTCATCCCATCATATCAAGGGTACATGCAGTCAACATGACTTGTCATTGATAATGTTATCTTTGATTATGTGGCTGATGTTTTTCAGGTTTCTCAACTGTAAAGTTGGGCTCTTTCCCACCATTTCCATACTTTATTTCTTGGAAGCAAGTTTGTAAGCACTCTGACACTTAGGTCATTAAATATGAACTGTCCAATTTCGATTCAAAAGTGTAGTTTATTATATCTCAAACAAGAAGCAGTACGATTAAAGTATGCACCTAAACTATCAATACAGTTTTGCCATTTTAATGGTAGCTTGTTAGAACCCCTTCCAGGAGAGAGGAGACGCTTTGCTGAGCATGAAGTGTTGCAATTTGCATGATGGACAGTGTTGTTCACAAGCTGAAGTATGTATGTGCTCTATTCCCTTCCCTGAAAGATAAGTTCTTTGCTTGGAAAACTCTCTCTGCTCTCTTATCACAGTTAACGCTCAATGGTTCCTCTTCTTCCAGATGCTCCTGACTGGGTCAGATGCCTTTGCCACAGGTGCTCAGGGCACCCTGTACTTCTGTAGAGCACTTGTCACAGTCTGTAGTTTTACGTTTGTTTTGAGTGATTAGTTGATTAACGCCTACCAGTAGATTGCTGATTTCATATAGCAGGAACTGTGTCATGTTTGGTCACCACTGTATCCCTGCACTTAGATCACTGAGTGACAACAGTAGGCATTCACTAAGTGCCTGTGCAAGGGAATGAGTGTGTAAGGGAGAGTGGTGGTGGATGTAAGGTGGACCAGGTCCACACTGTGATGAGCTTTAGTCGATGCCAAGGAGTCTGGACTTTACCTCGTGTCCTCTGATGAGCCTTGGGAGAACATTAAGCAAGGATTTGATCATTAGATTTACATTTAGAAAAATCTACCTGAAAGTTGTATGTGTGGGGAACACATTTTGGAACATGTACATAAAGCAATGTTAGTAGATAATAATTGTTTTTGTAGATATTAACCAGTAGTATTCTTAAGTTTCTTATTTTGAAAATGCCTTTTCTGGGCAATCTTTTTATATGTTCATGTAGATTCTCCCCCATGATGTGATCAGGAATGTTTGTATCTGTGGTAGGCAGAATAATACTCCCACCTTCCACGATGTCCATGTCCTAATTCCTGAAACCTGTGCATATGTTAGGTTGCATGGCAAGAGAGAATTAAGGTTGCAGATGGAGTTAAGTTTGTTAATCAGCTGACCTAAAGATAAGGAGATTATCCTGGATCATTCTGTGGGCCCAGTGTAATCACAAGGGTCCTTTAAATGTGGAAGGAAGAAGGTATCAGGGTGACACGATGCAATGTGTGAAAGACTCGGCTGGCCGTTGCTAGCTCTGATGTCAGAAAGGTGCCACAGGTTAAGGAATGCAGGTAACCTCTAGAAGCTGGAAAAGGCAAGAAAACAGATTTTTTTCCTGGGAGCCTCTGGAAGGGACTACAGCCCCGGACACCTTGATTTTTAGTCCAGCGAGACCTGTCTTGGACTTCTGACCTCTAAACCGCAAGATAATTTATGTTCTTTTAAGCCACAAAGTTTGTGGTAATTTTTACAGCAATAATAGGGTATTAACACAATCCCACTTACTCTTTTTTATAATAAGCCCACCATATAAGGGATCATGAGAAATAATACAAAACAGTCTTTGTTGATGTAGTAACTGAGATTAGATATGTATGTGTCTGTGTATTCTGAGGGCCATAAAAATATCCACATACATTTGATGATTCTTAGATTAAAATCCATAATAAGATTCTTAATCTAAATTGGTCAAATCAGAAATAATGTTCTCTTTTTTCTAATGTTCTCATATGATTCACATGTGAGTATTTCTTGCTGTGCCATATAACTATGGCAATTTCTAGGTTTCATGGTAAAAATGATTAATTTTGGTCTCCATGACAGGTTTTCCTTTGAAATATATTACTCTTATGCTCTGGGAGATTGCTCACATATGCCTCTCTGTCTGTTCTCTGGAAATGTTCTGTATCTATTGAAGCACTGAATTTTTATTTGATTTTACTATACGATGTTTTATAGTTTTTTCATGGCTCCAGTTGAGCTGCTTTTAAACAATTAATATTTTAGTAGGTTTAGTTTGCAAAGTAAGCAGTGTTGTAAACCTGTTTGGATAGATGGCAGGGCATAGCAGGCTGAAGAGAAATCAGGTCTTTCTGATTCTTCCTCTGATGGCTGCCCAGGGAGAGAGTGAGCAACTGTCAGGTGGGACCAAGACATCTCTGCTTTGATCAGTTGTGCATGTTGAGGATTCTTGTAATGTTCTTTGGGTCCGCTCATCCCAAAGGGGCCTTCGAATTCTTAAGGTTTGTTAGCTTGAGCCCTTTGGGATGTAAGGGACTACTAGTAATGAAAGTCTTAGAAATGAGTGTTTTTGGAACTTTGGAAAATAAGAACTTTGGAAAGTTCTTATTTTTTTTAATTTAGAGAAATACATATCAAGAGGATTCAGTATATCTGCTGTTTAGGAGTTTTGTTTTTTCACGTTTCTCCATGTGTTTGTTGCGTTACCAATTGTAAACTTTACCTTTGAGCTCTTCTGTTATGCATGGCCTCTCCCTCCCCCAAAATCTCTAGGTTTGTGTTTTGAGGGGCATATCTCTCTCTTTTTTTTTTATCTTCTTTAAAAATTGTCCAATGGTAAACCAATTATCTTGGGGCAGTAATCAGAACGAAGTGATTGAATGTATATGATGTGGTCTCATTAAGTCGTGCCCACACACTCTCCTTCCTCCATGGGTTTTCATATGTGACCGATCAGTACTCACTCTCCATGGTCTAGGCAGTGAACCCATAGCACAAGGTGGTCCTACCAAGAACTATCTGCCTAAAAATTTCCAGCCTGGGATGTGCTATGATGGGAGGCGTGGAGAGAGGGCAATTCAGTCACAGAGCTAAATGTTACTTAAGAGATAAAAGGCAGATGTAAAATTTGCCATGCCTGACCAGTACAAGGCCCGGCAGGTTTCAAGCTGAAAGGAAAAAAAGCCACCAATATATGTCTCTTGATCCACGCAGAGAAAGGAATTTCCTTAAAGCATGTAAAATTTCCTAGAGAATCCTTTGGTAAGACCTGGCTTTGGGGAACAAGTAAGAGTTAGCTTTGGGATCATCTATGGTTAGTGCATAAGGATTTACCTTGAGATTGTCCCATTATGCCTCACCACAGAGTGGGGAGACAGCAGGGTGTCCACTCTGACCAAGCCCACCCTTCTCAGTTACCTCCATGCTGTGAGGAACAGGCCCTCACAGACCCCTGAGAGAGGAGTCTGCAGGAGGGGTGGCACCCTGACCTCCACCCTCCACCCTGACCACCAGCCCGGGGGAGCTGCAGAGAGATGGGGGTGGAATGGTACCTGTATCTGGAGGGTAGAGTTAGGGGTACTGTTAAATAGCGTACAATGCACAGGACAGTCCCCAGAACGAAGAATTTATCTAGCCCACAACATCACTAGTGCTGACATTGAGAAACCTTACACTAGAGTCTGGCTCAATTTCTTCCTTTCCATGACTACTTCTGTCATCATTCTTGGTGACCTTAGTTTTCATGTGGATGGTCCATCCTATGCTTTGGCCACTCAGTACCTCAACTGTCTGTCTTCTAATGTTCTGTTTCATCTCCTTCACATACCTAATGTACACAATCTGTGGACATGTCCCTGACCTTGTGATCTGTTGTAGTAATAATTGAGCTACCTTTATAACCTTGACTTCAAGCATCTCACTCTCTGACTGCCACCTCCTGTCCTTCCAGCTGACCTGTGATAGTTCTCTCAGGAATTCTTTACTTTCAGAGAGATGTCCAGACACTGACCCACCACTCTCACTGTCTTCTCACTTCCTTATGTCTTGACTTCCCTTTCTCGGCTTAGATTCCATGATTCACCCATCTCATGCTCTTAAAAATGCCTGAATTCCCTGTCCCCTTCCCTGTACCTTACTCATCTGTCAGAGCCACAACTCCCAACTGTCCTCCTGTTCTTCACCAGCACCTGATAAATTAAAGTCTCCTGGAGGAAAACACACAGGTATACTCACTGGTTTCTCTTTAAATTACTTGACTGTATCTCAACTGGGAGACCATGCTACTTTATGTATATGATTCCCACTCTCTAAAACAACTGCCCCCAGTGCACGGCTGCCTTAAACTTCAGTGAGAAATTCCCTTGTCCTTGCAACACCAAATCTGTCACCTAGAGGCAAGTATACACATACTCTCCTTCCCCCTGCTCCAATAGAGTGAATAGAATATCCCTGCTTTTATCAAAGGCAAACCAAGTCATCTATGTGTGCTGTGGGCCCATTCCCTCTTGCCTTTGTAAGGTCTGTCTTCCCGTTATCTTGTCTGACTCTTTCTAGCTCTTGTTAGGAAACACCAGGCATGCTCTTCGCCCTGCATTCCTCTGCAGCTATTGCTTTGTTTCTCCGATTGCCCCCACAGCTAAATTTCTTGAAAGAGTTGTCTTTGGTGCTGTCTTTTCTTTGCCTTATTGTGTTTCCTCACCTACTTCATAGGTTTTTTGGTTTCCTTTTTTACTGAGATTGCACTTACTAATGTCACCAGTGACTACCACATTGGCAAATCTCACAGTCACTTCTTTGTTGTTACTTCCTTGATCTGAAAACAGTTCTTAGTAAAACTGACCACCCTCACTTGTTGAGCCAGTCTTCAGCTTGGCTTCCATGGCGCCACATTCTCCAGTTTTCCTCTTGCCTCCCTAGTACTATTTACTTCTTAGTCTCCTTTGCTGACTCCTCAAGCTGTGTTTGACCTGTAAGGTTCAGAATGTCCCAAGGCTCTGTCTTGGGATGCCTTTTCTTTTTATCTACAAGTTTTCCCTAAATAAATCCATCCGTGCTCATAGCTTCAAATATTCTCGAATTAGTAATTCTCCATTAGCTCCCTTTCTAGGATTAGTAAGCTGCCTTTTACACTGCTCAGTGCCCCAGGAGGATGACCCCATGAGCTGTATCACCTGGTCTCCTTAGCCTTCTGGCTTCTGGTTTCTGGATGAGTTCTGCCAGACGTAGATGCTGGCAAGATCAGAAGGCAGAAGGAGAAAGAGAACAGAGTATTTATTCTCCTCATTCCTTCTCTGCCTGGCAATAGTTATGGCAGTGGGTGACCTACAACTTTGTAACTAAAATTCTTGTCAAGGAACCCCCTTCTCCCTGGCTCCAGCTCTGGCTGGGCTCTGGTAGTACCGCTCCTTGCCCCTGATGCTTCAGGTCTAAGAGTGGTAGTTGCTAGTCCTTGGTGCTTCACCATCCCTTGCAGGCTCTCTTACGCTAGCCAACACGTCTGTAAGGAGTCCCTTTATTAAATTATTTTCAGTTAAATCCTTTCGAGTGTGTCATTTGATCTGATCAGTATGTCATGTTATCTGAAACAACCATCATAAGTACCTTAGAAATATCTCAAACTTCCTGTAGTCAAATAGGTATTTTGATTCTGTGCCCATGGCCCTTCCTCACACCTACCCAAACTGCTTTTTCCACAGGTTTTCCCCATCTCAGTGAAATATACCTCTCCCTACTCATGTAATATACTCTGTGATCACCCTTTCTTCTTGTTCTAAACGTAGCTCGGTTTGTCTCTTTTCCATCTCCCTTAGCTGCACTGTAGTCCAAGCCACCTCGTGTCTCTCCTGGACTGCCACAGTGTTGCCTGACTCATCTCCCTGCTTCTCCTTTTATCTCCCCTGCTGTCTGTGTTCCATGCAGCAGCCAGATTTGACCTTCTTAAAAATGAAAATGATACATCTCTCTCTAGCTTAAAACCTGCTATGGCTCAACATCCAGTCAAAAATAAACCCAGACCCCTATAACTGAACTTAAAAGCCCCCCATCATCTGTCTCCTGCATCTCTCTTCCATCGCGTCTCATACCATCTGCCCCTTCACATATATTCTTCAGCCATGGTGGCCTGTTTCTCCAGCTTCTCAAGCTGCTTGCACCTTAGATTTTTACACAAAGTTCCATGTGCCTAGAATGCTCTTCTCCCGCCTTGGTGTGGCTGGTTCCTCTTGTCATTCAAGTTTCAGTCTAAATCTTCCTCCTCTAGGAAGCCTCCACTCAGCAAAAGTGCTCACTTACTGTCTATCAGATCACCTGATTTTAATTTCTTATGGTCCTTAACACTTTTTGGTATTTTTCTTGTTTGTCAACTTAGTGCCTCTACTCATTAAGATTTAAGCTTTCTGGGAGTAGGGACATTCTCTGTCATGTTTGGTACTGTAAAACGAGTTCCTAGACCAGTGAGTGGCTCATCAGTAGTGTTGATTAAAAAGTTACTGAATGAACGAATGAACAAACTCTGTGCCATTTGCTTTTCAGATATGTAGTTTTTCCTAGTTAAAAAATTTTCATTACAGAAACAAATTTTTTATTATAGAATAATTTTTTAAATGCTAAAATATGAAAGAGGAAAATGAAAATGACCTTTTTGCAACTACCTAGGGATAATCTTGTTAACATTTGAGGATATTGCCTTCCAGTCATACATGTGCATGTTCTCATTTCCTGATGGTTTGTATGAATTTAAAATTATATGTTCTAGATCAGGAAATGGTAACATGTAAGAAATAACTTTTAAAAGTTACTACTGTCTTTTAAAAATAACACTTGCTATTTTTATGCAAGTACTACGTTTAGATCTTCATTGTATAAAAACTAAAATATAAAGAAAAGCCTGAAGAAGGAACTAGAAATTAGCTATGACCCTATTTCCAGAGATAAATATCATAGTTAACATTTTAGTGTATGTATTTCTGGGCTTGTTTCTATGTATCTCTGTCTCTATATGTAGTTACCTTCGTAGATATAGATATCAGCTGTTGGTAGCCATCTTTTTGCCTGTTTCCAATATGCATGAATTTCAGTTACCATTTTTTAGTTAAATAACTCCAGTTTCCCAGCAACATGGTTCAGATTTCAGTTACCACAGAATGTGTGTGTGTGTATGTACATGGATATATGTGTGTGTAAATACAAACTTCACTGCTAGCTCTTTAATCAACAAATCACTAAATAAATAACAGATGCACATCGCATCATGATTAGTGGCCTATCACATCACTTCTTTCAAGGTCTGTCAGTGATTGTCACTGTGCATCAGTTCTTGATCAGACAGCAAAATGCATAGTTGTGTTTTTTCCTTGTCTCCCAGTGATAAATCCACATGACCTTTTATAAAAATGGTTAGTTGAAATAGAGATTGGCCAACAAAGATGAAAGTTCAGCAAAGAAACATACTGTGATAATGCTGGAAATGAAATTTGAATCAAACATACGTGGAGTTGGAGAAGAAAGAGCTGATTGTTTCAATGTTGGCCTGTTGCTGTCCCACAAGCTCTAGATAACGCAGCCAGAGGGACTCAGGGAAGGTGAACTTATTGACGCAGATGAGGAAAATGGTTGTGACAAAAAGCATGAAGATGTCTCAGAGGAAGTGATACAAAGAAAACCTGATGTTAAAGGAACTCACACAGATATTTCACAATATTGAAAGCACGAAGGGTAAAATGTTAGAAAGGAATATGACAGTTCCCCAAGGCATAGACAAGATACTCACTCTGTATTGTAAGTTATATGATGAAAAGAAGGTGGCTAGCACTGTTCAAACTACGCTTCATAAGTGTGTTACAAAGAAGTAAAACACTTTAATTCTCAATGTGTCTAATGTTTTAAATTACAGTCTACTAAAGAAATAATAGGTTTACTATTTTATTTCTCTGCACATTTGTAACTGATAATAAGAGTTTTTAATGTTTTGATAACAAATTTTAAAGATGATGGGACAACTGTAATTTTTCCTGTTAATAAGATCACTTTGCACCATGTCAGCTTGTATGGCCATTTTAAAAGTTCCATGCTAACTGTGCAACATGGAGGCTACCTATATAGAACTGTTATCTGCGTTCTATGGCCAGATATTTGCACATACACATTTTACTTCTGTGTATGTTATAAGCCTGATAATACACTGTTACTTTATCCAACCCTTTTAAAGAAATTTAAGTATGATAAAAATAAGTTTTTAAAAGATATTTACCCACATGTTACCTGTTACAGGAGTTCTTTATTCCTTTGTATAGATTTACATTTCATTTTTATCTTTTTTTTAAGACTTCCCTTAACTAATTCCCTCCCTCCCTCCTTCCCTCCCTTTCTTTCTTTCTTTCTTTGTTTCTTTCTGTCTTTTCTCTTTCTTTCCTAGTGAAGAATTCTTTCAGCTTTTGTTTGCTGAAAACGTTTTTCACCTTCATCTTTGAAGGATATTTTCACTAAGTACAACTTTTTGTTTGTTACTTTTTATTTTAATACTTCAAAGATGCTGTTTCAATGTTCCTCTGGCTTGCACAGTTACTAATGACAAGTCTGCTGTCATTTTTATATTGTTTTTTTTTCTATATAATTTTCCACCCTCTCCCTGACTGATTTTAAGATTTTCCTTTCATTTCTGGTTGTCAGCAATCTGATTATGATTTGTCTTGGTATATGGTGTGCGTGTGTGTGTGTGTGTGTGTGTGTGTGTGAATGTTTAACCATCTCATGGTTTATTGAGCTTCTTGCATCTGTGGATTTATAATTTTCTTCAAATAAGAAATTCCTGAGCTCTTATTTCTTCAAAAAGCTTTTAGTCCTCTTTCCTTTTATCCTATTTAGCCCCCAGGTACATGTATGTTAGACTGCTTAATATTATCCTTTAAGACATTGAGGCTCTGTTTATTTTTTCAGTTTGTTTTCCTTTCTGTACTTAATTTTGAGTATATTCTATTCCTTGGTCTTCAAGTTCATTGATCTTGATCTGTTTGTCCATTGTGTCTAATCTGATAATCCCATCTGGCAAAATTTTTATTTCTAAAAGTTGCCTTTGGTTGTTGAAACATCTCCCACTTCTTTCCTCATTATATTCTTTTTTTTTTTTTTTTACCTTCTTGAGTATATTGTACATTATTTATCATAGCAATTTTAGCTTCTTTTTGTCTGCAGTTCAACTATTTCTGTCATTTCCATGTCTTGATTTTTTGACTGATTTTTCTTTTTATGAGTCACATTTTTGTTTTTCTTCTTTTGTCTAGCAATATTTCCTTTAACTCCTGACATTGTAAATTTTATAAGTCATTTTGTTGGTTTTTCTAGACTGTTTTTTTTTTTTTTTTTTTAAGCAATACTCAGATTTTTGTTGTGATGAAAAAAACCATACAAGGAAGAACAACAAAAATTATAACTGACAAACCAGAAGTGAGTGTGGGCTGGGAAACATCGGGGGTGGGGTGGGTGCCCAGAGCTCCCAGGTGCTTCTTGGAACTCTCAGGGGTCCCACAGAGCCCAGTTTGAGAACCAGCGCTCTAGGCCAAGGGTTTCACTATACAAGGAGGTTGAGATGTACAGGGATGGTCCAGAAAGTTACTTTTAGATTATTTTGACTTTTTAGAGGTTTCTGTTTAAATTCTTTTAAGACAGGCTTAGAATTGCCTTTATTCTAGGAATAAGATTATCCTATTTCGAAAGCATTGCCCTTATGAATGATTTTTACTAAAGGCAGTGTATATTCATTGTGGTCCCTCTGGTCTGTCTGGAAGGAACTCCAGTGATTCCGTGGCCTTGTGTGAGCTCTGGGATTGTTTTTCTTCTCCCTAGTAACTTTTATGTCTTAGCAATTCTTCCTGCCTGGCCTTTGCAGTGTTTTCCTATGCATATGCAGATTGATTTCAGAGATTCACAGAGACCTTCATACAGATTTCCCAAGTTCTTCCTCTGTGTAACTCTCTTCTCTCTGGAACCCTACATCATAAATTCTTGCTACCTTAGCATCCCCCAAACTCCAGTCCCTTTCTCCTTAACTCGTCTAGCTTGCTGGACACTGTGTGAGTTCCTGCTCCCTGTGCCACTGTCTGAACGCTGCCTCATACTAGAAGGCCTGGTCAGTGGTAGGTCCACCTCATTTATTTTTTCTCTTTTAGGGATCATAGTCCTGGGCTAAGTTTTGTGTGGTTTTTTTATTTGTTGGTTTTTTAAAAAAAATATTTATCCTATGTTTTACTTGTTTACAGAGGAAGGATAATTGCAGACCCTTTTAATCCCTCATGACTAGAAAGTGAATTCCAAGAATATACACTTTATGGTATGTCTTATTCTCCTTCCAGAATGTGAATAACACAAGGGCAGGGACCAAGTCACAGGGACCAAGTAGTTGAGGTCTTAGGACCATCTTGAAAAATATCAAACTCATTATTAGTTCATTGATTTTATGTTTTCTTTATTACTGTGGCTTTTAAAAAATATGTTGGGGAG
>NW_012133857.1:5327300-5330948 GCF_000956105.1 Propithecus coquereli | reverse complement strand
CCTAAATTTATTATTTGATGCCATATTTATAACCTGTAAACTTACATTTTTTTAAGTTTCATTTATCAACAGAAACAACCGTTTGTGTTTGTTTTACTGATATAAATAACATTATAAAGAATATGCGTTAAGGAATGGTAAGTCTGATACTCACTATTATATTGAAGTGGGTCTTTGTACGTACAGAGGCTGAGCGAGTAGTGCAGAGCCTGGCCTGCGTGGCCAGCAGACAGGAGACCTGGGCTCTCTTGCCACTCTGGTTGTCTGCTTTCCACTTTTCAAAGCCTCAGTTTGCCGCTAGATAAAAGTTCAGAGTGGTGAACACAATCCTACAGTTTCGTTTAGCTCCAAACACCATGATTTTTGTCATCATTTTTCTGTGAAAATTAGAAAAAGAAAATTCAAAGCATAATAACTTTGTTCTTGAATTGAATATAATTTTGAAAAATTGAGTTACAGAGGTAAGTTTGTGTGCAAGTATATATTTTTAGGTTCTAAAATAATATTTCAATTGCATTTTACAAAGGATCATGCACTAAATAAAATTCACTATCAGTCAGATGATCTGTGTATGTATCTTTCTCCTGCCTGCTGCTTCAGTGTAGACCCTTGGGGCTTTCTTCTCTTACCACCTGCTGCTTTTGTTTTCAGTTCTACCATAGCACCTTTCACTGGCATCCTGAAACCTGTCTATCCAGATGTCTTTAAACCTGGCCAAAGCCGGATTTCAAATAGCAATCTTTTGGATAAAAGAACTTTTAGCTCCTTTGTACAGTTTGGAAATTCTAATTAGTGTTTCTTACTTAAGTTTTATTTCATCTAATTATTATTTTTATCTTTTGCTCATTGTATATTGGCATCTTTTGTAAAGAAAATAACAGAAGATCATTTTTAAATTGAAGACAATTGTCTTCAATTTAAAAATCAGAGGAAAATATAGTAAAATGCTAAAAAATTCTATGCTAAAAATTCTAAGTACTTATTAACCAATATTAAAAAAAGTATTTAGTTTTAAAGATTATATCTGTGACATGAGCAGTACCTGTTAGAGAATTGTGGCATTTTCTTTTCAGTTTTCAATTCATGTGGTACTATTACTGAGCACTGCTGTCATCCCAGGACCACCACGATGAATAACATTTAGCCTTTGCCTTCAGGTGACTTCATCTGGTTGTAATCAAGTAGATACATGCTATTGGTAATTGAGAGGACTGAGGCACCAGGTGAATGTTTCACTGCTTTTGTCTAATTACTTTTAAGGTAATAGTTCTTTCTCAGTATTTGAAACTATGTACCTACGTGGAGTCAAATTCAACTTCAGTGCATGTACCAGTGTGGTAGGCAGAATTCTGATGTGCCTCCCATGATCTCCATCCCCATTACATGCCAAAAGGGAGTTTGCGATGTAATTAAATCACCAATCAGTTGACCTTAAGGTAAGGAGATTCTGCAGGTGAACCTAACCTAACGGTTAGGACCCAGATGAGCCTGCCTAGAACTCAGACCTACAGAAACTGAGATAATAAGTAAGTGTTGTTGTGGTGGTTTTTTGCCCTTAAAAGTTAACAATTTGTTAATATTATCAAAGATCCAGTCAGTGTTCAAATTTCCAATGTCTTATACGTGATTTTTTTTATAGTTTATTGAATAAGTTGCTCACATTGTTATAAGAGATAGTTGTATCTCTTAAGCTCTTGTACTCTATATACTCCTTTCCCTCTTTTTCTTTCTTTTTGATTTATTTGTTGAAGAAACAGAAATTGTTTTTCCTGTGGTACTTGCCACAGACTACATTCTCATAGTGTCATTTAACATGTTCTGTGACTACTTTTCTTCATGATGTTTTTTTAAACACGTGACATTAAATTTACCATCTTAACCATTTCTAAGTGTGAAGTTTATTAGTGTTGGTATATTCACATTGTTGTACAGGGGATCTCTAGAACTTTTTCATTTTGCAAAACGGAAAGTGTGTACCCATTAAACATTATTTTCCCCTCTCCCTTCCCCTAATCCCTTTGCAACCACCTGTCTACTTTCCGTTTCTGTGATTTTGACTACTTTACATTTTCATATGAATGGATCATACAGTGTTTTTCCTTTTGTGCCTGGCTTATTTCACTTAGCATAATGTTCTTGAGGTTCATCCATGTTGTCACAAATGACAGAACTACCTTCTTTTTTTTAAGGCTGAATAGTATTCTAATGTGTATTATATATGACATTTTCCTTATCTGTTCATTTGTTGATGGACACTTAAGTTGATTCTGTATCTTGGCTATTGGGAATAATGCTTCAGTGAATATGGGTGTGCAGTTATCCTTTTGAGATCCTGTTTTGAATTTGTTTCGATATATACCCGGAAGTGGGATTTCTAGATCATATGATAATTTAATTTTAAATTTTTGAGAAACTTCCATACTGTTTTCCATAATGCATCATTTTCTTAATACAGTCCCAGCAATAGTGTACAAGGGTTCCAATTTCTCCACATCCTCGCCAACATTTGTTATTTTTTTTTTTTTTATAGTGGTCAACCTGATGGGTGTGAGGTGATATCCCATTGTGGTTTTGATTTCAATTTCTCTTGTAATTAGTGATGTTAAGCATCTTTTCATATGCTTGTTAGCAATTTGTGTATCTTCTTTGACTATATCTTCTTTTCTATTCAAGTCCTTTGCCCATTTTTAATCGGGTTTTGTTGTTGTGATATAGGAGTTTCTTATATATTCTGGTTAGTAACCCCTTATCGGATATATGATTTGCAAATATTTTCTTCCATTTATAGGTTGTTACTCTGTTGATTGTTTCCTTTGTGCACAGAAGTTTTTAAATTTGATGTCTCATTTGTTTTTATTTTGTTGCATGTGCTTTTGGTGTCATATTCAAGAAATTATTAGCAAAGCCAATGTCCTGAAGGTTTCTCCTGTGTTTTCTTCTAGGAGTTTTATAGTTTTAGGTCTTACATTTAGGTCTGTAGTCCATTTTGAGTTTATTTTTATATATGGTATAAGGGTTTAACTTCATTTGTTTGCATGTGGATGCAAACAAATTGTATTTGCAGTTTTCCCAATGCCGTTTATTGAAAAGAATGTCCTTTTCCATTGTATATGCTTGGAAACTTGTCAAAGATCATTTACCCAGACATACACAGGTTTATTTTTGGGCTCTCTATTTTGTTCCATTGGTCTGTACGTCTGTATTTATGCCAGTGCTATCCTGTCTTGATTATTGTTATTTTTTTTAGTATATTTTAAAATCATAAAGTATGAGACTTTCAAGTTTATACTTCTTGTTTAAGATTATTTTGGCTATTTGCGGTCCCTTGAGATTCCATATGAACTTTAGGAATTTTTTTCTATTTCCGTAAAAAATGCCATTGGAATTTTGATGGAGATTGCATTGAATCTGTAGATTGGTGTGGGTAATATGAACATTTAAACAATATTAAGTTTTCTAATCTGTGAACATATGATGTCTTCCCACTTATTTGTGTCTATTTTTATTTCTCTTAGCAATGTTTTGTAGTTTTTGGTGTGCAAGTCTTTCACCTCCTTGTTTAGGTTTATTTCTAAGTATTTTATTCTATTTGCTGCTATTGTAAATGGGATTGTTCTCTTATTTTTTTTCATATTGGTTATTAGTTAT
>NW_012133857.1:5324720-5326180 GCF_000956105.1 Propithecus coquereli | reverse complement strand
ATCTGCACAGGAAGTGTGCACGATCTGGCTGCCCTTTCAGGGCGGGAATAGAAAGAGGCGCCTGGTCGGAAAATGATCGTCTCTCTAGCAGGTGATACGTTATTGTTGAATGAGACTTTAATTATAGTGTAATGCTTTCCTCACAGATATAAATATAAAGTAAAGTATTCATCTCCCTGAATGGTTACTTCCTGATTGCAGAATAGGTAAAATTTTTAGATGATCCATCTCTTCTTATTAATCCCACAGGAGTTCATAGTAGAAAATAAATGAGACTTATTTATGCTTGCAAATCAAATTGCCATAAAAGGTTGTTTCAATAGACAGAGGCAAAATCATAATAAAATAATTTAGTAAAAACGGGAGCTAAGAGTATGCTTAATGGAACATGATGAAATTTAATTTTCTTACTATTTCTATCATTAAAGCTCCATTATCTTTTCTGAGACCTCATTTAGGCTTCCTGCCACACCGCAGTTCTGAGGCATTTCTGGGGCACATATAGAAGCCTGTGAGTTCCATTAAAAAACAAAAATAGCTAATAATATTCTGTTCTTTCATTTTTGCTGTTTGATAACAATGTCTCACATCCAGGATTTCTTATATTCTCTTCCTCACCCCATCTCCTGAAAGCCATAAATATCATTATCTAAGAGCTTTCACACAAAAGAAATTCGATTCTAGAGTTGAAAACAAAACTAAGACTTGTTGATGAATGTCTCTAAGGCTCTGAGGATTCTTAAGAAGTCGTGGAGTTATACTCCTTTGCCTTTAAGCATATCCACAGGTGAATCATATTTGTAGGTAATAACAGAATCAGTAATCAGTAGTAGTGCTAGCCTTTTATGTTTTGTAGCACTTGATAGGTGGGAATAGTCAAGAATCCACACACTTTAAAAACTTCTGGAAAATATTACCCCTTTGGTTTAATGTAACCAGGGAGAGGGTGCTGGCCTTTTCAACCAGAGAGGCAGAGCCTAGTTGATAGGTTCAGTTTGAAGTCAGTGCCCAGAGGCCCAGAGGGCCGTGTGAAAGCAGACAGTGGGGTGTTGAGGTCATGGGATGAAGGTCGCGTCGGAGGTGAGTTGAAGACTCTGAGGAGCTGGCAGTGACAGAGGCCCTGTGGGGCTGACCACAGGCTGACCGCTCCTCTCCTCACTCCGTGCAGACATGATGTGCTTGATATATCTGATTTATAATGACAGTGTATTTCTAGTTTGTTTTTAACTACACTGAATCCAAAAGAAATTAATATTCTAGGTACTCATTAACCAAGATTTAGTGTGGATTCCAAAAGTCTTAGCCAGGTGCTGAAAGTAATCGGCTTCAGTGTGCCTTTGTAACTTCCCATTTCTCTCAACCACATGTTCCTGGGTCTCATCTTGTCTGTGGAAGCCACAGTCTGTCTCCTCTTTAAGTTCTCAACCTCCCCACAGTCTGCTGCTGCTTCCTGCCCAGAG
>NW_012133857.1:5323364-5324565 GCF_000956105.1 Propithecus coquereli | reverse complement strand
CATATGATGTCTTCCCACTTATTTGTGTCTATTTTTATTTCTCTTAGCAATGTTTTGTAGTTTTTGGTGTGCAAGTCTTTCACCTCCTTGTTTAGGTTTATTTCTAAGTATTTTATTCTATTTGCTGCTATTGTAAATGGGATTGTTTTCTTATTTTTTTCATATTGGTTATTAGTTATTGTATATGCTATGGTGGATTTTCATGAATTCTCTGTGTGCACTTGAAAATTATTTTTGGTTATTCTCTATTTATAGGAGTCAGAATTTGATATTATCTTATTGAGCATGTTATTCAAGTCTTGCTTATCTTTATTGATTTTTTTCCCCTTCAGCTGTCTCAGATTGAAGGAAGTGAATAAAGTACCCTATTATTAGTGTGTTTCTGCATGTTTCTCCCCACATCTCCTGGTTTATAGAAGTTGTTGCTGTGTTATTGGGTGCATACATGTTAATAATAATTATTTCTTTTAAGTATTATAATCCATAGTTGAGATTTGTTTTATTAGTTTGTTGGTCAGAATATTTTTCTCTCTCTTTAAATCTTAATACAAAGTTGGAAGAGAAAACAGGGATGGATTCCTATCTGGGCATATAGTCTGCTCCTAATCTCTTCTCCTCCCATAGATACCATTTTTTTAAAATCAGAGATTTTCCTTATTAAGCCTTCTAGTTTCTAATAGACTCAATCAAGATTTGGCCCTGAGATCAAAGATTTGGCCATAGTGAATTGTGATTCCAGTTAGGCTTCATAGCTTTCTCATCATGACACTTTTTGGAAGCAAGCATGCTTTGGAAAGAAACTTTAAAATACCACCTGCACATATGACAGGTGCTTCTGTTCTCTACAGAGACCAGCGAGAACAGCCATTTCCATCTTTTTCTGCTGCATCGCACATTTGTGTGCCCCTGGACAGACTGCATAATGGTTCACAATTCACAACACTGTACCCTAGGATTCACATGTAGATAGATGGCTTTACAGGAGCATCCTGGTAGAAGCAAACAATCTAGCAATTCTGGTCAATAATAACAAAGCACTACAAACATGATAAAAGTCCACCAAAAAGTGGGAGAAGCTGGGCGTGGTGGCTCATGGCTGTAGTCCCAGTGACTCCAGGAGGCTGAGGCAGGAGGATGACTTGAGCCCATGAGTTTGAGGTTACAGTGAGCTGTGATGATGCCACTGCACTCCAGCCTGGAC
>NW_012133857.1:5304503-5321974 GCF_000956105.1 Propithecus coquereli | reverse complement strand
TGTTCCTGGGTCTCATCTTGTCTGTGGAAGCCACAGTCTGTCTCCTCTTTAAGTTCTCAACCTCCCCACAGTCTGCTGCTGCTTCCTGCCCAGAGCCGTTACCATCTCCTTCCTAAAACCTTTCTGCTCACTCAGGCCTCACTGCTGCCAAGCCTTGGTCAGGCACAACACCACCCCTTAGCCTGCGTGTTTGTCCATCCTGCTACCTACTGCCTGGAGAGCGGGCTCCCCAAGAGCTGGTATCTGGGTGCAAGTTTGGGGCACTTTGTAAGGATCTGGGGTGGGCCTGACATATGCTGTTCTTTATACGGATTGTTGAAGGAATGACATTCGATTGTGTGCAAAGGAGAGTATTCATTTTTTACTTTTTTTAAAATAGTATATTTTGTATAATATAAAGGATATTAGCAAGGCAGCCTACTCAAAATGATGAATAATCAACAAACTGTTCGCATATTACTTTATTACAGATGTATGTGTATATATGTTTGTGTTTTAAATGTATATAATTTCACATTAAACCCTCTTGTTTTTGGGGGGGAGCTCAGCTACAAGCCATTCATTGTGTCCAAATGGGTCCTCTGTTTTGTTTTCTATATCATAAAACTCTGTGATTGAGAAGACAGTGGTAATTTATAAATGTACTCCTTCCCCCAACTCCCTGGCCAATATTTGTGTGATGATGTTGGACTTCATAGTAATGTAGCTGGATTCTGGTATACAGGATTCTTTGGGGGCTGAAGAAAGGCAGGCTTTTGAGGATTTTTTTTTTTTTTTGGCGGTATATCACAACTTTATGTTGTTCTTAGGTTGAACACTGTGTATTATGGAAAAGGATGAATGGCGGACACTAGTCTTGTGCTAAAACTTGTATTTGATCTTTGTTGTAATCCACAAATAACAGTTTTGTTTGAACACAGTCACAAAACTTAGAAATTGTTAAAATTTGACATAATTTAACCTCTCATTCAAATATTCTTCCTGTGTGTTCTTTCCTGGGAATAATTTGGGTTTAACATCAAAGGATGTTAGAGCAGAAAAGGGCCTTGGAGGTTGCTTAGCTTGAGTCCTCAGCAGATCCCCTCCCACGGGGCCTCCATCTCTGCACCCGTGAGCTGCCGTGTTTCCTCCGCTGCTGCTGCCTGCTGGGCGGAGCTCCCAGCTGGGCACCTGGATGAGGCGGCTGATGCAAAAACGATGCAGCTGGGAACTCTCAGGTGCTGTAGGGGAACGGCTCTCTGTCAGATGTATGGTTTTAAACAACGTGTTTCCAGCTACCTGAGGTTTTACCTCTTTTTCTGCCTTTAATGTGCCTGGCGTCAATGACTTGGATGCCGTGGCTCAGAGTCATTGCTGTGAACATATTTCTGCCTGGGGGAGTCCCCAGCCTGGGTGTAGCAGAGCCTACGTCGTCGAGTGGAACTTCAGAGTATGTTGAAATGAAACTGTATTAATTTTGATACATAGATTATTTCTTGTGCCTCCAAAACAGGATGTTACTTTTTTTTTTTTGGTTTGTTTAACTTGTTCCTTATGCCCTGAGAAATAAGATTCTAAGATTACTTAATAACATTGGCTAATAATAAAATCCAGTCCTCTATGAATGGTGTATGGGTGTCCCTGAAGCTCAGGGGCATCTCCTAAAGATCGCTGCACCTTCTCTGCCCATCCCACACACACACAAGCTCGTGACAGCCGTCACCGGTGCTTGGCCATTGTCATGCATGCCAGAAGAATTCTGTGCCAGCAAGTCATCCTGAGGGAACCACATGGCTAGTCATCAGCAGCTCATCAAAATTCACATGCAGAAAGGGCTGTGACACCATCACTCTGTAGTCTCACAGGGGGTGGCCAAGTGAGAGTATCATAGCAAGAAAGCAGTCTCGATGACGTGTGTGCTCTGTGAATTGAGAAACAGCTTGAAGTGCCTGGAGTTGAGAGAGTCAGAGAGGAAGACCACACTTGTCTTTCTGCCCGCTGTCTGTGGGGAATGGCCTGGGTCACACTGGGAAACTACTAGGCAATGCTAGAGTGCAGGGACAGAGCTGCTGCCTCTGGGCGCCTTGCTCTGACCTGTTGGTTAGCAGTTGGAGGCATCTGGTGGCTGGACACACATTAGGTCTGTGGACTCACTGTTAGCAAACAAATGTCAGTTCCAGATTGAGGTGAACAGCTGCCCTTTGATGGGGAGAACTTTGGACCTGCAGACTTGGTGTTGTACCCTGAACTTCGCTTCACTGGACTCAGTTTTCCTTCTTGGGGAAATTCATCTGTTCCTTTTCCCTTCCCATCTTCCCTTCTTCTCCAGCCTTTCTCACTTCCATCCTTCCTCTGTCCTTTCATTCTTAGCACTCATTTTGATTTACGATTTTCTCTTTGACCTGCATGAGGAAAATTTAATCAAGATGGCTTGCCACTTAAGCCCTTAAAGCTAGAAGCTCATTTATTGGGATATAGCAGTTAAAAATATGAAAAGACCCACTTTAGCCCAGGCGACAGAGGGAGACTTTGTCTCAAAGAAAGAAAGAAAAGACCAAAGCCTTCCCTTTCCTTCCTTCCCACTTCCTCATTGCTAAGTTCCAGGGATTTTTCGTGGACTAGTGGGGCTGGTGCTTCAATGCAGAGACAGTGGGTGTGACCAAATAGACACTGCTCAGATGAGTCTTGGGGTGCTCAGCATGTAACCAGGAACCTCCATGGGTGTTTGTCCCAGAATAAATGTTGAAGAGGAGGGTTGGGTTTCACCTTGTGTCTCAAGGACCTTATTGGACTCCCAATCTGGCTTGGCCTAAGAAATTAATTTAAACTCTCCAGAGTTCCCTTCTGGACTTCAGAGATGGGGACTGGACAATATATGGTGACTTTCTCCCTTAGTCAAGTTGGTCAGTCTCCTGACATCTGGAATCTCCTTATTTGTCTTGTTTGTCCAGCACATTTCCTGCTTATGCACAGGGTCTGTGGATTCATTGATCCCTTCTCCCACACCTTTTCCCACTGCAAGACTTCTTCATCGACCCTTCTCATAGTTGTCTGGCATGGGACTTTGGACATATTTATTGACCCACTTTAATACTGCTCAGTTTATGTTTATATCTAGAGTATCTTCTAATTCTGGTTAAGAAAAAAAATGTGAGTAAGGACACAAAAGATTATCTGGGAAGTGAACACTTTCTGGGATCATTTTATCCCATTGCAACCACTGATTCTCCAAGATGGCATAGTTTCTGTCACCGTGTGGCCAAAAATGAGCTTATTGAACGTTCCAAAGTGATTATATAAATATAACTATTATTATCGAAGTAGAGTCTTAGAAAAGGAAAGCTGACTGCCCTGGGTTAAGGAGATTGGAAACAGAAGTGTGATCGTGCATAAAATACCAAGCGCAGCAAATTCCAGGGTGAGTGACAAAGATCCAGGATGCCTTTTGCTGCCAATTTTTAAACCTGCCATATACGTACATGCTTGCAGTTCCCCTGATGCCTGACATGTTACCTGCTCAGAATATTTTATTGGAAAAAGGTGCTACTTGCTTAAAATTTCAACCCTGATTGTAAGATGGCTTTTACCTCTTTAGAGAGAGCTCCCTGCTACAAAAACTGAAAAATTCTATTAGATTCAGTAAATATTTCTTTTGGGGCGTGAGGGTCAGCAGGCATTATGTTGGAGTATTCCCATTTTAATCAGCAGTAGCCTCTTACCACTGCTGTTCAGGGGTAAGAGCTGACCTACCAAAGAAGACGTTAAGGCAACTGATCTTGCAGCTCCAAGGAGCAGTGTTTACAGTGTTACTGGGGTGTGGGCAAAAAAGGGTATCTGTTGTAAAGTTATATCCTTGAGTTGCTTTTTGGCCTTTGGCTAAGATCAAGTGTAAAGTCACACCCTTGACTACACATGCTCTGAAGTGATTTTTAGGTAAAGGCCTGTGAGGAGCAGTGGGAGGTAATGGAAAAGGAAGACTCGCTTTGGAGTTTAAGTCCTAGCCCTACTCCTTATATTCACTTCTTGGAGATTCAGTTTCCTTATCTTTAAAATGACGAGATTACACTAGAAAGAGCTCTAAGATTCTTGTTTCGTTCCAGGTTTTCCAGCTGATTTGGAGCAGGCTAAGGCCTAGAACTGAGCTCAGCCCAGTTTACTTTCTGCTCTAAGGCACCATTCCTTTACACTCTTTAAAACCTTAGCTTTAAATAAACTTCTAACCAGTTCCCACTGACATCTTTTTCCTGCAGGATTTACTAGTACCTGTTTGAAACAGGGACTGTTGAGTATCCACACTTGGTAAACTGCCCTTAGGAAAACTTTGCACATTCCCATGGTAAGAGATAGCTCTAATTGAAAACTGCCTTGTGATCACTGTATGCATTGATCTTTCTTTTCATTTTCACCACGTGTAATACTTTCTTCAGGATGGGACACTTTTTTATATTTTTGAGCAGTTATCTTTTACGGAGAATCCCATTCAAATTGCATTTCATTGAAATGTGTTTCAGAACTTTAGAAGTGTATGTTTCCCGTGCTAAAGCAAATGCTCCATTAGTACTTGACCCGTATTTAGCATGTGAGAGATTTTGTGTATTTTAAAGTAAAAAAAATCTGTATCCATCACTTATTGCAAACATTATTCAAAAGTAAATATATACCGATTGAAAACTTCTTGAGAAAGACCATTTTTATCCTTTTGTAGTTCTGTTTCACACCATTTTATAGAAAATTTTAGGTGCTCAATAACTATTTGTAATTGCTTAATTGAAGGCAGTTTCCAGTCACTGACTAGTTAATTTCTTGAAGGGGACTCTCAGCTGTCTCTCCCTTCTCCAGCTGTATTCACCCAGGCAACTTTGAGCAGAATTACTCTTTCATTAATTTTTCACAGGCCACTGTGTACCAGACACAACACCTAGGCACTGGGACATGATCGTGTGTCCCAGCCCTTTCCCCAAGGAGCTCGGCATTGGCGAGGAAGGGAAGAACCAACAGTTAATGTACACGTGGTAGGTGCGGTGGCGAAAGCAGCACGGGAGGTGACGAAAACAGTGTTCAACACAAGGGCACCCTTCCCTACAGCCCCAGCTTCAAAAAACAACATCTGGCTTGAATTTTTAAAAGTGACATCAATTTGCTAAGACTTTAAGTCATCATTTTATTTGTAGTAGTATTTTTACTTTTGGACAGTGCAGGGATAGGAGGAGAAGGCTGAAGGAGTCGTGTGTCGGGACGCACACTTCTGTTTTCTCATTTGTCCTCTGTACTTCAGGCTGGTCATTAGCTCAGATAGCGTGTTGTGGGGCAGACTGGCCTATCTCTTAACACCCCAGGCAGATACATAAAAGGGGCACAGTCCATCCTTAGGGAGTCTGGTCCTGGCAGCTTCCCTTTGGCCCTGTTGCCAGGGTTCTCCTGCCTGAGCTGCATTGGCTCTGACCCACTGCTCCTGCCTTGAGGCATAGGGCCCTGTCGGGAGCCAAGACGATGGCAGCTTCCTGCTAGAAGCCTAAACAACATGAAAGGGTAGGGCCAGGAAAGTCAAGTGACACAATTAACCTGCCAGAAGGGCATTCACAGCGCACTGCCATTGGGGTTGAGTGAGGACGGGAATTCTAAAGACAAGCTCAGCGTACTGATTGACAAATGGTACCAGTTGATCAAACCCTCCCTCCTGTGCCAGCTGGAATGTGTCGCTGCTCATAACTTGTATTTGCCATGCTAGAGGACCTCTACAGTGTCTGTCAGTCAAATTTAAACATAATTTTAAATTCCCTTCTCGTGTCCTTGATCAGAAAGGTAGAGGGAGACCTTCAAATGATGATGCCCCATGTGAAAGAAGGGACTTAACTCTACACCTCCAGCCTCTTAGAGTGAGAGTGCCATACGTTTTGGCCCAGATGGGAGAAAATCATGCTTCAGAGTTGTCTCTTAGCCTCCCCAGCCCGTCAGAGCCTGCTCAGCCCCCAGAAGCCCTGATCATGTTGGCAGAGGGCACAACTGGCAGAGCAAATGCCCAGTGGCATTTACCCCAGCCCCAACTTCATCATACTCCAGACAGTCCCACTTTGGACCCCTAAATCCTGTCCTTGCTTTCCAGGAAATCTATGTATATATTTGTGAGGTAAATGACTGAATTAAACTAGCCTGTGCCCTCTCAGTTTAATTCAGCTTGTCCCCTTCCTTGTTCCTCAACCCTAGGGGTGAGTATTTGGCTCAATAAGTCATGAGAAGATTTCCAAAATCATGAAGTGATACTTGTCTGGGATTGAGAGCATTGGAGTGACAACATCCTTGCTGGGCCATCCCATGAGTCTTGTAGCTTCCTCTCCTTTTGGAGCTTTAAACCCCACCATGGCTGCTATCACACAAACTGGACTGTGGAGGAATGGTCTTGGGCCTGTTGTAAACTAATGTGGTCCCTTGGCCTGCGGCCTCTTAGATTTAAGTCCCAGGAAGGGAGACAGAGTCTCTGCCACCTTAGAGGAGTCTGGTAGCAGTAGAGGAGGTGAGGCTGGAGGTAGAGACACCTACTAGGAGATTGTTGGTCCTGGCCAAGGATGGCAGTTGCCTGATCTCAAGCAGGCGAGTGGGATGGAGAGCAGAGGATGCCAGGGGGCCTCTGTGGCTGACTGGGTGAGGCAGACAACAGACAGGTGGTGGTCCTGATGATCCCAAGATTTGTGGCTGAGTGGCTGTGCAGGTTGTAGGGCCTTTCATTGAAAGAGGAAACAGAAAAGAAGGAAACATTGAGGGCAAGGGGACGATGAACTCAATTTAGATTCCTTTGAGTTTGAGCTGTCTGCAGAATAGCCTCTTGAAAAATCATCAGGAATATGGAATAGCGCCCTTTCCCCCTCAAACCTATCCATTTCACTTGAATGCTCTGACTCTTTTCTGAGCTTGGGGCTCAGAGCTCTGGGAATCTAGCCAGGTGAAAGAACGTTTGCACAGGAAAGTGAGCGGACACACCCAGCTGCATCCTGAAGCAGCACTCTGGTCTCACTGCACAAGTGTGTGCACAGCAGACTAGCGTTCTTAGCACAACATTGAAATTATTTTTTCTGAAATGTAGTTTAAATGTGTATCGAATGAGATATACCACGTTTCTAAGAGATTATGGATGCTATGTGTACAACACCACTGTGTGCTTTCACTTTTCATTTTCTCTGTGGTTTCTCATCCCTGAGATTAGTTGTGGTCTTTTAATTAGCTGTCTTTTAAATTCTGACCTACACCAAAGGCAAAAGAGAGTAACTGTGGTTCATTGTTACTTTCAATTGTTAAGGGTATCTCCTATCTTGACTATTCAGATCCCTACCACACTTTTTAATCTGGACATCTGAGTCTTTTACTGTCATTTATAGTATCAAATATTAGAATCAAGTATAACGCCCTGTCTACAGTGACACCACTTTGGAAAGGCTGATCATTTTTTAACTGGTGTTTCCTTGCTGTGCCCTTGGTATTTCCGAGCTGTCCTCTTTAAGCACTGAAGCAATTAGTTCTGAGAAGGCTGATTCTTCAGGGTCCAGTGCTCTCCTGTCTTTCATTTGCTGAAGCTGTACGTTTTAATGAAGTTGTTTCATCTATGTTGCCAAACACTAGAATTTTGCTGCTTCAATTCTAATTATCTCTACTGGCAAATGCTATGTTTTATTAGAGCTCTCAAGTGTTCTATTAAATGTCCATACACTATGGTGTTAGGCACATAAACTAGATCAGCTGTGCTTATGGGTTATGGATGAAGGAGTTAAATATTTTCGTCACAATCTTAAAGTGCAGTGGGAATTGCCTTCTGTGGGGTATCAGTGTTGCCCTCTTCTGTGAGCTGTTTCCTCTCACCCATCAGCCAATGCAAACATAAGTGGCCTGAATACTGTGGCTATTAATGGTGGCTCTACTATATAGTTTTATTCTTTTGGGTAATATGCTCACTCTTTCCTTTCTTGTGGTTGCCTAGCATCTACATTGTGCTTCTTGCGTTGTACGTCTTACAGCATAATGATAAACATTAAGGGCACTTATGAAACCAGGAGTTTCCAGTGGTGGTGGCAGAGGTAGGGTACATTTTGGCATGAAAGGAGGAAGGACAAGCACCACCGTAGCAGCCCCAAATCAGTGTTTCTCGGGTTCTTTCCACTCCCTACTCTGGACTCCTTTCAGTTTCTCCCAGATAACCCTGTGGGTCCACAGACGGATTTGGTTAACCTGGAGTATGCTGACTGGCCTGGGTGACCTGGCGCCACCCCCAGCCTGTTTGTGGTCATGAGGCAGTGCTGTGTGGTGATTAGGGGCATGGCTTCTGCCATCCTGCAGGCCAAATCCCAGCTTCACCACTGAAGAGCTTGGTAAGTTACACTTGACCTTGCAAACCTCAGTTCTTATTGATAAAAAGAGGTGAACCGTAGCTCCTTGCATGTTCTGTAAGGATTAAATGAGATAATGTAGGTAAAGTGCTTGGGGTACAGGCCACGGCACATAGTAAGTTTTCAGTACATTATCAGGGCAGCTTAGCCCAGCTCAGGCCCACCTGGCTGCTCTGCTACTGCCTGACAAGGTAGAGCCTCAGGCTGCCTGATGCCTGGGCCCCTGACTCTGTCCCAAAGGCCCTGTTGCAGGTCATCACCTGCTTTTGTCTCCCTGTATGTGTCAGGGCACCAATGGTATAAACCCCTTGCTTTATTAATGAGCCACAGTGATTGAAAAAAAGAAGACATCAGGATTTTACCTAGCCCGCTGTTACTGTCCTTTCAACCTGGGACTCAGGCATAAATTTGGGGGAGTTGGAGGGGCTGTCCCAGAGGAGCATCTAATGATGACACAGTCTTTAATCAGAATTATCTCTCCCCTCCAATTCTGGCCTGTGGTGTTTGAACCAAACTTGTGTCTGCTTTTCCCTTTCCACCAGTCTTCCAGATCTGTCCAAGAAGAACTCTAGCTGCACATTTACTCTCACATTTTCTCTTTTCATATAATCCTCTACACCGTCTTTAAGAAGTAAATGCCATGTTTTTCAATGCATAATTTATTCCCTGCAGGCTAATATGATTGTGAACAAGAACAAATCTTATTAAAGTTGCTAAGAGAAATGAAATAAATTTGATAAAAGTTAATAAAAGTGTGCTTAATTCACATTATACTTTCTCAGCTGCTTTTTGCACGTATTTAGCAATTTTTCTGGGGGGATTATGATCTAGTCCAGAACAGTAGCTGTCTTAGTTCTCCTAGAAAACCACATCATCATCTTGAGCAGGAACAATTTCTCTGTTTTGAGGTCTCCCTCCTTAGCACTATGTAAGAAAGCATATACACCCATAAGAAGAAAGAGCAAGTAAAGATAATTCTGTAATACAATTTTTATAATTTTCATAAAGCCCCTACTTTATACTGAACAAAGTTCACAATCTATGAATAGTTTAAAAACCATCAGGAAAGAAAATAAAGAACAACAGTCTTTTTAATAATGTCTGGAATAGAAAACAGAGCAATTTTCCCCAATCTGGCTACAGGATTATCGGTCTCTTTTTTATTCTGTGCATCAAATATATTTTTTCCCTGAGTACCGATAATTCTGTAATACAATTTTTATAATTTTCATAAAGCCCCTACTTTATACTGAACAAAGTTCACAATCTATGAATAGTTTAAAAACCATCAGGAAAGAAAATAAAGAACAACAGTCTTTTTAATAATGTCTGGAATAGAAAACAGAACAATTTTCCCCAATCTGGCTACAGGATTATCGGTCTCTTTTTTATTCTGTGCATCAAATATATTTTTTCCCTGAGTACCCCTGGTCATAATGTTCATTAGGGAGGTTTGATAATCAGAGTGTACCTTAGCTTTACACTCCTCCGCAAATTGCAGAGGTCTTCATTCTTCAGTGACTCTGGGATCCCCAGGTAGGGACACCCATAACCTGCTTGGCCGGGATTTGATCCTGGGTTCTTAGTGTCCAGAGGTAACAGAGATTTGGAGAGTTGGCTTTTGTCTTAAAGGAAATGCCTATATTAACAAGTGACACTCACTCCCTGAGCACAGGAAAAGCTAAAGTATTGACTTCAGAACAAGCAAAATAATTGCCAAGGGCATCATAGAAAAGGTGCATTTAGTCATAAAAATGTACATCTCAAAGAAACAATGGATTTACCTCTAGTAAGACTGACCTATATTTGCTGACAGATGGGTCTTTCAACAAGGAGCAATATGTGTCACTTTACCAAATGAGACCAAAAATAAAAGATTTATTAGCTTCAGTTTTCTTCACAAGAATAGGTTTTCTATGTATCGTTAGTTACTTTATCATGAATAACATGTAGTGTCTTCTTGGTGCTTATTAATCATCCTTTCCTTCCAACCAACTATAAGAATAATTAGATGAAATTGGTGGCAGACCATCGCTTCCACATTAATCTTCTTAAGCTGGTGTCAATGAGACATTCAAACATTAACATCTACCACAAAAGTGCTCTTAAGCGTGTTTCTGAAGTTTGAAATTTTTAGTTATCAGTATTTGGAAAGCAAACTCTTTGTCTTGTATTAAGCAAAAATATAGATGGTAAAACCCATATGAAATCAAATGTCTCTCATCACTGGGAGGTACAGGTCTGTTGAGAGAGCAGTTTCAGAGCCAGATGTAATATAGGTATTTTTGTAAGCTTTGGAAACCACCTGTCCAGTCGAGAGGTTCCTGGCCAGTCTGCTTCATGTTCTCACTCTGGTACCCAGGCTATTGTGATGCAGGGGGTGTCTTAATGAAGGGAGGAAAGCCCCCTGAACTCACCAAGTGGGATCATGGCTTCACAGGGGAAAGAATTCAAGAGCAGCCAGCTAGCAGCAGAAAGATTATTGAGAAGGAGACAGACAATAGATCTTACTCCACAGACATGGTAGGGGTCCTTTCCTGAGCAGGAGGGGAGACCCTTATGGGACAATGGTAACGCTTTTAAATATTCAGAAACCTCTGTTGGGAAATAAACTTATGTGACCAGCACTGTTTTGTGGTCAAGCTATAAAGGTTAATCATAAACTGCTATCACAGAGAGGTAAGTGCAAACAGTTTATAAGACATCTGCTTAGTAATTCATCCATCCTCAGGTGGTCCTGGGTGGTGACTTGCTGGCAACTTCCTTGTTCAGGGTGGTTAGGGTGTGGTATGGGTCAAAATGGCTACACTTAGGCTCTGTTGACCTTCCTTTTCTGCCTTATCTCTACATTCATTGGAGCCTCTGCTGTCTGGAAGGTCACTGGTCACAGAAGCAGAAGGAAAGATAGGACAATGAAACCCTCACTGCCTCTTAAGGCTTCTGCCCAAATGAGTTTAATTGGCCAAAACAAGGCTCATTTTCATCTCTAGGTACAAGTGGACAGGGAAATGCCATTCTACTCTATACCTAGGAGAGAGAAGTGGGAAATTTGTTAGTCATTTATAATGACTATCTCAAAGCAAAACTGTAGATTGATCAGTAAATGGAAAGCTGATTCCTTGAAAAGTCCAATAGATAGGCAGAGCTTTGGTGAGTCTGATCAATAAGACAGAGTACACTGTGTAAAAGGTGGTTTATTAATAAATAGGGTTCAGAGAGGATTTATGAAGGTATAAAAGAATGCTATCTATGTATGATTTTATTACAGTACATTTGAAAATTTGGACATTGTACATGATTTTCTAGGAAAATGGAAATAATGAAAATCAGGTTAAAGTGTTGTAGATACCTGAATAGAAGATTTTTTTTTTTAAATTTTAAGTTTTATTGGTATGATATTGTGAAGTATATATTAATATTTGGTCTTCACTCCTGTTTCCTGGCATATAACTCCTTAGAAATTCCAAAGTCTCGTCTTTTTGTATGCTGATGAGTTGACTGAAGGCTGGCAGCCACTAGGTAGCTTCTGGATGGGGGTGGTCACCAGAAAGACTAGGCAGGATTAGATCCCTTTCTCTGGGGATGGGATAGAGGCTGTGGGTTAAGTTGATCTTTTAATGAAGCTTTCATAAAAACCCAAAAGGACAGGGTTGATAGCTTTAGGATTGCTGAATAAGTAAGTGGAGGTTCCTGGAGGGTGGCATACCCAGGTAGGGCATGGAAGCTCCCTGCCTCTTCCTCTCAAGAAAAGAAAAATAGCTCAGAGCAGTCTGAGCTGTGTGAAGTATGCAAAATTTAACACGCCCAGAGAGACATGAGTTTGGGACTTTGTTCATGCTCCCCACCACCACTCATGCTCAGGGTCAGTTGTGAAAGGCGTTTTGTTCCTGACAGGCTGCATTACCCAATATCTTCATGTTCCTGGAATTTGTAATACAAAGAACAATATATAGCCAATCAACGGCTTATGTTACTTTAATGTAAATTCTTGGTAAACAACTTAGGAACTGCCTCTTCTTTTCCTTTAAAAACCCACATGTAACTGCTGCTAATTAGAGCTTATACTCGGAGCAATTTGAATCTATGCTCCTGGGTTGTAGTCTTCAACCTTGACCCACATAAACTCTCTATTTATATTATGTTTGCCTCAGTTTTTTCCCCTTAGGTTGACAACCCCATACTTTGCCTTATGTATCTCTTCATCTGTATCCTTTGTAACATCCTTTATAATAAACAGATAAATGTGTTTCCCTGAGTGCTGTGAACCACTCTAGCAGATTAATTGACCTCAAAGAGGGGGTCGTGGGAACCCCAACTTGAAGCTGGTCAATCAGAAGTTCCAGAGACCTGGACTTGCAGCTGCTATCTGAAGTGGGGATAGTCTTTTGAGACTGAGCCCTCACACTATGGGATCTGACGCTATCTCCAGGTAGATAGTGTTGGAATTGAATTGGAGGACACCTGGCTGGTGTCTGCTGAAGAATCAATTGCTTGCTTGGTGTGTGAGGAAAACCCCACCACCACCACTTTTGGTCACAGAGTCCTCTGTGTTGATTGTTGTTGAGTGAGAGAATACAAAAAGCACTTTGAGTTTATGTGCGAATTCTTCCACACAACTGGTAAGAGTGTGCTGAGCCTAGTTACTTTTACGAGTAAGTTCTACCAAGTCTCCCAGAAACAGATACTAGATGCACAATAAATATTCATGAAATAAAATGGATGGAAGAGGCTAGCATGAAATTGATATGAAAATCAGACAAGGATGTCAATCATAGGTCAATATCACTTATAAACATAGATGAAACAACTCTAAAACAACTTAGCTAACAGAACCTAGAAACATATTAGAATAAATGCATCTCCCCTCCTTCAAATCTTTGCTCAGACGTTACCTGCTGAAAGAGCTATGCTTTGCTTGCCGTATTTAACATTGCAGCCTTCCCCCACGGCACTCCCTAAACCACCTCATCCTGTTCTCTGTCATCACCCATAGCATGTATCACCTTGTAACACAGCAGTCCCCAACCTTTTTGGCACCAGGGACCGGTTTCATGGTAGACAATCCACAGACAGGGTGGGGGTGAGTAGGGGAGGTGGAGCTCAGGCGGTGATGTGAGAAATGGGAGCAGCTGTAAATACAGATGAAGCTTTGTTCCCTCTCCCTCTGCTCACCTCCTGCTGTGAGGCCCAGTTCCTAAGCTTCATGGAAGACAGTTTTTCTGTGGATCCAGACAGTGGGGGTGGCAGAGCTCAGGCGGTGATGCATGGCCCGGTTGTTGGGGACCACAGTTGTAACATATCCTGTAATTATTTGTCACATTTATCGTTTATTGTCTTCTCCCCCTGCTACAAGGTAAACACCATAAGGGCAGGTTTTTGGTGTTTTTTTGTTTTGTTTTGTTTTTACCTGTTCACTGATATAAGCCATGTACCTAGATTATTTGGCCTTTAGTAAGTATTTGTTGCAAAAATGAATTAATCCCAAGTGCAACAGAGGGTCCTGAATTGGATCCTGGAACAGAAAAGGACATTAGTGGAAAACTGGTGAAATTTGAATCAAGTCCGTAGCTGAGTTGTTAGTATTGTATCAGCATTAATTTCTTAGTTTTGATAAATGTAACGTGGTTGGTAGGTAAGCTGGGTGAAGGTATAGAAACTCTCTGTGCTATCTTTACAACTTGTCTATAAAGCTGAAATTATTTTAAAAGAAAAGTTTATTGAAATGAATTGATCCAAGGAGTACTAAAAGGCTTCAGCATTTAAAAAGTAAAATAAAATTTCTGTTCAAATGATTCCTTCTTGGTACGTCTTGTCCTGACCACTCAGTGTAAAATCACACCCAGCCACACAGCAGCCTGCTCAACCTCACTTCCCTGCCCTGCTCTTGTCTTTCTTGCAGAGCACTTGCTGCCTTCCAACACTTTGTACAGTTCACTTACTCATTAGGCTGCTGTTTGTTGTCTGTTTCTGTGAGGATGTGGAACTTTGTTCACCAATACACTTCAAGTGCCTAGAGCAGTGCCTGGCACAAAATAGCTATTCATTAGTTATTTGTTTAATGAATAATAAATATGATATAATTTACATTTTTTAGAAAACCCACAGCAAACCATATATTTCTCTGTGAGAGGGAGGGGGCGAGGAAGGGAGGGAGGGAGGGAGGGAAAACGAATAGGAAAATGTCTGGATGAAGCCTACTAGTGGACCTACTTGTTGGTTTTCAGGCTGGGACTAGCTATTAGAGTGGTCAAGAACAGGGCCAGGACTAGAGTGAGGCAAGCCAGACTCCTAGAACCCTCACTCTTAGCGAGTACTTGCATGAACCCGAGAGTGAACACCTCCCTACATTTTTCACCCTGTGTGTCTCCCTCGCCTCATCCTACTCCCAGACCTTAAAGACTTTCTGTTTACTTTTGAATTATATGACATTTCATATTTTCAATGATAATCTGTTTAATTTTTTAAAATTCATAAAAATGAAAAAGGGAACAAAATAAAGGCAAGCTATTTTTTGAGATACTTTTAAAATTACAAAGAAATTATTTGTTTTTTAAAATGAGAAATTAAGACTGCAGAATTACTCATTTTCTGCATTTTCTTTAGGGCCCAAGTTACTCCCTGCTGTGTGATATTAAGTGTTGAGGAAAGTAAAATCTACTCTTTTAGGTCTCAAATGAAGTTTTTTGCACTGAAGCAGTAATACAGTTAGTCAGATCCAACATAACCATAAATGTGCTAGACTACAGTGGGAAAATATCAGTACCAGGATAATCTTGAAACTGCAGAAATATTTCTTTAAGTAGTTTTCTTTTGTGATCTCAAACTCACTTTCAAGCGTGGTCATCTGGGTTCCATATACTCGATCTCTGGTCATGCCTTTTTTGCACACTAAGAGCACAGAGGGCCATGTGTTGCCCCTCAGCTCATGGGCAGGGGATTGCATGACACAGCACTGCTGTCGGAGTGATTTACTCTCTCTCCCAGTTCACTTAATTCACTGATGGGGCGTGCCTTACCACAGAAGGATTTGCTTCATTAAAGTGCAAAAAGGTAATCATTTAACCTTGTGAAAAGAATGAAGGGATGGAGATCATTTGCTCATTTGTCTTTATGATGATGTAATTATATTTCTGTATGGTTATGATGGAAATTATGATCTATTGCAGGAACATCAGGAGAACATTCTGGGTAACACCATGCAAAGTGTGATTGCGTTACTCAACAATCTGGTTACCTGCAAAGATTCAAATATGAAGCTACTTTATGAACAAGGTAAATGCTTCTTAGAGTTGAGTTTTGCTTCTGATTTTGTTAAGGTTTGCCTATTTGTAAATTTGCTCGTCTTATGTAACAGGGACTCTAGAAGTGCTATTTAAAATTGATGAGTCAAAATAGATATTTAAGAATCTATAAATAATAATGATATTACCAGCAAAAATTGCAAGTGGGGTTAGACAGGGATAGTTCCCTAAATTAATTTGTTCTCTTTCATGGCACAAAGTCAATAGGCACTGCTTACAGATGATAAACCAAGAAATAGAACTGTAAGCATATTATTTAGATTGATTGCTACGTCATCTCAGCCTCTTTCCTGTTACTATAACTGAATACCTGACACTGGATAATTTATAACAAAAAGAAATTTATTTCTTACGGCTCTAGAGGCTAGGAAGTCCAAGGTCAAGGGGCCATATCTGGTGAGGGCCTTCTTGCTAGTGGGGACTCTGCAGAGTTCTGAGGTGGTGCAGGGCATCACATGGGGAGGGAGCTGAGCATGCCAGTTCAGGTCTCTCTTCCTCCTCTTATAAACCCACTAATACCCCACCCTCAGGACCTTGTCTAATCCCAATTACCTCCCAAAGGTCCCGCCTCTCAAATACTATAGTCAGATTTCCCACACTCTTACTACCATTACAATGGGGATTAAGTTTCAGCATGATTTTCAGAGGGGACAAACATTCAAACCATAACACTGCCAATGAAAATAAAAACAGATATGACCAAAAGCACCTTGGAAAATGAGACTGGACAGGTTGAGGGTGGCTCGCTTTACATATTATGCATATCTGTACTGTTACAATTTTTAAAATCATGTACAGTCATGTATTAACTACAGGGATATGTTCTGAGAAATGCATAATTAGGCAATTTCGTTGTTACATGAACATCATAGAGTGCACTGACACAAGCCTAGCTGGAATAGCCTACTACACACCTAGGCTATATGGCGTGGCCTATTCCTTCTAGGCTACAAACCTGGACAGCATGTTACTACTGTACTGAATACTGTAGGCAATTGTAACACAAAGGTAAGTATTTGTGTTTCTAACACATCTAAACATACAAAAGATACAGTAAACATAAGGTATAAAAGATAAAAAATGGTATACCTGTATAGGGCACTTAGCATGAATGGAGCTTACAGGACTGGAAGTTGCTTTGAGTCAGCGAGTGAGTGAGAGGTGAGTGAATGCGAAGGTCTAGGACATTACTGTACTCTACTGTAGACTTTGTACATACCATACACTTAAGCTACACTGAATTTATAAAAAATGTTTTTTCTTTCTTCAGTGATAAACTAACCTTAGTTTACTGTAACTTGTTTACCTTATAAACTTTAATTTTCTAAAACCTTTTTGACTGTCTTGTAGTAACACTTAGCTTAAGACACAAACATATTGTACAGCTTTATGTCCTTATCCTATAAGTATTTTTCCATTTGAAATTGTTTTCATTTTTTAAGCTTTTTTGCTACAAACTGAGACACAAACACTCATACTAGCCTAGGCCTACGCCTAAGGATCATTGAGACGTTTACTAGGATTATAATATAGATCTATTATAATCTTATGTGACCACCATCATATATGTGGTATGTTGTTGACCAAAATGTCATCATGTAGTGCGTGACTGTATATGTTCTACTTTTATATTAATAAAATAATAAAAGCTTTCATTGGAATTGTTCACAAAAATAAGACTTGGACAAAATCTGTCACTGAATAAAATTATCAAGTCACTGTTCTGATTTTGCCCTAAGAATTTAGAGTTCTGATTCTATGTGGTCATTATACCTAAATGTTGGTAATATTTTTTCCTCCCTTAGGAAACATGTGTTCA
>NW_012133857.1:5300476-5300803 GCF_000956105.1 Propithecus coquereli | reverse complement strand
AAGTGATCCTCCTGCCTTAGCCTCTGGAATAGCTAGGACTACAGGTATGGACCGCCATACCTGGCTAATTAGATAGATCTCACTATGTTGCACAGGCTGGTTTTGAACTCCTAGCCGCAAGTCATCTTCCCCCCTCAGCCTTCAAAAGTGCTTGGATTACAGGCATGAACCACCATGCCTGGCCTACTTTTGCATTTTTGTTGAGTAATTAAGACAATGATTTTACTGTTATAGTATGTGTGTCTATTTTTTTTTTCAAACCAGTATTGGGATTTACTTATTACTCCTGCTTAAAAAAATAAAAGTCAAGTTCTATTTTTACCTATT
>NW_012133857.1:5291194-5298906 GCF_000956105.1 Propithecus coquereli | reverse complement strand
TTTCTTTCTTCAGTGTTCTGTAGTTTTCCTTGTAGAAGTCTTTCACTTCCTTGATCAAATTTACTCCTGGCTATTTAATTTTTTTATAGCTATTGTAAATGGGGTTGGATTTTTGATTTACTTGTCAGCTGGTTTATTGTTGGTGTATAGAAATGCTACTGATTTTTCCGTGTTGATTTTGTATTCTACAACCTTACTGAATTTGTTTAACAGTTCTAAGAGGTTTTTGGTGTAGTCTTTAGGTTTTTCTAGATTTAAGATCATAACATCAGCCAAAAGAGACAATTTTACTACTTCTTTTCTAGTTTGGATGCCTTTTATTTCTTTCTCTTGTGTAATTTTTCTGTGTAGGACTTCCAGTACTATGTTGAATAGGAATGGTGAAAGTGGGCATCATTGTCTTGTTCCAGATCTTAGGGGAAAGGCTTTCAGCTTTTCCCCATTCAGTATATTAGTTGTGGATTTATTACATATGGCCTTTATTATGTTGAGGTATGTTCCTTTAATGCCTAGTTTGAGAGTTTTTATCATGAAGGGATGTTGAATTTTATCAAATGTTTTTTTGCATCTATTGAGTGGATAATGTTTTTTGTCCTTCGTTCTGCAGATGTGCTATATCATGTTTATTGATGTATGTATGTTAATCCTTGTATTCCTAGGATAAATCCCACATGATCATTGTTTATTATCTTTTTGAAGTGTTGTTGGATTTGGCTTGCTAGTATTTTTTTGAGGATTTATACATCTATGTTCATCAAGGATATTGACCTGAGGTGTTTTTTTTTGTTTTGTTTTGCGTCCTTGTTTGGTTTTAGTATCAGGGTAATGCTGGCCTCATAGAATGAGTTAGGGAGAATTCTCTCCTCTTCAATTTTTGGAATAGTTTGAGGAGAAGTAGTATTTGTTCTTCTTTGAAAGTCTGTTAGAATTCTGTAGTGATGCCCTCGGTCCTGGACTTTTCTTTGATGAGAGACTTTTTATTACACATTCAATCTCATTACTTTTTATTGGTCTGTTCAGGCTTTCTGTTTCTTCTGGATTTAATCTTGGTAGAACATATGCATCCAAGAATTTATCCATTTCCTCTAAGTTTTCTAGTTTGTTAGTGTATAGTTGTTTGTAATAGTGTGTGATGATCTTTTGTATTTCTGTGGTATCAGTTGTAATATCTCCTTTTAAATTTTGATTTTGTTTTTTTGGGTCTTCTCTTTTTTTCTTGGTTAGTGTCACTAGCACTGTATTGATTTTATCTTTTAAAGAAACAGCTTTTCATTTTGTTGATCCTTTGTATTATTTTTATAGTCTCAATTTTGTTTAGTTCTGTTCTGATCTTTATTATGTCTTTCCTTGTACTCATTTTGGGTTTGTTCTTTTCTTGTTCATTGAGGTGCATCATGAGATTGTTTATTTGAAATCTTTCTACTTTTTTGATGTAGGTGTTTATTGCTTATAAACATCTCTGTTAGCACTGCTTTTGCTACATCCCATAGATTTTGGTATGTTTTCATTTTCATTTTTTCAAGAACTTACTTAATTTCCTTTCTAATTTCTTTATTGGCACAGTGATTGTTCAGTAACATATTGTCTAATATCCATGCATTTGGACAGTTACCAAACTTCTTGTTATTGATTTCTAGTTGTATTCCACTGTGGTCTCAGAAAATACTTGATATGATTTCAACTTTTAAAAATATGTTCAGATTTATTTTATGGCTTAAGATACGGCCTATCTTGGAGAATGTTTTGATGTTTCTTGTGCTTATGAGAAGAATATGTATTCTGCAGCTGTTGGTAACATGTTCTGCTAATGTCTGTTAGGTCCATTTGGTCTAAAGTGCACTTTAAGTCCAGTGTTTTTTTGTTGATTTTTTTGTCTGGATATTCTGTCTAATGCTGAGAGTTAGGTGTTGAAGTCCCCAGCTATTAATATTATTGTATCGGCATTTATCTCTCCATTTAGATCTAATAGTATTCGTTTTATATATATGGGTGCTCTGGTATTGGGTGCATATATGTTTAGAATTCTTATAGCCTCTTTTGAATTGATCCCTTTATCATTATATAACGGCCACGTTTGTCTCTTCTTACTATTTTAACTTAAAGTCTGTTCTATGCGATATAACTATAGCTACTCCTAGTTGCTTTGGTTTTTGTTTGCATAGATTATCCACCTTTTCACTTTTAGTCTGTATGTATCTTTATTGGTGAAGTCTTTCTTGTTGGTAGTATATAGTTGGGTCATGATGTTTTTTAAATTTATTCAGCTAGTTTATATCTTTTTTTTTTTTTTTTTAAGAGTTGGAGTCTTTGTCTGTTGCCTAGGCTGGTGTGCAGTGGTATGATCATAGCTCACTGTAACCTCAAACTCCTGGGCTCAAGTAATCCTCCCATCTTAGCCCCCTGAGTAGCTAAGACTATAGGTATATGCTACCATGCCTGGCTGATTTTTTTTGTTATTATTTTTTGTAGATGTAGGGTCTTGCTATATTGCTCAGGCTGGTCTCAAACTCCTAGCCTCAAGCAATCTTCCCACCTTGGCCTCCCAAAATGCTGGGATTACAGCATGAGCCACTGTGCCCAGCCAAGCCAGTCTATGTATTTTTTTTTTTTTTTTTTAAGACAGAGTCTCCACTATGTTGCCTAGGCTAGAATGCAGTGGCATCATCAAAGCTTACACTAGCCTTAAACTTCTGGGTTCAAGCAAGCGATCCTTCCTGCTTCAGCCTCCCAAATAGTTGGGACTACAGGTGTGCACCACCATGCCTGGCTGGTTTTTCTTTTCTTTTCTTTCTTTCCTTCTTTTTTTTTTTAAAGATGGGGTCTTCCTGTGCTGCTCAGGCTGGTCCCAAACTCGTGGGCTCAAGTGATATTCCTGCCTCAGTCTCCCAAAGTGCTAGGATTGCAGGTGTGATCCTCTGCACCCAGCCTGCATCTATATTTTTTAAGTGGGGAATTTAATACATTTATATTCAAGGTTAGTACTGATATTTAAGGACTCATTCTTGTGATTTTGTTATTTGTTTTCTGGTTGTCTTGTATATCCTCTGTTCCTTTTTTTCTCTTTTATTGTTTATCATTGCAATTTGGTGGTTTGATGTTGTGCTAACAGTTGAGTTTTTTCTCCTTTTCATTTTTATGTCTGCTCTACCAGCAGTTTTTATGTTTTTAAGTGTTTTCCTGATAGTAGATACTGTCTTTTCACTTCTAGATGTTGGACTCCCTTAAGCATTTCTTGTAGGGCTGGTCTAATGGTGATGAATTCTGTCAGTTTTTGCTTGTCTGAGAAAGACTATTTATTCTTCATTTTAGAGGGATAGCTTTGCTGTGTATAGTACTATAGGCTGGCAGAATTTTTTCTTTCAGCACTTTGAATATATTATCCCATTCTCCCCTGGCCTTTGGGGTTTCTGCTAAGAAATCTGCCGTTAGTCTGATGGGCATTTCCTTATATGTGACTTGAGCTTTTCTCTTGCTATTTTTAGAATTCTTTGTCTTTGACTTTTGACAATTTGCTTTGGAGAAGACTTTTTTGGGTTGAATCTATTCGGGGATCTTTGAGCTTCCTATCTATCTCTGGATGTCTAAATCTCTTTTAAGACTTTGGAAGTTTTCAGCTATTATTTCACTAAATATATTTTCTGTGCCTTTTTCATCTCTTCTACTTCTGGAACAACCCAAATTAGAATATTTGGTTACTTTATGGGGTGTGATATGTCATGTAGGCTTTCTTAATTTTTACACTTGATCTTAGCCAAAAGGCCGAGAAGCGGTCTTTCTTAATTTTTAAAAAAATGTTTTTCTTTGTTTTGGTCAGACTGGTCTGACTTTGTTTTGGTCTGACTTTCAAAAGATCTATCTTCAAGTTCTAAAATTATGTTTTCTGCTTGATACTGTTTGTTGTTGAAGCTCTTGATTATATGTTTTATTTAATTAACTGAATTCTTCAATTCCAGGTGTTCTGTTTTGTTCTCTTTTATGTCATCTCTTTGTTGAAATTCTCATTCAGATCATGAATTGTTTTTCTGATTTCTTTGTATTATGTATCTGTTTCCTCTTGTATTTCAATGAGCTTCTTTTATGTCATTAGTTTGAATTCTTTTTTGTGCATTTTATAGATTTCTTTTTTATTAGAATCTGTTGCTGGAGAATTATTGTGTTCCTTTGGCGATCTCACATTTCCTTGCTTTTTCATATTTCTTGTGTCTTTACATTGATATCCATGCATCTCATGTAACAGTTGCTGCTTACAATTTTTTTGGATTGGTTTTTATAGTGGAAGGCTTTTTCCTGTAGATGTACTTATAGTAGTGGTTGTTTAGAGCACTTTAGCTTTGTTTCTGGGTGTGTGCGGTAGTGTAGTCTCCATGTGATTTCTTTGGCTGCATTTAGCATCAGTGGTATCTGTGATTTCCTCAGTGGCTTAGAGGGCCGTTGTTAGTGGAGGCTGTGGTGAGACTTTGCTTGGGATGGGGATGCCAGGTGGGCTAGTCCTCTGGCCCTAGTGGTGGCTGGGTGTTTCTGTCTTTGGACCCCTGGCCAGCATACATGGACACTAACGTTATCAGGTCCAGGCTGGGTCAGTTTGTGGGCCACCAGGTGGCTTGCATGGGTGCCAGCAGTGGCAGTGGTGGGCCAGGTGGGTAGCAGTGTCTTTAGACCCCCTGGGCAGTGTGTAGCATTGGTGATGGCATAAATAGTATTGGGCCAACGGTTAGGCTCCCAGGTGGCATGTGCTGGTGCTGGTAGTGTCGGTGATGTGCTGGGCAGGCAGTCTCCAGGCCCCCAGGCGGCATGTGTGGGTGATTGGAGTAGGGTGATCTTTAGCCCCCCAGATAGTATGCTTGGGGTCTGGTGGCAGGCAGGTTGGTTCTTTTTGTCAGGACTCCTGATGGTACCTGCACTTTCCCTGAGCAACAGAAAAGGGAGGGAAATGCCCAGCCCCCTGGGTGGTATGTTTGGGCACTGGGGAAAGAGTGGCCCCAGGCAGGGCAGGCCTGTCCTCAGGCCCCCAGTAGTGTGCATGGGCACAGGTTATGGTCGGTGGGTTGGGGCGATCCCCAGATCCCTAGATGATGTGCTCAGGCAGCAACTGTGGTAGGTGGTATGAGCCTCTCCTCAGTCCCCAGGACATTGTTCTAGTGGGCTGCTTCACAGGCCCACTGAAGGTGTGTGCAAATGTGCGATCGCACTGTTGCTGTGGGTGAGGGGAAGGTTTCTGTCAGTGGAAATGGCCCTAAGCAGCCAACTCTTAGACTCTGGGGAGCACATGCTTCAGCTCCCTTTGTCCCAGGAGCAGCCTCATCAATGTACTACTTGTTCCCTGGGGTATAGGACATTGCATGGGCAGAGTGACAGGGACCCAGCCACACTGCTGGTTACAGCCAGCATTATTCCACTGCAGCCCTCTGAGTGATGGCTGGGGGATGTTGTGGGGAACCAGGGATATTTAGGGGCTATTGGACCCCAGGGCAGAATACAGTCCGCTGGGGACTGGGCTCTCAAAGTGGTGCTATGCTGCAGCTGCTTGGGTCTCGGTGGGTGTGTGGGACTCAGCATGAAGCTCCTTTCTGGAATAATGTCATCACTTAGACTCTAGGCAGCTCCCTCTACTAGTCTCAGTGTCCATGAGGGTCAAGGAGCAATCCTGTGACTAGGGTTGCAAGAGTCCTGGGTAGGAATGTGGATTACTGGGGAGCTCTCACCCTTTCCCCACATTGCAGAGCCTGTCCAAGCTCTGAGCTGATGTTGGCTGGGCAGTGGTACTTGTCTCATTTCCCTCTCCTGTGCCTCAGATGTTCCCTGTCGAATTCCAGTGTTCTCTCTTAGATGCTCTAATTGACATGAGATTATCTCTTAGCTGTTTTGGTCCTCCTTTACAGAGGATGAGAGTGCTGGGTACCTCTAGTCAGCCATCTTAAAACCCTCCTTGATATTATATTTCTAGTTTTATTGCACTATGATCAGCAAATGCTGGGAGTACTGTTTCTACTTTTTAAAATTTATTGAAGTTGTCCTAAACTTACTCTGTGTTCAATTTTCGTGATTTATTATATGCTCCTGAAAAGGTTCATATTGGCTTTCTCCTATGACAATAACCGGTAATAACATGCCCTCCCACCATAAGCAACAGTAAAACTCAACAAAATATGTGAAGCAACTATTTTCAAGCAACCTGAAAACTGAATATAAAATCTTGAAAGTATTCAGAGAAAAATGAATCATTCCATAAGGGGCAGTGAACAATACAAATGTGGGCTGATCTCTTGTCATAAACAGTGGAGGCCAGAAGAGCAAAAAAATATATTTTCATGTAGGCGGAATAGGGCTGTGGTCCTTGAGAGAAGGGAAACACATGAGGTGAACCTTCTGTTCACTCTGATTTCTTTTTCCATGGGGAAGAAAGTAGAATCTTAGTAGAGCACAGAGGTCTTGCTGAGCTGGGGAGGAAGAGATCGTAGTTCAGGGATGTGAACTGGTGAGGATTCATAGGGAAAGGAAGGGTGTACATGAAGAGTGAGTTGTACAGGGAGATAGGGCCCAGAAATCTACATGGAGGTTTTCCATGGTCTTCGGTGAGGCCTGGGCTATACAAGCATAGAGCAAGAACCTGTTAGGCTTAGCAGAAGGCAGAGCAGATGCTATAAGTCTAAAAGCCGAACTGAGACTATGATCAGTAATGATGAATGATGCTGCAATTTCAGCCTAGATAGAGATCTTTGCTATGCACCTGCCTGAAATTAAGGGCTACTCTAGACCTGCTTTAGAGTATGAATCATATCCTAAAGTAAGAGCTAAGTCCTAGGACTAAGGATTAAACCAATATAGATCTGTATTAACAAAGAATAAAGCTTTGTGGGGGTCAAAAGATTCACCAAGAATTTTACTACTTTCTAGAACAAAAGGCAAAATTACTTAAAAGAAGCAACCACTCCCCACAACATATGATCCAGAATGACTAGCATGCAACCAAAACTTAGGAAATCACAAAAGGAAGTTGAAGAATGTGGCCCATAATAATAATAATAAAATGTCAGCTGAAATAAAACCCAAGATTACACAGATGGGAATTTAGCAGGTCAGCATTTTAAAACAACTATTATAAATGTATTCAATGCCAAAAAAAAAAAGATGGAAATAATATGTGAAGAGATAGGGAATCTTATCACAGAAATGGAATCTATAAAATATAGCCAAGTAGAAGTCTAGAACTGAAAAGTACAATATCTAAAATTTTAAAAATTTCCTGATTGGGCTTCCCAGCAGATTAAAAACTACGAAGAAATGGTTAGTAAACTTGTAAGATTAATAAAAATTTTCTCATCTGAAGAGCAAAGAGGAAAAATAGATTTACTGATTGGGCTTCCCAGCAGATTAAAAACTACAGAAGAAATGGTTAGTAAACTTGTAAGATTAATAAAAATTTTCTCATCTGAAGAGCAAAGAGGAAAAATAGATTTAAAAAAAAAAAAATGAAAAGAGTGTGGCCTGTGGGAAATTTCAAGCAATCTGTTAATAATGTATGTATACTTGGAATCCCAGAAACAGAAGTGAGAGAATGGGACAGAAAAATAAAGAAATAATGGCCAAAATATTCCCAAATTTGGTGAAACTTATTTGTTTATAGATTCAGAAAGATCAGAAAACCCTTACAAGATTAAACAACAAACAATATTCACATAAGCACATGACAAACACCTGAAAATTGAAGATCT
>NW_012133857.1:5283657-5290299 GCF_000956105.1 Propithecus coquereli | reverse complement strand
GATTTTTGAATATCACAGCTGCTTGATGCTGAGACACCAGTTAGGGCAGACAAGAATTTGTCCAGAAATTTAAAAGGAAGATATAGGGAATGAAATATCCATAGGAGGCTTTGAAAAACTCCGACATATTCCTGGGAAATATAGAAGGCTATGTGCATAGGGCTGTGGACGTGACCAGGAAAGACCTGAAAGGACCTCAGTCTTTCGCCTCTGGTTGGTGTTGAGGCCTTGCATAGAGTTATAAACTGCCTGAATGTAGAAGGCACGCCCCAACACAAACACACAGCCCCTTGGCAAAGGTGGAAGACTTATGGATTTAAGGCACTTAAGGAAATGTCTGACCAGTCATTAGCTGGCCACTGAGCTAAATGAACAGAGACTCCTGTGGCCAGACATTATAGTGAATATAGACTTTACGTAATTAGCACAGAAATATTACTAAACAACAATAAAATAACAATAACAGAGTACCCTCAGTGGGAGGATCTGATTTCCTGACACATGATATCATCTAAGATGTCCAGTCTTTAACAAAAATTTACACAGCATGCCAGAAAACAAAAACAGGAAAATAAGGCCCATACACAGGAAAAAAGCCATTAATAAAAACTATTTCTGAGGGAACCTATATGTTGGATTTACCAGATAGATTTTTAAATCAACTATTATAAGTGTATGCAAAGAACCACAGAAAACCATATCTAAAGAATTAAAGGAAAATATGAAAATTGTGTCTTACCAAATAGAGAATATTAATAAGAGATAGAAATAGTACAAAAAGAACCAAATGGAAATTCCGAGGTTGAATAGTAGAATAACTGAAATGAAAAATTCACTAAAAGTACTCAATGACATATTGGAATTGGCAGAAAAAAAGAGCTAATTTGAAGATCATCCCTTCTGACCTTACAGAAATAAAAAGGATTATAAGGGCATACTATGAACAACAGTATGTCAGCAAATTAGATAACTTAGATCAAATTTCTAGAAAGACAAACTACTAAAACTGACTCAAGAAGAAATAGAAAATATGATGAATAGACTTATAACAAAAGATTGAATTAGTAATTGAACACATTCCACAAAGTGTGTGAATACAAGCAGGTATGGTTCATGGAATGTAAGAAAATAACCCAGGGAGCTATCTTTGGAGGCTACGTACTACAGTATGCTCTCTAGCACCTAACAATTCTGTCTTTTCCACACACAAAATACAACATTGTCCTAGTATTTCCCCAAATCTCATCTTACTAAAGGATCAGTTTCAGGCTTCATAATAAGGATATTATCATCTAAAATAAGTCTATATATACATGAGGCTTCTTGGGTACATTTCCTCAGGTGCAGCTCCTTGAATGCTGTTCCTTTCAATCTTGAAGACCCATGAACTAAGGACACAAACTATCTGCTCCTCTACATTCCCAGACTACAATGATGAGACACAGAAAGAAGGAGCATTATAGACACTTTTATTTAAAAAGGAGAAAAACAGGTGGTACCTAGCAGTTGTTAATCCAGGCAATGCCGAAATCTTGGTGTACACATTCTTTAGTTTTCTTTGTTCCAGAGGAAAAAATATTCTTTGCTTTGGGCAAATTTCTACTCCCTGGAAATGCGTCTCTGTGGCTCTTGTCTCTACTGTCTGAATTGTTCTTCATTTTTCATAGGAATGGCTCATATTTATAGTGAATAGATTTCTTAGCCTGATTCCCATTCGTAGAAGTTTGGGGGGACCCAAAGCCTCTTTGCATTCTGAAATGAATTGTCTCTGTCCTTTTTAGTCCAAGCTAGAGGTGATTCTGATGATACAATTCAATTGAAATCATAGTTTCCTATAAATCATTGACGTTCATTCCATTAAACAAAAAGCCCACCTATGAATCTCTTCAAAACATCCTCCTCTCTAACTTTGGCTGAGAATCAGGATACTGTGGAATAATGCCCTTGAAATTCTTAGTAGCCCTGGTGGCTAGCTGAGATAGTGGATGAAGAGTCAGGTACCTGAAATTAAGATTACGGAGGTTTGAGAGCATGGGATTGTATGAATGAGGCAGGAGGGTGGGCAAAAGTCCTAGAGGACAGGAGCTTAGGGAATTGAAAGATCAGGCATGGAAGGATTGTCTGTAAGGTGATCTAGATGGCTACCGAAGTTTTGTGTTCAGCGGATCGTTAGAACTGAAGTACCAGAAGGTCCACAAGTGGATTGACTGTGGAGCTATAAAGAAGCCTAAGCATCAGGGGCCCTTATTCACACAAGGGCACTTTTACATTCATAATTTTGTTTTCTTCTTATAGTCCCTGCCTGTCTCCAACTGTATATACTTTGGTTCTCTTAAGGTTTTATGGAGTGAAGTAGAAATGAAGTAGGGTGAAGTAAAACACATTCTAGGTTTTATGGAGTGAAGTAGAAATCACAAAAATACTAATAATTATGGCAGGAGCAGTGTCAGGGAGGGTAACATTGAGCTTCAGGGAACAGGGGGAGTGATTTAGTGGTCTGAGGATGATGGCAACTGGAGGAGAGCAAGTAGGTGGTGCAGACTAGTGATCTGAGATGCAGTGAGCTACAGCCTATTGCTGGCTGCTTACTTTTACACTAAGTTTTGTTGGAACATAGGCACGTCCATTCATTTGTGTCCTGACTATGGCCAGTATTGTGCTATAATGGCAATATTGAGTAGTTGAGACAAAGACTGCATAGCCCACAAAGCCTAAAATACAGTTGACCCTTGAATAACATGGGTTCGAACTGTGTGGGTCCACTTACATGTGGATTTGTTTCAATAACTATGTTGGACAGTTTGGGGGATTTGTGACAATTTGTAAAAAGTTGTAGACAAATTGTGTAGCCTAGAAGTATTGAAAAAAATTAAGGAAAAGGTATGTCATAAATGCATAAAATATATGTAAATACTAGTCTATTTTATCATTTTATACCATAAAATATACAAAAATGTACTATAAAAAGTTAAAAATTTATCAAAACTTACACAAACACAGGCGGTATATTGCACCATTCATAGTTGAAAGAAATATAAACAAATGTAAAGATACAGTATTAAATCATAACTGTATAAAATTAACTGTGGTCGTACTGTACTACTGTGATAATTTTATAGCCACCTCCTGTTGCTGTTGTAGTGAGCTTAAATTTTGTGAGTGTCGACTTAAAATGCTGTGTGATGCTAATTATCTCCTCATAAGGAGTTTGCCTCTCCAGTAAATTGTGTGTTGCAGTAAAAAGTGATCTTTTGAGGTTCTCGTGTGTTTTTAATCGTGTTTAGCACAAGAATGTAAACCCACACAGAGTGCCACTAGTGATGCTGGAAGTACTTCCAAGAAGCTGAGAAAATCCATGATGTTACAAGAAAAACTTGAATTGGTTGACATATACCATAGATTGAAGTTGCACCATTTCAAGATAAATCTGCAGTTGAAGTTGTACCATTTCAAGATAAATAAATCCAGTGAAAGGACCACTGTAAAAAAGAAAAAAAGGGGGGAGAAGGGGACGCGCATATGCACAAACAATGAGTGTGATGCGCACCCCCAGGGGAATGGACACACTTGAAGCTTGGACTTGGAGGGGGAGGGAGGGCAAGGGCATCATATGTAACCTAATCATCTGTACCCCCATAATATGCTGAAATAAAAAAAAAAGGGAATTTTTGAAACTGTTGCTGTAACTACTCAGCAGGTGCAAAAACCTTGCACTTTTTTTGAAATACCCACTTATCTCACATTGAAGATGTAGCTTTTGTGTGGGTCTGGGAATGCTGTAAGCAACACATACTGGTTAGGCATGATGGCTCATACCTGTAGTGCCAGTACTTTACAAGGCCAAGGTGGGAGGACTGCTTGAGGCCAGGAGTTTGAGACCAGCCTGGGCAACACAGTGAGATCTCATCTCTACAAAAAAATGAACAAATAAAATAAATCAGCTGGGCATCATGGCATGCACCTGTAGTCAGCTACTTGGGAGGCAGGGGCAGGAGGATCTCTTGAACCCAGGAGTTTGAGATTGCAGTGGGCTGTGATGATACCACTGCACTTGCTCAGGCAGTAGAGTGAAACCCTGTGTCAAAAAAAGAGGCATACCTGTACATTCTTACCATGATTCTAATAAAAGTAAAGCCATTATATGACAACTTAAAGCAAATGGAAGATGAAAGATCTAAAGGTAGAGAATTTAATGCCAGCAAAGGATGGTTTGATAATTTTAGAGGTTTGGCCTAAAAAAAAAGTCTAGATAACAGGAGAAGCACCTTCCGCCAACCAAGAGGCAGCAAATGAGTTCCCAGATGCCATTAAGAAAATCATTGAGGAGAAGGATATCTGTCTGAATAGGTTTTAATGCAGACAGTGCCCTATTCTGGAAAAAAAGAAATGCCACAAAGGACATTTATTAGTAAGGAAGAGAAGCAGGCACCAGGATTTAAGTCAGGGAGGGATAGGCTAACTGTACTGTTCTGTGAAAATGCAGTTGAGTTTATGATCAGGACTGCCTTTATCTATTAAGCTATTAACCCTCAAGCTTTGAAGGGAAAGATAAATACCAGCTGCCAGTCTTTTGGTTATAAACAAGAAGAATTTGACAACAAGAACCCTTTTTCTGGATTGGTTTCATTGATGCTTTGTTCCTGAAGTCAGGAAATACTTTGCCAGTAAGGGACTGCCTTTTAAAGTTCTTTTGATATTGGACCATGTCCCTGGCCACTGAAAACCCCATGAGTTCAACACATAAGAAATCATAGTGGTCTACTTGCCCTCAAACAACATTTCTCAGCCTCTAGATCAGGGGATCATAAGGACCTTTAAGACTCATATACACAGTACTCTATGAAAAGGATCGTTAGTGCTACGGAAGAGACCCTGGCTAGAACATCACAAAGGTCTGGAAGGATCACACCACTGAAGATGCCATCATGGTCATAGAAAAAGGTGCAAAAGCCATCAAGCCTGAAACAATTTCTTGCTGGAGAAAACCGTGTCTGGCTGTTGTTGTACATGACTTTACAGGATTTATGACAGTGCCAATCAAAGAAATCATGGAAGATATTATGGATATGGCAAAAAAGGTAGAGGGTAAGGTTTCAAGATATGGATTTTGGAGACATTTAAGAGCTAATAGACACCACACCAGAGGAATTAACAGAAGATTACTTGATGGAGATGAGTGCTTCTGAACCAGTGCCAGGTGACGAAGAAGAAAATGTAGAAGCGGTGCCAGAAAGCAAATTGACATTAGACAATCTGGCAGAAGGGTTCCAATCATTCAGGAGTGCTTTTGACTTCTTTTATAAACCCTTCTATGATATGGGCACTGAAACTAAAGCAAATGGTGGAAGGAGAATTGGTATCACCTGGAAGATGTATGGAAACATTTTTTGAGAAATGAAAAAGTTAAAAAGTCAGACAGAATTTACGATGTATTTCTGTAAAGTTACACCGAATGTGCCTGCCTCTTCCGCCTCCCCTTCTACGGCCTCCACCTCTGCCACCCGAGACAGCCAGACTAACCCTTCCTCTTCCTCCTCCTCCTCAGTCTGCCCAAGGCGGATATGATGAGGATGAAGACCTTTATGATTATCCACTTACACTTAATGAATAGTAAATATATTTTCTCTTCCTTTTGAGTTTCCTAATAACATTTTCTTTTTTCTAGCTTATTTTATTGTAAGAACACAGTATATAACACATAGAACATACAAAATTAGCTAAAAAATGTGATAATTGTTTATATTTTCAGTAAGGTCAACAATGGGCTATTAGTATTTAAATGTGGGGGGTGTCAAAAGTTGTATGTGGATTTTTGACTGTATAGGAAGTCCATACCCCTAACAAATACGGGGTAAATACAGGGTCATCACTTTTTAAGAAAAAGTTTGCCAACTCCTTATCTAGCAGCAACACAGAACAAGGCAACATCCCCCGGGCCCAGTGGTAAAAGCAGAGTGGGAAAAGAAGTATCCGTCATTTGGAAGGGCCTACAGAGGATTCTAGGTTCTAAGAGGCAGTTTCAGATAGAGTGAGAAAGTAAAAGGAACGTAGAGAAAAGAGGTTGACGATGTGAGCGATTTTGCTGATTAACTGACTGTGAGCTCCAGGAGTCGCAGTGGAAGGGCTTCAGCAGTTGGAGTGGGTGGGATTGGCATCTGAAAGGGAGATGTGCAAATCCCCTTGCTGGAGAAGGGGATGACCTGATGCTCCTGAGCTGCTTGCTGCAGCGTAAGCAGAGACAAAGGGCGTGATGAGTCCAGGTGGTCTTAAGGCCGAGGAGGGTGGTCAGGTTGTGAGTCTAAGGGGAAAGGACAGGTGGGGGGTTTCCAGGAGTACAGAGAGCTCAGAAACTTTATCCTGGCTCCTGCTGGTGGACTTTGGAGGGGAGGAGAGGCCCATGTGGGCTGAAGAACAGTCTGATTCCAGTCTCCAGAGATGAGTACCCATGTCTGACTTGGCATCACACTCCACTGCTCTCAAAACTCCCTGGCTACTGAGTGTGTGGGCATAGTTTTTGAAAGTTGGTTAAAGGTCTCACAAGTGTAAAGCCGAGTGTATGAAGATTCAGTGGAGGATGGCCACAGAGAGAGTTTCAGACAGCCTGTCACTGTATGGGTTTGGAGGATATGAAGTCTTCTTCTT
>NW_012133857.1:5265751-5269137 GCF_000956105.1 Propithecus coquereli | reverse complement strand
TATATCACAGAACTATAGTTTTATAAAGTGTGTTCTTTAGAAGCTATTAGAAATCCTGGTTAGAGAATTGTGCCAAAAGAAAAGTGTAATCATCCAGGCTGGAAGAGTATAATAAATCTCCAATAAAAACATTTAACTTTTGAAATTTTTCCTTATACTTGTGCAAAAGGATTATTGTGAGGATATAATGAAATAATAGTCATGGAGGTGCTATTAAATACCAAAAGTTGTCCATATAAATGTGTGATGTTAAATTAATTAAGAGTCTCATGCTCTACTGACTGAGCTAGATGGGCGTCTTGATATTACATTAATTGCACTACCTGAGTTTAGTGTTTGAGAAAGGATTAGGCAGGTAGTATTGCTCTGTGGTTGGTAGCAAGGGTCTGGAGCCAGACTGCCTAGGTTCTAATCATGACTCTGCTATATGCCACCTACATAGCCCTGAACTGGCTACTTAATGTCTTCATGCCTCAGTTTCCTCAACTGTGTAATGGGGGTAATAAGAATACACTTACTCACCCACCTCGTAGGGTTGTGGTGAAAATTAAACAAGTTGATATGCGTAAAGCATTTGGAATAGTGCCTGGCACATAGTAAGCATAGTAGAAATACTAGTTACTATATTGCTAACTTTGGTCAGATCCCAAAGAGAATTTCTACCCTTGCTTTCCCCTCCTTGATGCTTCACACGTGGGGAGCTTATATGTGTCCACTCCTTAATTTCAAGCTGCTGACACTCTGTAGAGGTGGGAAGGAGAAATGAAGAGCTGTAGAGGTGAGGGGGTAGTGTGTGCCAGGCAGTGTGTGCAGGGCTGGGCACATGTTATTTTCTGTCCTAACAGTGAGGCCATGAAGTTGGTTTCCTCATCCATGAACCAGAGCTTAAATCTTCTTTATGGAGTTGGTAAGATTTAAATAAGATAATGTATGTAAAGCACTTGACAAATAATGAACTCTCAGCAAATAGTAGCTATTATTATTACTGCTATTTTGATATCTTCCTTGGTAAACAGTAATTCCTTGGTGCATGAATTCAAAATTTGATTTTTAGGCCCTCTTGTGATTGTTTCTGGTTAAGGTAACAAAAAAACATGACTTTTATTTTACTCTCATATACCGAATCCCACATAGAACAATAGAAACACAACTCTGTCTTCAAGGAAATTAAACAAACAAAACGCAACATTCCAAACCAAAGCTTTTGAAGTTTACCTGCCAAATATTGTGAATTCTATAGAAAGATGGACAATATATGCTTCTATGGACTTTGGGCAAGGTATGTATTTTGCCCAAAGAAGTGCCACAGTCCTGAAAGACGTATCTAACAAGTCCTTGATTAGAGTAGTGAGATATGCCAGCCAGATGGTGATGCCCCTACAGTGGTAACTCCTGAGAATTGCAGGGGCATTAGGGAAGCCATGGGAAAGTTCAGCGCTGCAGGGGAGACCATGCCGATGGACCATTTCTGTCATCTCTGATCTTGCCATCAAGCCGGGGGCTCCACCTCACTGTGTGCTCAACTCTGGCTCTGTCCCTATCCACGCTTCTTCAGCAGGTAGCTGCTCTTCAGCAGTGAGCAACAATCAGGAAGGAACCTGTACATAAAAACCGGAGGAGGGAAACGTATGGAAGAGACAGAGAAAGGATAAATATTACAAGAGAAATAGAAGAAGAATCATGTTTTCTAAATCTATGGGAGATGCAAACATGCTCCCTTTAGAAAAAGGAATTCAGTAGAGGTTCGGGAGCACAAAGGAAGCATGAGATAGAAGAGCAAACAAGGAGCAAACTGGGAGAGCTTGGGAAGACATTGAAGAGAGAACTTCAATATCATGACACTGGCCATTGTAGATCACAGAGCTGAAAGCCACACTGGAAGCTGCAAAAGACCAAATAAACATGACTGAAATCACCCTCAGGTTTGTGGTAGATAGGCTTCAGGGAGTCACATAAAATGACAGGGAATGAAACAGTGATTTAAAAATATGAATAGAGACAATGACGGATGTCATTGACAAAGGAGCTAAACATAAGCGTGATTGGTGTTCTTACAGAAGTAGTGGAAAAAACTGGACAGATGAAATATTTAATAATAGAGACAAATGTTCCATAAATAAATGTGCAAGTCAAAATGGCATGTTGTATCCTAGGAAAAACTAATGCAAAATGACATATTCTGGTGACAGTACTAACCATCAAAGACAGGGAAAGGAAGAAGTTAGTAACATACAAGGCATGGTGGGGGAGCAGTGACAGGACTCGGAGCCAGAGCTGCCTGGAGAGGGCTGCCTTACAGGAACCAGGCCGTTGGGAGTGGGGCCCTGGCCTCACTCTCATCCCACCCTTTGATTTCCTGCCAGTGGTTCTCTGTGGCTGAACCCTTTGGGCAACCAGAAGACAGGAGAGTCCATTGACGCCATCCCATACATTTCAGCTGCTGGGTGGAGAGTGGATTAGCAAGGGAAGTAGAAGACATCCAGTGCGTGAATCAAAATCATTTTTTCTTGCTATTAAGAAATTGAAATTTGTTTTAGACTTTATTTTATTTGTAAAAACAGGCAACATTAGAAATAAAGTCATTGTGCTCCTTGCTGTCTTGCTTCCCCTTGTAACCACACATTAGGATTTTAGTCTTAGTGAGCTGCTATGTGAGAAGCACAAGAAGCTTGATGTCTGTCACATCTTTCACTTGCTTAGTTACAGAGATTCCCCAGTTGGACACTTGTATGGACTGGATCATAGTAGAGAATAGAAAACATGTTTTAAGAACCGAAACATTTATTTCGGCCCTGTTATAGCTTCCAGCGGTGTTCTCTGGATTTTTTTAAGGCCACCAAATGGAATAAAATTTGATCTGTTGATTGATTTCTCATCAGTTCTCACACAGTTTCTCTTCTGATAATGTCATACTCTGGGGACCCAGCTGGCTAGGGTCCTAGGGATAGATCCTTTTGCTGTGGTGCACAATGAAAACCACTGGGACCATAATCTTGGATTTAGCAGACCAATTGTGGGGACCAAAAAACTTTTAAGCAGTGATCTCATTTTTGCTGCTTTCATATTGTTTGACCTTGATTTTTAAATATGGAGAACAATGTGTTAATAAATAAATAGAACTTCCCATTTTTTTTTTAATATCTCATTGACATAGAATGGCCTATGTGTCATTCCTTCTCTTCTCAAGGGCCTTCTAACCAGTGTTCAGTCACATTTCATAATGTCTAAAGTACTCTGAAATAGCAAAGCCATAGCATCAGTCACCAAAAAAGTTTTTTTCAATGTAAAAAAATATTTAACAAGCTGTTTTTATTAGATGGGATTAAAAACATGTTTATAAATAGTAAGGAGGGATATGTAACAGGAGGTGTGACTCTATGATAGTG
>NW_012133857.1:5263439-5265701 GCF_000956105.1 Propithecus coquereli | reverse complement strand
TATTTTAGGCTTGCGGGTCATATGGTCTTTGCCGCTACTACTCAATTCTACCAACAGAGCATGAAAATAAGCCACAGAGAATCCATCAAAGAATCGGCATGACTGGTTTCAATAAAATATCATTTACAAAATTAGGTAGGTGGCCAGCCTGTAGGCCATGATTTGCCAACCCCTGTCCAGTCACTAATTCAAATAAACTCTCCCAAAACTACTCTCAAATCTTCACAGGTCAACATATTTATAAAATTTAGTTATTAAACTGTGATTTAACTCAAGCGACAGAGACATTACAATTTAAGAATAAGGCTGCTGCCCTCACAGGAGTATGAAGATGTATAAAGAAAAAGGGGAAAATATACCCTAAGGGTTTAATCTAAAAATCAATAACTCCTACTGTGTCAATTAGTCTTTGCTAGATAATAAACCACCCAAAGCAAAGTGACTTCAAATAACAGTCACTTATATGCTCACTGTTGCTCACTCACATGCCTGCAGCCTTAGTTGGGATGGGGCCTCTCTCCACATGGCCTCTGATCCTTAAGGAGGCTTGCTCAGGCTTTTTGACGTAGTGGCAGCATTCGAAGAGGGCCTGAATGGAAGCTGCAAGGCCTCTCTCTTGGTGCCTAGGCTTGGAAATCTCATGTTAATTCCATCAGATTGTATTGGTTGAAGGAAGTCATTAAGCCAGTCTGGTTCAAGGGGTAGGGAAAGAAACTCCACTTCTTGATGACATGCACTGCAAAGAATTTGTGCCCATCTTTAATCTACCGTGGTTGCCTAGGAATTTGCAACCAGAGCTTTTCACAACATTATAATTGGTACATCTGGTTCAGGGGTTGGCAAACTTTAATCTGTAAAGGGCCAGATATGCTTTAAGCTATATGGGCAATATAGTATCTGTTACAACTACTCAACTCTGTTCCTGTAGCGCTGTAACAGCTGTAAACTGTTCCTTTGATCAGTGTCATCTTAGAGTCAATGCAGTATGGTAGGTAATGTATGTAACGTAAATGAATGGGCCTGACTGTGTTCCAATAAAACTTTATTTGCATGGACAGTTTGTCCCCCAGATGTAGCTCATTCATTAAGTCATTGAACAAATATTTGTATGCTGGACATTGTTCTAGGTGCTAGGAATATAGCAATGAATAAAACTGACAAAAATCTCTGCCTTCATGCAGCTTATATTCTGGTAGAAAAAATAAGCAACAAACAAAATAATGAGTAAGTTTATGTTAGATAATGCTAAATGTTAGGTGATGATAAATACTGAGGAAAAAAATGAAATGAAGAAGGGGGATATGAAGTATCTGGATGGGAAGGAGTGGGGACTGAAATCCTGTGCTGGGTGGTCAGGGAAGGAAGGCCTCGCTGTCAAGGTGACTATTAAGTAAAAGCTTGAAGGCTGTTCAGAAGCCAGCCATGCAGATATCTGGGGAAGAGAACAGCAAGTGCAAAAGCCCAAGGTGGGAGCCTGCCTGGCATGTCAGAGAATCAGCAGGGAGGCCGGTGTGGCTGCAGTAAAGGAAACGCTGGAAGAGCAGTAGGAAAAATCAGCAGAACTTGTTGGTGCATTCAGGGTATAAATGGTCATTTTTGTTAAAAGCTATTGAAAGCATTAAAATCATTTGGGAACTCATGACTGCCAACCTACATTTCTTTCTTGGCTAGCTTGTATATATTAGGTCAGTGGTTTGGGAAGCTCAGAGTAAGGCCTGGGAGAATCCCACATGGGGCTAATGATAATCTTGGTTCAAAAACCGTTGCAGTAGATTGGACTCCCACTGGGACTGGAGTCTCTCCTTTGCTGTCGCCTTGAGAGATTACCATGTGAATGGGTCTGGCATTAGAAAGTCCTTTTTCCACACAAGGCAGCACGCTCCACTTTTGAAAAATTTCTAATTGTTGCAAAGTGTTTCCTTATATTGACCTGAAATTGCTTCTTTGTAATTTCTACCCTATTTGATTCTGGTTTTCCCCTTTGCAACTACTCAAACATTTGTTATTTTAGTTTACCTATAGGAGGAATAAAATGCCTCACAGTGTTAAATCTGCAAGTAAAGTTTAAATTATTGTAATATCACAATTGATATTTTATAATATCTTACATTTAAGATGCTAGAAATATTTTATTGATTTTTTTCACATAACTATTGATGAGAGACATAATTTCTTTATTACCTTGTATTACTGTTTCTAGTATCCCTTGTTAACATATCTACCAAAAAGTTTGATGTTCCTTGATTTTAACATTCATTTTAC
>NW_012133857.1:5260312-5261939 GCF_000956105.1 Propithecus coquereli | reverse complement strand
TCAAACTTTTCTCATTTTAATGAATCATGGAAATATGTGAGTATAAGGAAGAATGTCTCAAAAAAACTGAACTTTAATTAAACAGAATGGACATTGCTTGAATTTAACATAAAGTTACTCATGAAGATAATGTTACTGAACTTTATTTTAGAATAGTATGTAAAGTGGATGCCAAATTGGCTTTCTTTTCTCTCAGAAATTCTTTGATAACTCACTTCTGTTAAGCTAAAACTTGGATAAAGATAGACTTGAGTTAAAACTGGCAACAACAGGATCTCAACTTAAATCTTAGAATATGTCTTCTTTCTTGGACAAGAGCACACTGCAGGCTTAGTTTTCAGTGCTGCAGGTAAGGACGAGACAAAAGTGAGTAACTGGAAAATTCTTTATTGAACTCAATTTATACATGACAGCATTATCCATTAATGGAATAACAAGATCCTTAATGGAATCATGAGATTCGAGGCAAGGTTCTCTTTCAGTTTATATTGCTACAAAGTACATCTTTTCATTTATGATCTTGACATTCATACCAGCATTTTCTGATGCTTAATGAATCAATGGGAAAGCCTGTACTTTTCCCCATTTGTTTGGTTTCCTACTTATAAAGTAGCTGTAATAATACTTGGCTCATCTAGGTATCAGGCAGGTGAACGAATTATTAAGAGACTTTGAAACCCCCCAGGAAAGATGCTGTGGTTAACAAAACACTCTCTTAACAAGTAAGGTATAAAATGAATTTCTTATACATAAATGTCTGTTTCTATAAATTTCCACTGGTTAATTCAAGTATATACTTAGACCTTGGTTCTAACAGAAAACCATAATATATATTGACCGGAGAAGACAGGAATTGGGAGAATGGCTTCAGGGTGTAGGAGTATAAAGTGATCTCCAACTTGATTATCTGTCATTTGTGCTTCTTGTGGATGTTTGCCTATAGGCTGTGGCCAGTCTCCTGTCTTATCAAGTTGTTTATGTATCCTGCTCTCTGAGGGAGTACACTATTTGAATTTTTCTTCTGTGAAATGGAAAATGTAGAGACCTGAAATTCCATCAGGCTAACTTTAACTCAAAGAATCTGTTTTCTTAGTTGCAGTTCCATAATTGTCTGACATGTATGTGGTTAACCTGAATTCATAGCTGTGTCATACCTTTATAGTTGTTTTCTGGTAGCTCTCTAAGGCCAAACTTTTGTGTTTCTATCTTCTTTAAGGAAATATCATAAAACTATGCTATCTGCTCTAACTATATCACAGAACTATAGTTTTATAAAGTGTGTTCTTTAGAAGCTATTAGAAATCCTGGTTAGAGAATTGTGCCAAAAGAAAAGTGTAATCATCCAGGCTGGAAGAGTATAATAAATCTCCAATAAAAACATTTAACTTTTGAAATTTTTCCTTATACTTGTGCAAAAGGATTATTGTGAGGATATAATGAAATAATAGTCATGGAGGTGCTATTAAATACCAAAAGTTGTCCATATAAATGTGTGATGTTAAATTAATTAAGAGTCTCATGCTCTACTGACTGAGCTAGATGGGCGTCTTGATATTACATTAATTGCACTACCTGAGTTTAGTGTTTGAGAAAGGATTAGGCAGGTAGTATTGCTCTGTGGTTGGTA
>NW_012133857.1:5234948-5257037 GCF_000956105.1 Propithecus coquereli | reverse complement strand
TTAACAAGCTGTTTTTATTAGATGGGATTAAAAACATGTTTATAAATAGTAAGGAGGGATATGTAACAGGAGGTGTGACTCTATGATAGTGTCAGGGTAACAGCACACAGTGAAGTGTGTCTCCTATAAAAATCACGGAGAGGTACTGAAAGACCTTTTTATGAAGCTGTCTTCCAAAAAAGAAGATACAAGTTTGTTATTTAGGGAAGAATTTGGGAAGTTAGCCTATGAACTAAAGAAGGTAACATGGTATGCTAATTGAAATAGCTGAGTTTGAATTTGGATTCTACAACTTACTTGGAGAGATCCTTGGGTCTTACTCTCTCCAGAGATGACCTATTTTATGTGTTTTTTTTGATGATTAAATGATAATTATATGTAAATTTCCATGCATAATTATTGAATTAGCATAACTATTTAAAAGTAAGTACTAAAAATAGCTGAAAGAGTGATCTTCACACGGGACCACATATGCGATCGTGAGAAAGAGAGAAGGGAAACCCAAGGTAAGTGATTAGATTCTGAGACATTATCACCCATTTTAAATAAGTTGAACTTTACCAACCCAAATATGTTTCAATGCTGGATGCTGAAAAATCCACAAATATGATCTTAGAGCCATTGTTCTTAAGAAGTTACAAATAAACAGAGGTACATAAGAAATTAGAGTAGAAAATATCTCATTTTCCAAAAGGGGAATTGAAGGATTTCAAAACTGCAGATAAGTATGTTTGTTTAGACAAAATGATGATGCTGTTAGCTTTTGATAATTGAAAAAAGGAAGGCCTAATGAAGGCAGGCCTGAGACCATATTTAAGAGGTACTAATGGAGATGAGATCTGGGAGACAGAAATGATGACTTCCTGGGTCATGCAATTGAAAAGACTGTAAACATTGGACTCTGTTAGGTTGGGTAGTGCTAGCTGATGGAAAAAAATAAACTAAAATTTCAGTGGATTTAACACAGAAGAAGTTGATTTATCAGTGGTATGATGGTAGAATGTGTGGTATTCCTGGTTAGTGGGTAGCTTTCTTCCATGTGGTACCTGCCTCCTTGCATTTCATGGCTCCATCATTTCCTAGGGTCTTGGAATCCTCTGGATATAGCAAGCAGAAGAGTAAAATAGTGGAAAAGGTACACCTGCTTCTTAAGAATCCAAGATGGAGGAGGAAATTTTTTCAAATCATATATCTGATAAGGGATTAACATCCAGAATATATAAAGAACTCCTACAGCTCAACAAGAGAAAAACAATCCAGTTCAAAAATGTGCAAAGGATTCGAGTAGACATTTCTCCGAAGAAAGCATACAAGTGGCAATAGGCACATGAAAGGATATTCAACATTATTAGTAATTTGAGAAATGCAAATCAAAGCCATAATGAGATACTACTTCACATAATATAGTATAACACTATGACTATTACTAAAAAAATGAAAAATAAGTGTCCATGAGGGTGTGGAGGAATTGGAACCTGCCTACATTGCTGGTAGGAATGTAAAATGGTACAGCCATTGTGGAAAACAGTATGGTGGTTTGTCGTAAAGTTAAATGTGGAATTACCACATGATTCAGCAGTTCTCCTATAATATTCCCAAAAACATTGAAAACAGAGACTCAAATGCGTATACACAGTGTTTATTCCAGCATTACTTACAATAACCAAAGGGTAGAAACAACCCATGTCTCTGTCGTCAGACGAAAAGATAAACCGAATGTGGTATATGCATATAATGGAATATTATTCAGCCATAAAAAGGAATAAAATTCTGATACATGGTGCAATATGGATGAACCTTGAAAAAATTACAATAAGTAAAAAAAAAAAATCTAGACACAAAAGGACAGATATTGTATGATTTCACTTATGTGAATGAAATACCTAGAAGAGACAATTTCATAGAGACCAAAAGTAGAAAAGGGATTAATGGGCTGGAGGGAGAGAGAATGAGGAGTTATTGTTTAATGGGTACAGAGTTTCTGTTTGGGATGATGCAGAAGTTCTGGAAATAGGGGTGATGGTTACACAACATGATGAATATACTTAATGCCACTGAATTGTATGCTTAAAAATTGTTAAAATGGTAAGATTTTTTTGTTATGTATACTTTACCACAGTTAAAGAAACCCAGCTGGAAATGACACACATGCCTTTTGTTCACATTCCGTTGGTGAGAAGTAGTCTCATGGCCAGGTCAGGATGCAGAGAGTTTGGGTAATGCAGTGTCTGGTTGAGCAACCACTTCTCAGAAATAATTCCACAGTTTGGAAAGAAGAGCATGAATATTTTGTGGATAGCCAGCTATTTCGGCCACAGAGACCAAATTCAAAAATTCTTTTTGGTATGCATGCAACTTTCAAAATAGTAAATCACATTTAGAGGCAACTCCTTGAAACTGTAGGGTCAGAAGGTCCTGGAAGCTTCCTATCAAACTTGATAGGTAAAAGAAATATTAAAGTTCCCATTTTACCAATTTTAAAATGAAGAAAATGTTTCTTAGTGTGTACTCTGAGTGTTATCTTTAAGGCTTTCATTAATTGACCTAGATTCTCCTGACCCTGTTTCCCCCACGCGTTCATATGTGTTTCTAATTCAAATTCTCTGTTACACTGTGTTCCAGGAGGGGACAACTCCATGGTGTCCCAACTGTGGGACACGAAATGTCTCCTCTGTATGAGGAAGGATGTTGAGTTTAATTATAGGTGAAACATTTTAAGAGAAGTGTTGCAGGTGAAACTGCTCATCATTAGGCCTCCAGGATAGTGAGGCAAATGGGAGCCGTTCCTCCCAAGGAGCAGTGAAAGATGCTGGGATGTTTGGCTTGTACCCCGGATGACTAATCGGAGCTCTGAGAGATGTCTTCCGATATGTGTGTGCCTCTCCTGTGAGGCAGAGTGGAGGTTCATGCTGTGAGAAGTTCCAGAAGACAGGACCTTGAGTCCTAGTGAAAGTTCTAGGGCAGCCCTTCATGTTCAACATAAGAAAGATCTTGCCAACAAGTTGAAGACTAAACTATGTAGAGGCCAACTTCTGGACAGTGAGTGCTCTGCACTGTCCATGCCCCAGCAGTCTCCAAGGAAGGCTGAACAGAGAGGCAATTCCAGTGGGGGTGGGAGAAGGGCTTATGGCCCCTAGAGCCCCTTCCATTCTATAATTTTTTTCTTATGTTTGCCAATGTTTGCAAACATTCCTGCAGTTTCCAAGATGAAAAGCAGGGGAGAAGTTAATGTAATGAAAGAAAGCTATTAAGATGTAAATTGTTTTCTCTGTAAGTGCTTTCATAATGTGCTGAAATATACATTCACTTTTATTCCCTTATGTCTAGGCTGCTGACACTCAGGAACTAAAGATGGAAATGTGGAATCAAGCAGATTATACTCATACAAAGGGAGGCAGCTAACATCTGGCTCTTTCGGTTTTCCTCTCACTGATAGAATCAGTACTGCATAGTCTCTAATGCCTTCTCTTTTATATGCTTAGTTTTAGAGAAAAATCTAATGTCAGGCAGCAATTATTGCAGCACATTGCTGCCATATTCAGCAAACAGTAGGACATTTAAAGTGAAGACAATTATTAGTGGGATTAAAACAGTAATAAAACTTTATAGAGGCATTTAATAACTCATTTACAGATCATGCAACAAAGCTAATAGTCAGCCTTCATGGGTGAAGTGTTCTATTTGTCTTGTGGTCCGCTGCTTTGACTTTTAGTCAAATGTCAAGAGATCACTTAGATTTCAAATGTCTTTATGTGCATCTTATTGTTAAGGCCCGTAGAATTTTGCACATTTAAAAAATGAGTCCCCAAAGAGCAATGATCTAGCAATAACATTTTTAATAAAAAGTAAGATATCAGCTCTTTCTACTTACAGATATATAAATGAGTGATTGGCAAACAATAAAATGATCTTTAGTCTACATAAGCACCAAACTTTGGATTTAATCCAGTCTTCTTCTCTATGTGGCTCTCAGTTACTAGCAATAAATGGCTGAATAGGTTATAGGCCCTTTATCTCCCTTTCTGTCAACAGTTTCCACCATAATTGAGTATTTCTGGACATTATAGTTTGTCTTTTCTTCCCTCCTAACTGCTTGCGCGTGCTCGCTCTCTCTCTCGCTCTCTCTCTCTATATATACCATGCCCAGAATATTTCCTTTCCTGTTGGAGACAGTCATTCTGATTTGGGTTTCGTTTCCTTCAGTTTCATTCAACAGACCTTTTTGGGATCATAGAATGTTTAGAGTGGGAGTGGTCATAAAATAATTTGTTCAAACCCCTCACTGTACAGATGACAAAAGCTAGGCCAATGACATGCAGAAACTTCTCCGGGCTCCCCTGGCTGGAAGGTGGCTGAGATGGCTCTGAAATGCAGAAGTTCCCACCCAAGCTGACTTCCTTCCCTCCCTGTGGCCGTGCCAAGGGCTGACCCACCTCTCTCTGTTCAGAACAGCAAGCGCTTAGCCAGGACACTATTAGATATTCTTTTCTTCCTCTTATTTGATACCAGGCTTTTGCTTTAGTTTTTGTTTATTGTTTATGAAGTGGACTAGAACACTGCCCTCTCTTTAAGGACAATATTACTGATGGCTTGAGGTATCCCTCCTTTATATACACACTTTGGTATCTTCTCCCTTGATGTACTTGGTGACCAGTGGCATGCATTTTTTTTTTTTTTTTGAGACATCTGGCCAGTGTTTAGAGAAGCCATTTCTGCCCGCAGAGTAAAGTCATGCTAACTCACTCTCTTGGGAGTTTCCTAAGGATCTTATGTTCTTTAATCCTGGGCCTCTAACGATTGTTCTCCCCAGCTGGAGATGGCGTGCCTGCAGTGCTCTGACAGGCAGCCGGCATGGAAAACCTGATCCATATTTTAAAGATAGGGTCCAAAAATCTAAAAAGAGAACTTGTTATATTTGAAATAGAGAAGAAAAGATAATTGTTTGAGGGCAGGTCCATTTTATGTGATCAATGCAGTAAGCAGGTGGAGGACATGACCATGCAGTGCTCAGTCCTCCTAGTTGTATCTCAACAGAATGATCATCCAAAGGGTTTCATTCAATCAGCTCAATCAGTTATTTGGCACTGGATAGAGGGATACCCATTTTGATTTTTGTAGCACAGCTCCTTGCATGTCATGTTTGCTCAGTAAAGATTTATTAAATGAATGAATGAAAGAATGAACAAGTGAACTGTAAAATTACATTAATTAAAGATAATTGCATATGCTATGTGCTCGTGAGAGAGAATCGGGTGAGAAGACAGAGAATAGGCCCAATAATAATGATGATGATAGTAACAGTAAGAAGTAAAACCTACAGTGGCATTTGTTTTCCAAGTCACCCAGCACTGAACAATATTCACAGGGTTTGCCCCTGAGTCAGGTTCTCCACTACACAAGGTAGATGTCCCCGTCAGGGAACCCAGTCATTCAAATCCAGAGAGCCAGCAGAGGGGCTTTCAGAGTGGCAACATGGAAATAAAAAGCTGATGTTGGCCTCGTGGATTATTCTTTAAAAGTAAAGTGTCTGGGTCGAGTTGCTCATGGTGCTGTGGACTCGTATATTGTAGGAGGGCAAAAATGTGCACATATATAAATGTGAACATTGTCACAAGCCCCCGTGTCAACTGAATAGCAAAACTAAAGTCAAATGTCCCCCCAACTTAAACTTTCCAATTAAATGTGGTCTAATTATTTTTCAGTTTTAAATGGCCTGATTTTAAGTCAATGTGCAGTGCATTCAAAATCCAACTCCCCCTTGGGGCAGTCTCTCCTATTTCCTAATATAGAGTATGGGTTTACAGAGGTGCTTTGTGTGTCCTTGTGGGGCAGGGAGAAGAGAGGGGCGCCTTGTATCCCCTTATGATGAGAAACAAATAATATTTTAAAATAATTTAAATGTATAAAATGCATTTTAGTTTTTAATCAAATATTCCTCATTATTTTTGAAAGTATGATTTAGTATTTTACGATAGAGAAGCTTGAAGATTTCATTTAGTTTTTCTTAATTAATAGATTTTATTTTAAAGCAGTATTAGGGTTTACAGAAACAATTGAGCAGAAAGTACAGAAACACCCTGCCCCATACGCCCATCCCCATTTCCCTTATTAACGTCTTGCATTAGTGTGTTCTATTTGTTACAATTGATGAACCAATATTGATACATTAAATAAAGCCACAGTTTATGTTAGGGTGAGCCCTTCTCTGTAACCCTATTACATTACTCTTTGGTGAACCCTAATCTATGAGTTTTGCTAAATGCATAATGTCATGTATCTACCATTACAGTGTCATACAGAATAGTTTTACTGTCCTAGAAATCCTGTGTCCCTCACCTTCCTCCAACCCACATCACCTGGGGCAACCACTGATCTTTTTAATGTCTGTAGTTTTGCCTTTCCCAGAATGTCATATAGTTGGAATCATGCAGCCTTTTCAGACTGGCTGCTTTTACTTAGTGGTATGTATTTAAGGGCCCTCCATTTCTTTTTGTGGCTTGATAGCTCATTCCTTTTTATTGCTGATAATATTCCATTATATGAATTACCACAGTTTGTTTACCCATTTGCTTATTAAAGGATATCTTGGTTGCTTCCAGTTTTTGACAATTATTAATAAAGCTGCTATAGACATTTGTATTCAGGTTTTTGTGTGGACCTAGGTTTTTGACTTGTACATAAATACCAAGGAGTGCCATTGCTGGATCTTATGGTAAGCCTATGCTTAGTTTGTCCAAACTGTCTTCCACAGTGGCTGTGCCACTTAATACTTCCACCAGCAACGAGCTGGTATGCCCATTTGTCTGTGTCCATTCCTGCTGCCGTAACAAAATATCTGAGACTTAGTAACTTATAAAGAACAGAAATTTATTTTCTCACAGTTCTGTAGGCTGGGAAGTCCAAGATCAAGATGTTGGAAAATTTGATATCTGGTGAAGGCTGCTCTCTGCTTCCAAGATGATGCCTCTCACTGTGCCCTCATGTGACAGAAGGGACGGAAGGGCAGAAGGGCCTGCCTAGTTCCCTCAAGCCCTTTTCTAAGGGTTCTAATTCCATTTGTGAGAGCAGAGCCATGACTTAATCACCTCCTAAAGGCCCCGTATTTTAACATTGTTACTTTGAATCTTAGATTCCAGTATATGAATTTGGGGGGGATATGTAGATTCAAATCATAGTACTATTACTCCATATCCTCGCCAGCATTTGGTCTTATCAGTGTTTTGGATTTTAGTCATTCTAATAGGTATGTGGTGATATCTGATTGTTGTTTTCATTTGTAATTCCCTAATGACACATGATGTTGAGTATCTTTGCAGATGCTCATTTGCCATCTGTTTATCTTCTTTGATAAGGTATCTGTTCAGATCTTTTGCCCATTTTTAATTGGGTTGTTTGTTTCCTTATTGTTGAGCTTTAAGGGTTCTTGTATATTTTAGATACACGTTCTTTGTCAGATATATTTTGCAAATATTTTACCCAGTCTGTGACTTGTCTTTTGATTTTCTTCAGGTTCAGTTTATTTTGATACTTGGTTTTAATGGCTGTTATAACTGAAAAGTAAACCTCATAAACAATGCATAGATCTGAGTGGAAAAAGTAACACCATTAACTCTGCTTTCTAAATTATACTTATTTTTAAATCCATGTACAAGTTATGCGAGACATTTTTTTTTTTATAATTCATGTAGTAAAATTTCATTTCCCCAGAATGTCACCTACTCTTACTAATTACTAATTGGAACATGTTGTATTCCTATATAGATTTAAGACTTACTGACATTTACTTGGAAAATGTTTAAATGGGTGTGAAAATTGTTTCCAATTTCTTTGTCGTATTTTATTTACTTTGTATTGAGGTTTAGCAAGCATGCGGTAAAGTATGTTAATTTTAAGCGTACAGCTTAATGAATTTTTACAGATGTATACACACGTAAAATCAACACATAGATCAAGATAAAGAACATTTCTACTACACTAGAAAGTTCCATCAAATTCCTTTCCAGTCAGTGCTCATACCCACAGCTAATCAGTCTTCTGATAAATTTTACTTGAAGTGTTATTTTTGTGATCTTACCTTGAGAATGTATGTTTATTTTAATTCAAATCAAAGCAGCTATTCTGTCAATGATTTTGCTTATATAGATTTTAATAAAAAACATTTAGTAAATGAATTACTTGCTGTCAAGAATATAGCTTCTGCAGCATATCTTTAGGTGACTCACAGAAAAAGTAATCATTTGAACATCTCGTGGTAGGAACAGAATCTGGAAATACCATGAGTGGTGTTCATGTTGAAATAGCTATGCCGGGATCCAGCCTCCACAATGTATTTGTTCAAGTACTTGGTGCTTCAAATTTTCAGCAGTACTTTCTAAAAATTGCCAGTGATACTTATTGATAAACATTAAATTCAGTGTTTTTATTGTTTTGGTGGTGGTATTATATTAATGTATTATTTCAGCTGTTTTTACCATGGGAAGAAAAGTGTTTCCCCCAATGGTTTGTGGTTTTCTGACTTTTACTATAAAATATGAAACCTCACAGGGGTTTCTAAATATTTATCATTTAGTTTCATAAAATGTTGAGAAGTACTAGACCAAGAAGAGAATCACATGAAATATAGAGTTTTCTTTTTCTTTCTTTCTTTCCTTCCTTTCTTTCTTCCTTCCTCCGTTCCCCTGCCCTCCTCCCCCTTCGCTCCCCTTTCCTCTTCTCTCCTCTCCGCAGGGCCTCACACTGTTGCCCATACTAGAGTGCAGTGGCATCATCATAGCTCACTGCAGCCTCAAACTCATGGGCTCAAGCAATTCTCCTGCCTCAGCCTCCTAAAGTGCTGGGATTACAGGTGTGAGCCACTGTGCCTGGCTGAGTTTTATTTTTCTATTGTGGGTGATTAGTTTTAAAGTCTCTTGCTAATTGTGATGGCTTCATATTATTTCTTCCTAAAGTGTCAAGGCAAAATACATGGCAAGATTCATTTAGCAGTAGTATTATAATTTTCATAATTTCCATTTTTTTAAAGCTGGCTTTTCGTATCTAATTAACTTGGCATTGTCTTTAATACTATGTTGTGACTAAGGAAAACCAGGGAGCAGACTTGCTCTGATTTTTTTGTTCGTTCGTTTGCACCTATCTATATTATTAGTGTTTCAGTTCCATTTTTTTGGTGGAAATCTATAAGGTACTGGTCTACTTTTTGATAACTAGATAATATAATTGGTATATTCATTTAACCAGGCATACGTGAACTGCTTTATGCTGGATATATATATGCATGATATGCTGACATTTTACAGAAACTCGTGGGATGGCCCTCTCTGGCTCTCTTGCGGCACATACCTGCTCTTTCTTCCAGAGACCCAGCACTCCCATTCTGCGAGGCAGGGAGATGCATGGATCCTGTGAAAAGACCCAGCTTTAGATATTATTCTTTTGGTAAAAATAATTATAAAGCATATTCTAATATTTTTTTTAAATCACACTCCAATGGATCACTTTGGAGAGCTATGGTCTAAGATAACAAAGCACTTGCTTTAGTGTAATAACAGAGAACAGCAGAATGATTCACCAGTGAAGGACTGATGTTTAAGGCAAGAGTAGGGAGCTGAGGGGGAAAATAAACAGAGAAGTTGATGATAAATTTGTGGAAATGTAAAGAAAAATCTTAGAAGATTCCAGAAAGGAAGTGAAGAAGCAGTAGTGGCAGCAGCAACAAAAAAGAAAATGACTGCAATCCAGGGTTTCTACAGAGCCCCTGCTCTGTCGCTCAGCACTTGGGAAGAATGCTGGGTGAGTCACCGCCAGCTTTCACTCTTCTTCCTCCAGTTTATGTCCATTCTATTTCTACACTTAGGGAACCCACTAAGTGTCCTCTCAGCGTGAGTAGATCGCGGAAGTAACTGTGTCAGGACCAGGAGATGGGTGAGGAGATGGACACCAGCAGCCTGGTGCACCTTCTCTTTGGCTTGTGCTTCTGTGCACTGGGATCTGTATCCTACCACGCTCATTGATGTGAGCGCTAGCAGGATGGAATAAAGAAACTATAGCGGAGACTAATAATAAATGTTAATGTACTCTGTAATCTATTTTTAAGATGATTACATTAATGTATGTACTATTTATGTGAAACAGGCATTTCTAGTTTAGTTTTTCTTGCTGTACAGACAGTTAAAAGAACAACGCTACAGAAAATGCATTTGACAAAATATAACACTTATTTATAACTTAAAAACTGTTGGTTTGCTAAGATTAGAAGGCAATTACTTTAGCTTGATAAATAATATTTGCCAAAGAACTAAAACAGATATCATATTTAATAGTGGAATGTTGGAAATTTCACCCTGAAATTGAGAACAAGACAAAAATGTCCACCGTGACCATTTTTATTAAACATTCTCTTAGAAGTCCTAGCCAGTACAATTAGTTAAGAAAAAGAAATAGATGCATAAGAAGTAGAAAGGAAGAAGCACAATTACCATTATTTTCAGGCAACATGATTGTGAATCTAGAAAATTCAAAAGAATTTACAAACTATTAAAATTAATAGTTTAAGCAAGTTAGCAAGGTCACCAGGCACAAAGTCAATATAAAAAATCAATTGATATAAAATTTATATTAAAAATTAATCTTATTTCTACCAACCATAAAAATAAAAAATTTAAAGATTTAAGTTATAGTTTAAAGATTTAAGTTATAGCATCTATGAAAAATACCTAGGAATACATCTAATGAACAAAACTTCTATACTGAACGTTATAAAACATTATTGAGAGACATGTACAAGGATGTTCATAGCACAGTATTTATAATAACAAAAAAGTGGAAACTTCTCAAATATTCATCAACACTAGAATATTTAAGTACTGTGGTGTAGTCACAGGACGGAATGCTACATAGCAATAATAATGAATGAATTGGAACTATTATACTGTTAATACAGTGTGGATGTATCTCATGAACATAACATATGATTCTAGCTATATATAGTACAAAACCAGGTAGCTAATCTTCGATGTTAGAAGTCAGGGTAGTGATGACTTTTGGGAGGGGGATAATGTCTGGAAGGAGCACAAGAGGATTCTGAGTGCTGATAATGTCCTCACTCTTGAGTTACGGGGTGTTTATGTGGGTGTGTTCAATTTGTGCAAATTCATCTAGCTGTATACTTGTGATACGTACACTTTTTATATGCTTCCTACACATCAATAAAAAAATTTTCTGAAAAAAGCCTAACTGCTTATATATGCAGATAGTAGCTTAATATTGGGTGTATGTGTACTTTAGATTCAGTCGGTTAGATTGGATTGTTATTTGACACTATTGCATAATAGCTATGTGCCTGCACACCTAGCCAGGGCATGTGTCTGATATACCTCCTCATCTGTAAGATGGGGATAATATTATCCTTGTTTAGTTATATTAAGAATTAATATTGGCATATAGATATCCTAGAAAATACGCTTATTTCCTTCCCTTTAGGGGACAATGTATATGTTTATGCATATGTGTTTATAAAAATATACATATATACACATGCACACACACATAGTGTATCTATGATAGAAAGCAACAATTCTAGTGAATTTTAAACTATAACTCTTGATTAGATTGAAAATGATCTATGTACAAATGAAATGTTATCTCTAAATATATGTTTGTAGTTTACATTTATAGACCTAAGTATAACTATATATTTAAGTGGCTATGTTCAGATATAGAGCAAAAGTGACTGAAGATTTTTTACAGTGAGATTTTACCCATATATTTTTCCCTTTAAAAGCTATCATGTAAAATAAAATGTATGATTAGTTGCATTTAGGTTGTTACAGATGATAGGTTAGGATCTAATAATGATTTTTCTCCCTTTGTAGCTTGTCAGATGTAATCAGTAGGTAATCAGACGTTGATGGCAAATGAAATTCAGAATTATGCTCTGTACTTCCGTATTTGCATGCATCAGTCTGAAGGCCCGAGACATTTTATAGTCCAAAATAACAGAAATGGCTTTATTTCCATTCATTTAGTTATATATCCATTTATTTAAATATTTGTTGAAAACTGACTAATTCTAGCTGCTATTCTAGGCACTGGTCACAACAGTGGGTAAAACAAAGGCCCCCCCTGTCTTATATTCTAGGGGAGAGAGACAATAAATAACCTGTGTGGTAAAAATGTCAGATGTTGACATAAACAGCAAGGGGGTGGGACGTGTGAGATGGGGGTTGTGTGTGCAGGATGATTGGGGAAGGCCTCTCTTTTTATGATGATGTTAGAGTGAGACGTGAAGTAGGGAGGGGAGACTCATGCCGATATGTATGGGATGAGCATTCTCTGCCTGACCAACTAAAATACTCCAGTCTTAATTAAAAATCAAACAGCCTGAAATAAAAATATTTAGTATATCTCTGTTTCTGTGGGGTGATTTTGTTGTTTTTTGTTTGGTTTGCTTTGTTTTTGTATATTTGGACTCAACCAAAGTGGCCTTTCCTATTGCTAAAATCAAAGCACTGATTCAAATGACTAGTTCCAGTGTTGAGGTTCTAGAATCAAGTATTTCTAGTTCTAACTCTTTTCAAGGTCTTTGCTTACTTCTGAAATGTATTTACTTTCATGAGTAAGGTTCAGATTTTTTTCAGAAAAACAGAGTATTGCTTTACATCATTTTAAGACATTGAAATGCCAGATGTTAACCATCAGGTGTCTTTTTTTTTTTTTATTTCAGCATACTATGGGGGTACAGATGTTTAGGTTACATATGTTGCCCTTAGGTGTCTTCTTTCTTTAAAAGACAAAACATGCCAAATGATTCATAAAGCATATATGCTAATTACATATATATTATACTTTTAAATATACTCTGAAAGGAGATACCATTACTTAGGTTAATTTTTCAGCCAGTTCAGAACTCAGTGTTTTTTAATATTTCTCAAAATTCTAACCTAAATAGATGATTTCTAAAAAATTTTGGTGCCTTGTGACATTAGCAGGAATTTTCCTCGGAGTATTTTAGAGTGGACAGGAACTTTAGAGCTTTTTTAATCTGATTTCTCCATGTTAGTGAGGAGGCCTAAAGGAAGGTGGGGTGCCCTGCAGAACTGGAGCTGATGACTGGGATCTGTAGATTTTGAAACCGATGCCTTCTCTGTTTCCTAGGTCACCTGTAGGTCACAGCGTGCCCATAGCATAAAGGAAGAGCTGGTGATGTGCTTGTTTATATAACTAGTCTGTGAAAAGTTTTGCACGTATTGAGTTTGTTGGCAACAAAGTCTTGGTCTCTTGTTGACTTTGTTATTGCCTTTGTGCTTCCTATAGCTGTGACCCTTCCACTGACAAATCTTCAGGTCACCAGTTAGACTTTAAGCGTTGTCCACCTCCCTGAGATGGTTTTGGTGCACTGACCCGATTTCTTGTAAGAGTTTTGAAATGAAATGGTGTTTTGGTAAGAAAAGCCTTACTTTGTTCTAGAAGACAGAAGTTCTGATCAATTGACATCTACTCATAATTGTAACTTAGTCCTTTAGGTATGTAAGATTTTTTTTTCTGATTCCTATGGGGCTAAATTTTCTCCGTCCTCTTCATCAACCAGGTGATGGGTTACCATTCTAATGCCTTCTTTGAATTTATGTAACTAATAAAAAGCCCATCTAAAGTACAGATTTTTTTTCTTAAGCTAACTTAGTTGCATTGCTGTGGCAAAGGGCATTATATTTTTTATGACAACTGATGGGTGGTATGTGTGTTTAACCAGGTTTATCGAGATAATTTACAGACAATGAAATGAACTAAGAGTGTGATTTGATGAGTATATAGTTATGAAACCACCGCCATAATCAAGATGTGGAACACTTCCATCACCCCAGTTTCCATTTCCTTGTGCCCCCTTGCAGTGAATTTTCTCACCTGCTCCCAGCTCCTGGTAGACACTAAATTTTTATGTTTCCATACTTTTGCCTTTTAAAAAATGTCATGTAAATGGACTCTCACTCCACCTCCCTGATTCCTGAAGAAAGGTTGCCTACCATTGCTCAGTTTGGCCTCTCCTTGCCCTTCACACCCACTCTCCCTCTAACCACCATAGAAGATAAATACTAAAATAACAGAGATCCTACCCAGGCCCCATCTTAGACCAATGAGATCATGATTTTTGTATAGTGGACTCTGGCATTGACATTTTTAAAAAATTGGAGTTCTCAACTGCTGAGAACCAGTGCCTTCAATGGTTTCAGTAGAAAAAAAGATAAAATGAAAATTCATGGGCTAGGCTTCCAATTAAAGAAGTTAGAAAAAGAAAAAAACAAGAACCCTGAAGGAAGTAGAAGGAAGAAAATAATAAAGGCAAGAGCAGAAATTAATGAAGCAGAACAGTTCATTAATGCAGTAGGGGAGATCAACAAAGCCAACTGATATGTCCTTGAAAGAGCCAATAAAATTGAAAAACCTCAAGAAAGCCGTCAGAGAAAAAGGAAAGAAGGTACAAATAAACAATATTAAGAATGAAAAAGAGGAAATAATACTGATATAGTAGTGACTGGAGAGATAACAAGGGAATACTATGGAAATATGATGCCAATAAATTTGAACATATAAAGTTAGAAAAATATAGCTTACCAAACTTGATTCAAGAAGTAAAAAAGTCTGAATTGTATTATAGCTAACATGACTGTATAATTTACCATCCAAACCTAGACATTTTTGAAAATTATGCTGGTTCAATATGTGTAAACCAATAATATTCTAGACTAACCATTAAAGAAACTAAAAAATCTTCCTAGAAAGAATACATCAGGCTCAGGTGGTTTTACAGGGAAGTTTTATTAAAAGTTCAAAGGCCATATAATTCCAATATTACATTCTTTCATTGAACAGAATAATAGGTAATATTCCTAACTCATTTTATGAGGTCAGTATAACCTTACATTGAAATTAGCCTAGGACAATATATTAACAAAAAGGAACAGATCAATCTCATATGTAAACATAAACAGCAAACAGAATCCAGTGAAATTTGGAAAAGAAAATACAATATGAACATTTGGCTTCAACCCAGTAATCTAAGAATGGTTTAACATTAGAAAAATCTATAAAATGCCACTAACTGCATTCACACGTTGAAGAAGAAAAACTTACAACTTCAATTGATGAAAAAACCATTTGATAAAATTCAGTACCTGTTTAAGATTTAAAGAAAGCAAAAACTCTTAGCTAAACAAAAATAGAAGAAAAGTATTTACCAAAAACATCCAACAAACCTAAATCATAAGGTAATGCTTAAGAAGCTTTACTTCTGCAAATTAGAAACAGGACTGTTGCTCACTTATACTCGAGCTCCTATCAGGCACAGAACAATAATTAAAGAACAGAAAAAGTACAATTGTGAGAAATAAAACTGTCATTATTTACAGTTGATATAATCATCTACACAGAAATCCCAAAGAATATACAGGAAACTTCTTAGAAATAATAATACAGATTAGCAAATTGGCTAAATAGAAGATCAACATATAAAAAATTATATTTCTATACATAAAATATATAATTTTAGAAAGCATACTATTTAAATAACAACAGTCTCAATAAATCAAAATAACTATGTAAATTCTTTACATAGAAATTTATAAAACTTTATTAAATGATAGTAGGAAAGCCCTAAATAAATGAAAATATATATCTTGTTTATAGATAAGAAGACTTGATGTAGCAAAGATATCAGCTTTCTCCCAAGTTGGTTTGTGAACTCAGCGAAGTTGAAATAAGTATCCCAACAGGGTTTTTGTTTTGGGAACTTGATTATGTGATTCCAAAATTTATATGGAAGAGGAAAGGCCAAATATCAAATTCCATTAATTAAGAATACAGATTTTGGTCTAGGTATGGTCAAATAAAGCAATGGAATAAAAAGATTGCTCAGAAACAGAGCCATACTTGTTCCATGACAGAAATGGAATTCTAGATCCCTGGGAAAATGATGAAATAGTCAATAAATGGTCCTGGAATAATTATATCTCACTGTGGGAAAAGATGAAATTGGACCTCTATTTTATACCATTCACAAGAACCAAGTCCAGGCATTTTATATATTAATATTTAAATATAAAAGACTGAAGCTTTTAGAAGAAAATGTTGGATGATGTCTTTATGACCTCAAGATAGGTAAAGATTTTTAAAATGCTAATGATAAAAGATTGATAAAGTTGTTACCTTAAATTTTTAAAAAATCTATTCATGAAAAGACACTATGGAAAGTGAAAAGATAAGGCACAAACCGAAAGCAGCTATTTCTGACATACATAATCACATAAGATTAATTTCCTGTACATATGAAGAACTTCCTCAATAAGAATTGAAAAAGACAACCCAATAGAAAGGTAAGCGAAGAAAAAAAAAAAAAGAACAGGTACTACTGAAGAGATAGCATAAATGACAAACAAACGTGAAAAAAGGCTCAACCTTTTTAATAATTGGGAAATAAAAATTAAGACCTCATGAGATACCATTTTTATATTATTAAATTGGCTCTAGATTGTTGGGAAAGTTATGGACCAAAGTGAACATTGTAATGCAAGTGTGCATTGATAATATTACTATGGACAACAGTTTGGCACTATCTTATGAATTGAACATTTGCATATCTTACTACTGAGAAATTCCTTTCCGACAAATACGCCCTACAGAAACTCTTGCATATGTGAATTGAGAGAAATGCTTAAAAATACTCATAGTGGCATAGAAACAACCCAAATGAACATCAGTAGATTGGATATATAAATGTACTAAAATCATACACTGGAATATTTTCTAGTAGTGAAAATGAATGAATCAAAGCTATATGCAAAAACATGGGTAAATTTTAGAAACAAAATAGTGAGAAAAGACAAGCTTCAGAATTCTACATGTACTATGATAACCAATGGTACAAAACTCAAGAACAAAATTAAACAATATATTTAGGGAGACATACATATAATAATACTGTGAAAGCAAAAGCAAAGGAATAAAACATTCAAAATCCAAAATAGTGGATATATCTAGGGAGGATTATCCCAGGAGATTAATTGGAGTTGGTGATATTCTAATTTTTCACTTGAGTATAATATGTATAAGTGTTCATCCTATTAGGCTTCATGATTTACTTACATGCTGCCAGTGCTCTTGCTTATATCAAAATGTCACAAAATTTATTAATAAAACTAGAACTACAATTAAAGATTATTTAGAAAATAGTGGCTCAGGGAAAGCTGTATGTCAGATTTTATGTGTTTTCAGTTAAGCATTCTCAGATTAAAGTTAATAGACTTGAATTCTTTTAGTAAGAAGAAAAGTAAAGTTGATCAATTTTACAACTCAGGAAGTTCAAATGAAAGCAGGAGCAGAATGGAGGGATTAATAAGTATTTTAGCCAAATAGTTGAAAGCTAGAAGTAAAATTAGATAGCAGAACAGAGTTCAGAGTTGAACCCTTTTTGCATAGGCAGACAGACTACATAACAAGGTCAGACAACTACAAGATGTCCAGCAGACCTTTAGTTGGGGTTGCTTCTGTGAGGTTCTGAATTCCACGTGGGAATGCACATGGGTCACAGGGACTAGAGAGACTGACCTTCAGCCTAAGGAATGGTGGGCAGGACTCAGGTCGTGGTCTTCTAGGCAGGGAGTCTCTGTTCACAAACAACCTGTTCCTTACCCTAGTGTGCCATGCACATGGTATCTTTTTTCCCCCCCGAATGTTCCATTATGTTGAACATAAAGTTAGGAAGCCTTTGTGTGTAATTGACCCATTAATTAAAAATTTCAATACATTAATTTTTGAAGTCAAAAGTAAATTGGACAACAGAAAAAAATCCTCAAGTTTGCAAAAGTTAAATCTTAACCTTTCACCCTTTTCATTTTGTAGCTGGTTATACCCAGGTTCTGAGCCACCACATATCTTATACCAATCAATAAGAATTTGCCCAAGGTGTTTAGCCCTCGGCACCCTACACATAGGAAAGAAGCTGACACTTTGCCAAGAAACTTTAGGATTTTATTGTGGTATTTTGGAGGTTTTGCATATGTTTAATTCAGACTTTTCTGTTCAATATGATCAACTCTTGATTGCCCAGGCCATTGTAAGGGGAAAGTGGATGGTTGAGAGGGGGCGCTCAAAGGGAGATCACAAGCAAGACACTTTATTTCAGCAGTGCACCTATACTCTCACCTACGTTGTATATTGGAGTTCTTCACGAGATTTCCTAGCAGAAGAGTTTCTGTCAGTAAAAAACTTGAAAACCAATGTTCTTTTACATTATACTTACAACAATTGAGTTCCTATTGTAATAAAAGTATTGGCAAGAGAATGAATGAATGGTCTCTATAGATTTGCCTTTTCTAGTCATTTCACATAAATGGGATAATACAATATGCAGTCTTTTTGTATCTGGCTTTTTTCACTTAGCACAGCATTTTTGAGATTTATCCATTTATAGCATGTTATCAGTACTTTGTCCCTTTTTATTACAGAATATTATTTAATATTGTATTTTTAATGTGTGTTTTTTCTTTTCTTTCAATTTTGCTATGGATTTTATCAATTGCATTAATTTTTAAAAGAAGAAGCTCTCTGATGTTTATCTCTTTTCTATTTCATTGATTTCTGTTCCTTCAATTCCTTTCTTATATTTACTTTGGGCTTAATTGGTACGTTCTCTCTAGATTCCTAAGGTGGGAATTTATAGAATTGATTTCAAAGCTGTCTTCATTTCCGGTGTTTAAAGTTACAGATTTCTTTCTAATCACTATTGTATTTTCATTATTATTCATTTTGAAATATTTTCTAATTTCCCTTGTGATTCTTTCTTTGACCTGTGAGTATTTTACAAGTATGTTTTTTAACTCTCCAACATTTGGGGATTTTGAAAACCAATGTTCAATAGATGCTTTATTGTTATTGATTTCTAATTTATTTCCAGTTACATGGAAAGAACATACTCAGATTTCAATTTTTTCAAAATGTATTGAGACTTCTTATTTTGGCCTGGCCTCTCTTGGAGAACGTTTCATGTGTATTCGCAAAGAATACGTATTCTGCATTTGTTGGCTGTAGTAGTCTATAAAAACCACCAACGTCAAGGTGGTTAATAGTGCTGTTCAGATTTTCTATAGCTGATGTTCTATATATTGATTTTTTCCAGTGTTTCTATCACTGAGAGAGAAGTGTAAAATCTCCAGTTATGACTGGATTTCTTTTTATATGATTAGTAGTATTAGTTTTTGCTTTATGTATTTTGAAGCTCTGTTATTAAGTGCTCTTATATTTAAGATTGTTACATGTTCCTGATGAACTAACTGACCATTACATCAATGTGGAATGTCCCCTCTTATCTCTGGTACAGTGTATGTGGTTTTCAGAAATTTGACTATTAACATGCCTAACTAGCTATGGTCACATTTGTAATTTTCCTGTTTGGTGTTTGCTTAGCTTCTTGAATTTGGAAGTATACATTTTATTTTACCAAATTTGGCAAACTAATAGCTATTATTTTTAAAAATATTATTTCTCCCCATTCTCTTGTTTTTCTCCCCTGGAACTCCAATTATTATGTATATAAAACAGATATATGTATATTATGTGTATTAGTCTATTTGGCATGGTCTGGCAGATCGTTGAGTCTCTATTTTTTTTTAATCTAATTTTATTTTTTTCTCTTTTCTTCAGGTTAAATAATTTTTATAGATCTATCGTCAGGTTTACTAATATTTTTTCTGTCATTTCTGGTCTGTTCTTCATCCCAAGCAGTGCTTCATTTCAAATGATGTACTTTTTAGTTTTATAATTTGCATTTTGTTTATTGTTTTTGTTTCTTAATGAGTTCTGATCTGTTAATTCGTTATGACCATATTTTCCTTTATGTCTTTCAACGTATCATTATTAGCTGCTTTTAAAACCTGGGTCATCTTGGTATCTCTTTCTATTTAACATATTTTTTTCCCTAGTTATGGGTTACATTTCCGTGTTTCTTTGTTTATATAATGATTTTTGATTGCATGGTGGTGGTTCTGAAGGCTACATTGAGAATCTAAATTTTGTTGTCTTCCTTTAGAGAATCTTGGGTTATTTCTGTCTGTTATTCTATTTCATGGTGGTCCAACTTGATTCTTTCAAGGCTTGTTTGTTACCATGGGTCTGTTAGGTAAGGTGTGGATTTTTTGGGGTCTCAGTTGAACAGTCAGAGTGTTTAGCAAGATCTTTTCACTCTGAATTGTCAAAACTCACCTCCTGGCTCTGTGAAATCTTCAGATTCTTTGTTCAACTCACAATTTGTAGTGGGCTGTTCTCTATCACATCCACATTTTAGTACTGGCCAAAGACTTTACGGTACTGCTATATAGATTTCTGAAGTTCCTTTTTTGAGCAGCTCCACTCTCTTCATTACTCTACCTGGAAAACTCTAGTTCCCTCAGCAAACTGTAACTCCCATCCCTGCCTTATCTTCAGGAAAGTACGACTGCCATCCTCTGCTTGGGCCCTGCCACCCTGTGCCTTAGTTTGGAAAGTTACTCCAGACATAATGCCAGGGTGACAATAAGGGCTCATTTCATTGTGTTTTCCCTCTCTCAGGAGTCAGAGTGTTGTACTGCTTGTTGTCTAACATTTGAGAAACGATTCCCTCATATATTTTGTCTAGGTTAAACGTTGTTTATAATAGAAGGACTAGTTTGGTACCAGTTATATTTCCATTACTGGATATCAGAGTCCTCCCTGAGTCTGTTATTAATGTGAAGTTTACTTGTTATGAGTATCTTCATTTATTTAATGGCCATTTATATCTCATTCTCCTTGTTCATTTCCTTTGGCCACTTTTCTACTATGTTTTTGGTATTTTCTTATTGGCTTGTCAGTGTTTTTTTATAATTAAGTGAAAATTGATCTCTGTGATATGTTTTGTAAATATCACTTTGTTGTTTGGCTTTTGATTTTTGTTAATGTTGTATTTTACTACAGAAATATGAGATTTTTCAGGAAGTGTTATTTAAAAATCTTTTGTGGCTTCTGGTTTTTTTCTTATATTAGGAATGCTTTCTCCACTTGAAATTTTAAAAATTCATTTTTATTTTATCCATTATATAGATTCAGTTTTGATTATTAAATCATTGATCCACCTGGAATTTATTTTGTTATAAGTTGTGAGAGTAGGACTTATTATTTTATGACTACTCAGTAGTACCAATACTATTAACTGAATATTTTATCTTTTCTCCATTGATCTGAAATGCCATGCTTTTGTACTAAATTTCTGCATATTTGTGCATAGATTTTAGGTCTTTATTTTTTTTTCCCTTTGATTTTTCTGTTCATGTGCTAGTGCCAAACTCTTTTAATTTTTGTAATATTGTTATATATTTAAGTATATGGTTGGGGTAGTTCCAGCTTCCAGTTACTTTACCTTTTAAAGCAGTTTCCTTGCTATTTTACTTTTTTATTTTTTCCACAATAACTTTGTAATTAGTCTAGTTTCAAAAACTTGTTGATTGCTTATTTTTATTGCAATTACTTTGAATTCATAGATTAATTTAGGAAAAATTGACTTTTTTTTAGATATTGAACTTTTCTGTCTAAAAACATTCTATAGCTCTCCATTTGTTTTAAGTCTGTCTGCTTCTGTGTCCCTCAATAGTGTTTGAAGTGTTTCTTCTTGTAGAACGTGCATAGTTCTTGTTAAATTTATTTTCAGATATCTCATCATCTTTTATTGCTATTGTAAATGCGACCTTTTCTTCTATTTCATCTTCTAAGTGATTATTCCTCTCTTTCACTGAATTTTTTCTCTTTTTGCAACAATTTCTAACCTTCATTTATATACTGTCCCCATCCTTGTCTGCTTTTCTCACTGTCATCCACATAGACATTTATTGAGCACTGGTTGGTGTCAGCTACAGAGTTGGGCTTTGAGTAGAATGATGCAGTACCAGTAGTCTAATAGTCTTTCTTATCTCAATTAATTTACTTATTGGTTCATTCATTCAACAAGTATTTACTGAATACTTCTTGTATTCCCAAATCATGTTAGACATTGTAGAAAACTCTCAAAAAGCACCTAGCTCAGTTCAAAACAAA
>NW_012133857.1:5233513-5234818 GCF_000956105.1 Propithecus coquereli | reverse complement strand
AATGTGTTTTTCATTCCATTAGAATGATGTTGAGCATGATTAGGCTATCCCTAATCATTGGATAGAGATCAGAGACAGAGAGAACTGTCACTGGGCCAATGCGACATTTAACTGGACTTCCCAAGACAAGTGGTACCAGTGTCCTCTTTAAAAGATGCCTTACTCCATTCCTAGAGAACAGGCTGGAGCTGAGATGACAGCGAGTGCACTTCTCTCCGGCGGCTGGCCTTCTCCCCCTGGGTTGCACATTAATCAGATTAGCCTGTATTCTCCTCAGTGAATTTTGATAATGGCTTCCAGATTCCTTGGCATTAGAGAAGCCTTTTAGGATCTTCAAGTCCCATCATAGAGAATTGAAACACAAAGTGTTCTGCTGATAGTGTTGGGGGGATGCTTCCATTTTTTTTTTAAGGGATTGCTTCCATCTGATTTTGGTAGGACCTCACCCAAAGATCCCTCCTAATACCTACGCCAGACAAAACATCGCCATGTTGTCCATTCTGTATTAAAGTATTGTGTTTTGCTTTCAAAACACCCACTCACTTTGCTATAGCCATGCAACATCAGTGCAGATGACACTGATTTTACGTGTTAAAAAATTGGGGAAAATATTTAATAAAACTTGTTAATTTTTATACTGACAATAAAAATGTTTCTACGGATATTAATGTTAACAAGACGAAAAAAACTGATAGGAACTATTAGGAAAATAAAAGTTATTTAATTTAATTAATTACTTTTTACAGATGGGGATCTTGCTATGTTGTCTAGGCTGGAGTGCAGTGGCACTCCAGGCAGTTACAGGTATGATCGTAGCATACTGCAGCCTCAAACATTTGGGCTCAAACAGTCTTCCTGCCTCAGCCTTCCTGGTACCTGGGACTGCAGGCATGTGCCGCTGTGCTCAGGTAAAACAGTTGTTTAGATATGTGGCAATAAACATCACAACTGGAACAGGAAAGGAACTCTGGCATACAGAGTCGTTTCAGAGACAGGGTAAAAGGGGCACAGAGAGGACTGAGTAACAGACATTTGTGTTGGGAGGGAGAAGATAGCATTGCCATTAGGGTTTCAAATCACAGGGATGGGGCTGGGCGCAGTGGCTCACGCCTGTAATCCTAGCATTCTGGGAGGCTGAGGCAGGCGGATCGTTTGAGCTCAGGAGTTCGAGACCAGCCTGAGCAAGAGCGAGACCCCGTCTCTGCTAAAAAAAAATAGAAAGAAATTAGCTGGAAAACTAAAAAAATATATATGTAAAAAAAAATTAGCCGGGCATGGTGGCGCATGCCTGTAGTCCCAGCTACT
>NW_012133857.1:5215423-5233459 GCF_000956105.1 Propithecus coquereli | reverse complement strand
GCTTGAGCCCAGGAGTTTGAGGTTGCTGTGAGCTAGGCTGACGCCACGGCACTCACTCTAGCCCGGGCAACAGAGCGAGGCTCTGTCTCAAAAAAAAAAAAAAAATCACAGGGATGGGAAAACTCATCATGTCTTTGGGCTATTCCTAAAGATGTCAGTTTGGGAGTCATGTCCTCTGAATTGGTAATAATTAAAGTTGGGAAAGAAAGAATTCATATTTGAGAATAATCCTAGTCACACACCGTGTGTATTAATATTAATACTCTATGTTTTAGGCTTTATGATATTTAGAATCTAGTGACTAGAATTTTGCTAGCCAAGATTGTTGGAGGTGACATCTGAGGGACAGATTTACGTAGCTAATGCACAGGAGAACTTGTGTTTACTGGATCTTAGGGTGTGTTAGTGCCGACTTCCTTAAAAATATAGCAGCAGAGTAGGTGCATTTCCTACACGGAGAAGAAGAACTTTGCAGATAGGGCTCGGGAACGTGGAGCTTGGAGAGAAAGCATCTATTCTTACCCAGGCAGGGCCAAGAGGAGAAAAGGTTTTGCCAGGAAGAGGGTGGTGCTGCTGTTTGGCCCCTTGTGCTGTTAGTAGGATTTGGCTCCATCACTGGAGGAGATCCAGGTACTGACTGTGAGGCACTGGGCCAAGCATGAGAATGAAAGCACGAGTTAGATCGTACCCTGCCCTCTGAATACTCCCAGTCTTCAGAAGACCCCGTCACCATCCCACTGCACCTGATAAAGGATTGTATTACCAGCCAGCTAGTGATGAGCCGCAGAGAACCCAGCAGGGAAGTGAGAAATAAGCCAGGGTCGAGAATTGATGATCCAACGCTGCAGTGTTTGTTAGTAAAGTGTCTTTGGCAGTTCTAATCATGACTTTAATAGTGGAAAAATAGAAAGAAAACATATTTGTCTCCATTGTCAGTAAAAGAGAGATAAGATAGTATTTTAAGGGGGCTTCAAGACCAGTTGAAAGTTTCCTTAGGAATTGAGAAATTGGCATATTTGTAAAAAAGACAGTTGAAAGGGAGAGATGAAGGCAACTTACACTAAAGTGAATAACTCGGAAGGAGGGGGTTGGGGAGGCAGAAGGGACTGAGGTGGGGCCTAAGTGCCAGGGGTGGCTCCTGAGTGAGATCCGTCTTATTCCGAGACCTCCAGGAAGGATGACTAGAGTGTGCTGTTTTCTATATCCCTGATTTTCACGTTACGCCCCTGTGCCAAAGCCGTTAGACAAGCAGAGCCAGCACTTCAATGCCCCACAGCAGCCAAGTGGTACATCTTTTCTCGATACCAAGTTTTCTCATGGCTACGACACTTGAAACTTTTTTCAGGGTGGAACAAACCTCACAAAAGTGTCAGAATGTAACCAGAGTTTCACTTGGTCTTGGAGAGGCTCAAGCTGAACCCTGCACAGAAGCCTGTTAGCAAATTGATAAGTTTCAGGCCACAATTTAAAAATGCTTGAAATACTGTCAAACTTTCTTCTTTTTAATTCTTCACAAGATATGAAATATTTGTATCTTTTCCAATCACAAGAGCAATGCATATTTATTATAAAAATGTAAATAATGCAGAAGTGTATGAAGTTAAAAGCGAACTCACCCCCAGAGATGACCTGGGGGGTGGTGTGTGTGTGTGTGTGTGTGTGTGTGTGTGTGTGTAGAGCTTATCAAGCAGAGCTAGGTAGTGATGGGGAATCCAGGTCTGGTTCACCCCTGACTTCCAGCTCTCAGACGGTCTCCACTTCCTCATTTGCAAAGTGGTGGGAATAATAACAGCGTGGCCATGGAGGCAGAGACGAGATAGTGCATGTAAATATAATGTGTGTAAAACAGCACAGTACTTGAAAAATGGCAAGTATTCAATTTAAAAATTACTCTCCAATGCCTGTAATATACATGCCAAACACTAAAATTGGATTATTCCCTATGAATTATTTTCTAACGTGGTTTTCCATACTATAGTCATAGACATATTTCTACATCAGTACATGTAGTTCTACTTCATTTTTATAATGGTTCCTGATCTCATTATTCTCTTCCCCCTCCAAGTAGGCTTTTCTAATTGTTAAGGTGAGCACTTTTCATAGAGTTATTGATCATGTGTATTTCTTTGGTAAATAGCTGTTGCTTTACCCTTTACTTGTGAGTAACTGGGGTATTTGTCTTTTCTTAGTGATTTGTAAGAACTCCTTGTAAAAGAGATATTAACACATTTTACATTAACTCTTATTAAAAATACATGAGTTAACTTTATTGATTAAGGCTTTTGTCATGTAGCAATTCTAAACCTTTTTATTGTCAAATCCATCAGTATTTTCTGTTATGCTTTCTGATAGCCTTTCCCATTTAAAAGTTTGTTTTTATATTTAAAACTTTAATCTGGCTGGGATTAGTTTTTATGAATGATGTGAAGTGTAGAGATTTATCCTTAAATTTTTTAAAACGATTAGGCAGTTATGCAAGCACTATTTATTCTTCCTAGAATTTGAAATTCATATTTTTCATACTCTTATTTATACAAGAATTTATATATTTATATACTACATTCTTATTATCTATATCTGGATTCATTGGCTTGTCCTATTGGTGTGGCTTTTAATTCCTGTATTGGAATCACAATATTTTAATTATTGTAGTGTTGGAGTGTATTTTGATATTTGATATGGCAAGTATTCTCTTTTTCAAAAAATACCCAACTATTCTCAAGCATTTATCTTTTCAAATAAACTTTAAAATGTTATATTTCCCAAAAATCCCAATACGATTTTTATTACAAATATTAACTATATGTGAATTTGGATTATATTTGTATCTTCACACATAGTTTCATTTGAGGGTCTTGTGCCTTTCCATTTATTCAGGTCTCCTTTTACATCTTTCTGTAATGTGTTATATTCTTCTTTACATAGTTCTTACGTTATGGATCAGATTGATTCCTAAGAAGTTTTGTCGTTTAAGTTGTAGTTTAGTTATGAAAAGAATTTTTGTATTTATTTTTATTAGATATTGTCAATATTAAGGAAAACTTTACATACTGCTAACAGTAGTTTCTTCTCATTTCTTCTTAGTTCACAATCACCTCTACAAATAATGATAATTTTAACGATTTGGTGTTGGTATTTTTAGTTTATTCTCTTTCTTTATTTCTTTGGCTAGATTATACAACAGAATTTTGAATAAAAATTGGGAGAGTAGGCATCCTTTTCTTGCTTCCTGACTTTAAATGGATATGTTTCTAGTGCTTCCCTTTAGAGACTATATATACAAACGGACAGTGGCCAGATCATATGTGAAAATAGAGCTTGGATCCACAGCCCCTGTGGCAACTAGCCCAGGAAGCTAAACCACAGCTTCTGAAGCAGTTGGCCCGAACTGGTCAGGACTTTTTCAATGCCTGCCAGCTTCTCTGATTTTTGCTCCTGCTTCCAACTCAGAATCAACGACAGAAAGCCAAATATGCTCCCCAAACCAATAATATAAGATGTTCTAATTCTAGTTAGCCCACCTACCTCCAGCTTCCCCCAGGACGGCAACATCCATCAGTGCATACCTGGCACCTTCCTGTCTTTGCACTGTAAAGCTCTCCCACTCCTCCCTTGCCTGCCCTTGAGGCTCTGTCAACACAAGTGATTGTTGACTCTTGCAATAGCAAGTTCTGAGTAGCCTCTGCTTATTCTTGTTCGGGTGACCTTTGTTTATTTCTGCACATTATTAAGTATAATGTTCATTAATGGATTTTCTTTTTTTTTTAACTTTTTTTTTTAATTTCAGGATATTATGGAGGTACAAACATTTTGGTTACATGTTATGACTTTGCCACACCCAAACCATGGTTTGAAGTGTGCCTTTTCCACCCTACAGTGCTCACCGTGTCCATTAGTTGTGAGTTTACCCACCCCCAACCCCCTAATCCCTGAAGAATATTACTACCATGTGAGCACCGTAGTGTTGATCAGTCAGTGCCAGTTTGATGGCGAGTACATGTGGAGCCTATTCTTCCATTCTTGTGACACCTCACTTCGGAGGATGGGCTCAAGCTCTATCCAGGAAAATATGAGAGGTGCTAGATCACCATTGTTTCTTATAATTGAGTAGTATTCCATTGTATACATATACCAAATTTTATTAATCCACTCATGGATTGATAGGCACTTGGGTTGTTTTCATAACCTTGCAATAGTGAATTGTGCTGCCATAAACATTCGGGTGCAGATGTCTTTAATATAGAAGGTCTTTTGTTCTTTTGGGTAGATGCCTGATAGTGCTATTGCTGGATCAAACATCTCTAATCATTAGAGAAATGCAAATCAAAACCACAATGAGATATCACCTAACCCCAGTGAGATTGGCCTTTATCAAAAAATCCCAAAACAACAAATGCTGGCGAGGATGTGGAGAGATAGGAACACTGTCACACTGCTGGTGGGACTGCAAATTAGTGCAACCTGTGTGAAAAAGAATTTGGAGACACCTCAAAGAACTAAAAATAGAAATACCATTTGATCCATTAATGGGTTTTCTAATGATTAATGAGCAACGAATTTCTAAAATGAGCCCTTCTTTGGTCATGTTGTCATGCCAGTTATTTAGCACACATTTCTTGAATACCTACTGTGAGCCAGGGACTGTGCAAGGCTTAGGTGATGCAGGCATAACCCAAATAGGTGTTTTTCCTGCTCTTGTGGAATTTGTGGTCAATAGGAAGATGGACATTCATCAGAGAAGTGCACACACTTGATTGTGGGATAAAGGGGAAGAGCTCCAGGAAACTGAAAAGGGGTGGCTGGGTGGGAAACCCAGAAGATGGCGTGTCCTGAACGCCAAGGAAAGGCAGTTTCCAGAAGGTCAAATGTGTCAAGAGCCATCCTGAGGTCAAGTGCAAAGAGGAAAAGAAAGAGTATTATGCTCTTTTGCATTTAAACACATTTTCTCATGTATTTTCCTTTATGGTTATTTCTACCAGCTTCATCTTTTACATTCATATTTAGTAAGCATTTAGAAGTCCTCTTAAAACTTGAATTGATTTCCAATGTGACCTCAAATTTTTCAAGACTTTGATATGTAAAAGTTGCATATTGAATTCTTCCTGATATTTATTTTCTCCACCAGAAAACTGAAAACAAAATGGGCTCCCTGCTGATTGTTGTCATTTACTTGACTGCACTGGCGTTGAATATCTAACATTGCTCTGCTTCTGCTGCAGCAGCAGCGAGGATGGGCTCGCTGTGTGAGTGGCACCTGTTAACTAACTATTGCAGAAAGATGTCACTGAAGTAGAAGACTGTCACAGGATAATAAACCTGCTGTGTACAAATGCTAAAATAACTTTTGCAAAATAAGATTATAATGAAGCAGATTTATTTGCAAGGTAGAATGCCTTGGTGCCACCGCAATTTTCTGTCCTTTTTATCTACTTATTTTTTAGCCCTTTATATTTCTCCATTGGTGGGAGGAATTCAACTTTCTATGTCAAGCCCTCCCTGTTACCTATCTTATCCTTTTCTGTTCCTAATTGCATCTTTTTAAACATGTGGGTTTTTTTTCCATCCACATGTTAGATTTACTAGACAGTCTTATTTTTTCCTTTTCCATTTTCAGTCATCTTAGTTACAGAAAAGCAGTCTTGCAAAGTGGGTAATAGCACAGACCTTGGAGCCACATGACCTTGTAAGGTTATCTAACCTTTCTGAGCCTCAGTTTCATCATCTGTGAAATGGAGTTGTTGATGGGATATGCATTAGATATTTTAAAGCATTTAGAATAGTACCTGGCACATGGTAAGAACCATATAGGTATTTGCTGTCGTTACTGTTTCTCTACAAGGGTTATCCCAATGTCAAATTTATAGCTTTAGAATATTGATTTATAGCAGTCACAGTTTGTCATCATGTCTCTTTATTGAAAATGTATGGAAATAATATGTAGAGTTTTAACAGGTTTAGAGATCAATAATGTGATTTGTTTGCCACGTTCTGACTTACACCATATCAGAGCTGAAAGAAACGTCAAACATCACAGGGTGCGCCTTCTCCATTTTCGTGGGAGGAAATTAAGGCTCCGCGAAATGGTCAATTGGTCAGGTCGTGGTAGTGCTGAGACCAGAATGTGCATCTCCAGGTTCCTACTCCAGTGTGCTTTCTCTGCTCTAATTTAAACATATCGTTTTCCTCCTGTTTTGGCCAGCCCCAAATGAGCCAATTCATAAACTTTTCCTACAAAAAAATGTACTAAATCTAGAGTGTCTCCAATATTATCAAATTGGATTCTCTATATTCTTGATCTATCAGTTGATGCCATCTCAGAAGTGCATCTCCTTCCTTGGTAAAGACAACAGACTAAGCCAAGGCAACCACTTTTCCTCCCGCCTTACATTAGTTTGCTATTGCCATAGTAACAAAGCTACAAGCTTAGTGGCTTAAAGCAACACAAAAATTTGTTCTCTTACAGTTCTGGAAGTCAGAAGTCTAAAGTCAAGGTGTTGCCAGGCTTCATAGCTTCTGGAGGCTGCTTCTTCTTGCCTTGAAAAACCACGTTGAAATGCTACCAGAGACCACCCACATTCCTTGGCTTGTGGTCCCTTCCTTGCATCACTTCAGCTTCTTACTTCTGTCACGTATCTCCCACTGCCCAGTCAGATCTCGTGCTTCCCTCTGATGAGGATCCTTGTGATTCCATTGGGACCACTTGGATAATCCAGGACAGTCTCCCCATCTCAGGTTCCTTAACTTAATCACATTTGCGAAGTCCCTTTTGCCGTAAGGTCAGATCCACAGGGTCCGGGGATTAGGATGTGGATCTCTTTGGGTGGGGAGTGGCAGTATTCAGTTTACCACACTCTCAAAGTGCCATTTAAGCACAAGTGGAGTCTTCTAAATTATTAACTCCAGGGGAAACAAAATGTTGCCCAGGAAAAGAAAAGTAATCACAGTTTTCTACATTATTTAGCTGAGAATAGCGTTTATATACAGCCATAGCTATGTAATCACTAAATATCCATTTGATTGAAGGTAAGCGAGAACCATAGCAGGGGATGGGGTGGGAACTGTGCGCATGTGAGGTGGGGGTGGGGCAGAGAGCTGCGTCTTCATACTTCATGGTAGGAAGTCAGCAGATAATGCCTAGAACTCAAAAACTCTTGAAGTAGCAATGTAAATGTGTTACTTAGAAAGATGGAGATAAATAAGTAAAAATGAAAGTAATTGCGTCTGAGGAGGGGAAGGTGAGCTGGGACTGCGGTAAGACTTCTGACTCTGATAAAAAATAAAAAAATAAATACAGATTGAAAGGAAGGGAAGGAGGGAGAAATAATGTGTGGAGTCAAGAAAGAAACTTGAAACTTGACAACTGGAGACTGCTAATGTAGTCCACTAAAAGAAGATTAAAAAAAAAAACAACAAAAAAAAACAACTTCCAGTCCATTGTGTTGGTTAGGACTCTTACCTGCATGTATCAGAAACTTAAACTAGCTAAGTGAAGAGGAGAATGGCTTACTGTAGGCAAGAACCATGCCAGGGCCCTAGGAACAGCAGAACCAAGGGCTCAAATCTGAAGCCCCTCTCGAATTCCCTCCTGTGGCCATGACTTTGCTTTTCATTCTTGCTCCAGTCCAGCTTCTGGCTCCTCTGTCCTTGAAATGAAACATCATCACTGCCACTCCCAAGCTTCAAATGTTCAAACATGTGCCTCAGAGAGATGCCACTCTCTCCTTCCCTGCCCCTTTTCTGGAACACCGGGGAAGGAAACATCTGGCTGTGGCCAGGGAGCCGGTCACCTTGTGCAGAATGGCTGCTGCCCAGTAACCAGGTGGAACATGAACTTCACAGTTTCTCCTTCTAGGGATTGTTAATGATATTATGCAATTTTATTTTTAAAACAGGACACTGTGCAGTTTAAATTAAAATAACGAGTTATAATGTGGTAAAATGTCTCTAATATATAGTTGACCCTTGAACAACATGGGGGTTAGGTGTGCCAACCCTGCACAACCACAAATCTGCATCTAAATTCTGACTCCCCAAAAACTTAACTACGAATAGTTTGACCAGAAAGCCTTACTGATAACATAGAATGTCAATTAATGCATGTTTTGTATGTTGTATGTATTGTATACTGTATTCTTGTAATAAAACTAGAGAAAAAATGTTATTAAGATAATCATAAAGAAGAGAAAATATATTTAGTATTCATTAAGTGGAAGTGCATCATCATGAAGGTCTTTGTCCTTGTCTTTACATTAAGTAGGCTGAGGAGGAGGAAGAGGAGGGGTTGGTCTTGCGGTCTCAGAGGTGACAGAGGTGAAAGAAAATCTGTGTATAAGTGGACCTGTGCAGTTAAAACCCATGTTGTTCAAGGGTCAACTGTATTCTTTAGTGAAGAAAAAGTAAGCTATAGAATATATCCTATGCATAATGTATAATACATATGTATATTTACAAATAATTCGTATACTTAAAATCTATAGCAAACTCTTATCTATGGTGAATTTTGAGGAAATAGGGTGTCAGCGAGTTTTCATTGTGTATATCATACTTTTATATACAAATACATATATTTTATTATTTGAATTTTTATAGAATATAATAAAAAAATGAGAATTTGTCTATAATGAGTGTATATTGCTTTTCTAATAAGAAACCAGTGGGAGAAACTGTTACTTCTTTGCACTGCTTACAGGATAAAAATCTAAAGTTTGCTGTAGGAGTTTAGGAGTCTGCACACCTCCTCTTTCTACCCTTCTGCCCTGCCTCATACTGCTGTCCTCCCAGGCCCTGTGTTCTAGCCTTCCCACTAGTACTTGAATACAGAATGTTGGACCCAACCACAGATTTTCTCATTGTTTATTGACCATACCAGAGTGTCCGTCCTCCTTCCTTCTGCCCGTCCCAATCCAGATGTCCTGCGAAGTCTGCTTCAAGTCTCTCCTTCCCACAAACCCTTCCCTGCCCTCTCGCTGATCATCATCTCCTCTGGCCAATAGCACCAGCTGGCACTTCATTCTGTGATGTAGTTCACCTGCAGATATCTTCATATGGGTCCTGAAAGGAAGGGGACCATTCCTTATGTATTTTTGTAGTTCCTTCATTGTCCAGCACTGTAAAAATTACATTATAAATGCTCAGCATATTTGAATGAACCAGGGAGTGAAAGAACGATGCATGGTTTCTCCTGAATGTTTATCTACCTGCCGTCTTAGAGCTGGATGACAGGGGAGGAAGAGAGAGAAGGGGTGAGGATTTTCTGGGGTGTGGGGGTTGAGAGGATGTGCTTTAGCTCAGTCCCAGCTCACAAAAGCCTCTTCATATTCAGCATGTGCTGAATTAAAGTCAGAATTGAATGAGACAAAGCTTTCAGGCTTTTGAGGCAGACCCTGGGCTGTACTGCTGCTGAGGGATCAGCCTCCTTCCCAGGAGGGTTTCCCTCCCTGCCCCTCCACCCCACTCTCTATTCCCAGCACTTTCCTGGGCATTGGAATAGATGACCAATCATTCATTTCTCATCCATTCCCTGGCAGAAATTGGTAAGTTTATGTACCTTTGAGTTGATAGAATTAGTCATAAACAGCATTGTATCTTAAGTTTGAAATTAGCATCCACTTTTCACTTACAAAAATTGTTCCAGGTTATTTGTTTAAATCAGTTGTAAGCCATGTTAGCTATCTCTGAGTCATTAAAATGAGTGTACCTTCAGTGCAGAAATCCCTTAAGTGTTAAACTTCTCCTTTCAGGGATTTTATAATTGACTTCATTCTATCCAAGACTTTTGACTCTCAACTATGTAACTTGGACCTCTTTTTGATCATGTAGCTAGAATTCAGGATCTCTGCTTAAATCAGAAAAGGACATTGCAGCCCCCTGAGACAAGATACCAGAATAAAGTATACGCTTGGAATAATTCAGTACAATATTCTGTGCTAGTCATAGGAGGATCCAGGGGCTGTTGTGGGGCCAGAGGGGAGCTGGGTGAGTTTGTATTTAAGATATTCACGTATACAAAGTTTTCTTAGGAAAGTAATTCAAAACGAACACTGAGTACAGAGTCTGTTCAGGTTTTTGGAAGAAAAAATTTAATTAAAACGTTAGCCTGTGTCATATTTGAGAAGTCCCAGCCTATGATCCATGAGGTTCTGTCAGATTACAGGTTCAGTGGGTTACTCTCCTTCAGCGGAGCAGAGAATTGTGAATTAGCTTAGTAATACTCCTTGAGCTTGATACCTCCCCTGCCTGGGGAAAAGCAAATTCCCGTGGTCCCTGGTGTTTGGGCAGGATGGAGGTGAGGGCTTTAGATGAAGAAGCCAAATCTCCAGGCCAGAGGGAACGCACAATTTGGAGTACAAATGCATTAGGAGGATCAAAGCTGGGAAAAGGTGTTGGCCTGGCAGCAAGCACAGTGTAGACACCCATGGCCTCCTCTGCCAACCTCAGTGAGCATGTTGGACCCATGCTTAGTAGGGCTGGAATAGCAGAGGTGAATCCTATGCTGAGATGGTTCAGAAATTTTTAACCTTAGGGATGTTTGGTTATATTTTCATGTGGGGACATTTCTGTGTGTGGATGGCTGCTTGTTAAGCTTTGGCCGAACAGGTTGAGTGTACTTGGGTGCTATATGGCTTAGGGGACCCCACAGTTCACAGATGCCTTCATTTATGCTCTGTCAGTATGTCCAACATAGGTATTGCCACTTTCATCCTCTAAGTTTTTCTATTTAAAAGCAGACTTTTAACTCAGCTGATTTGATGTGACTTCTGGCTTCAGTGCTTAAGCATTGATCAATTTGGGAAAGAATGATGGCCCCACACTGAATTTCACAAATGCTTTTATGCTCCCTTTCCAGATTGCCTGTTTCGGTTGACTTTAATGAACCCTTGTGCAAATGACCACATGTCTGTACAATGTAAATGTAAAATTATCCAGAAGGAAGCCTCTATGTAGGAGGGTTACATTTGGATTTAGTGTGTTGTATTTGAATTATTAAAGATAGAAATATAAAGTACTTTCAAAAGCTTGGAAATTCAAAGTGTACTCTTACGTCTCTACTCCAACAGATTTTGAAAAAGTCATAATATAATAAGGACACTGTGACCGGAGCTGGGAACAGCTCATGCACGTTAATATTCCCAGAGCATTAAACACTTGAAAATAACTTACAGAGATGACTCCTTTAGGGATTTGCTTATAATTAATACAAAATAATTCTTGGATTTTTTTGATGAGTTGGTTATAATTAATGCAAAATAATTCTTGGGTTCTTTGACTTAATGAATTTTGGTGTCTTTTAGAAATGTTAGGATGAAGTGTTAAGAAGTTATTGTGACAGCATTTGACCAGAGGACTAGGAAATTCTAGAACACTATCCCAGATGCTTTTGTATAGCATCTCTGAGGGAGGTGATAGGCATGGCAGGCACAGAAGGCTTTTTATTACGCTGGTCTGCACAGAGGTTTCTTTTTAGCTACACTTTATACCTACTGGTGTGGAGACAAAGGTGGCTGTGTCTTTCCCTGTGTGTTTGCTTCAGTGTTTAAACTTCAGTCTTGGATCTTAACATTTTGTGCAAGAAAGCTTCTCTCTTGTCTTCAAGGAGATGCATATTATTAATAGCTAGAACCAATGGAAAGAGACAAGAGACAAAAAGGGAGTGTACATTTGCCCAGGGACCTCTGAAGCAGAGCTGACCTAAGCCACAGGTAGCTACTGCACCTCAGACTGGGCCTAGACAAGAGAGGAGAAGGAGAAAATGAGGAAGGAAAATAAAGCAAAGAATGGCTCAGCCGTTCCCAAGGGTCAAGCCTCTAGCCATACCATATTTTCCCTGGCCTTCTTGAAGAAGAGGAACGTGGAAAGAGTCACGCACCCGTCTACACTAACATTTTGATCCCTTGGAAAGTTTTTTCACTCTGGAGAACACAGTCTTGGCAGTGTCCTTGAACTTCACTTCATCTCTTTGAAGGTAGAGTATCTTTCTCTTGGTTATGACTTGTCTGTGGAAAAGAATAAAAGTAGGAAGATAGGGGAATGTTAGCTTTTTCCTCTTCATACCAAAGGCTTCGACCTTGACTTGGCTTTGTTTCCTTTTTAGATGTATTCCTTCACTTCAGTGAAATGTGTTATTTATTAGCCTGTTTACAGAGCTTTGGAAACATTAGCAGTTTAATCCTCAAGTCCCACTAGGAAAGGGGTGAGGTCTGTTTGTTCTCTTTGCTTCCTTTGGGGCTGTGGACTACTGGTGTTGTCAGCCCTATGCAAGTACAGATTCAAGCCCTCCTTCCTACCTTCCAAAAAACTATGTTTCCTAACTTCCTCTGTAGGGAAATTCTGGAAACGGCATGGGAGCAAATATGTCAAAACCTACATGGTATGTGGGAAAATGCAATGAGGAAGATCTGGCAACTCGAAGTCTGACTTCAGTCTACAGTATCTAGCAGATTTTACTAATGACGGTCATCAGTGGCCTGGAAATTGCTAAATCAGTGAACTTTTTCCAGGCTTTGAATTATGTCAGTTTGACATTCTTTTTTTAATTTTTATTTTTAATTGTAAATTGATATTATAGTTGTATATATTTATGAGGTACAAAGTGATGTGATTTATGAATATAATGTGGAATAATTGAATCAAGCTAATTAACATATCCGTCACCTCGAATACTAATTTTTTGTGGTGAGAATATTTGAAATTTACTCTTAGTGATTTTTGAAATGAATGTGGGATATCTTTCCATTTATTTGTATCTTCTTCAATTTCTTTCATTAATGTTCTGTAGTTTCAACGTACAAGTCTTTCACCATCTTTATTAAATTACTCCTAAGTATTTTATTATATTTTGTAGCTATTGTAAATGAGACTGTTCTTTTGATTTCTTTTCAGAAAGTTCATTGTTAGTGTATGGAAATGCTACTGATTTTTGTGTGTTTTTGTATCCTGCAGCTTTACTGTATTTATTAATTCTAATAGTTTTTTGGTGGATTCTGTAGGGTTTTCTCTATATAAGATCATGCCATTGGCAAACAGCAACACTTTCACTCTTTCCTTTCCTATTTGGTGGCTTTTGTTTCTTTCTCTTGCCTAATTACTCTGACAAGGACTTCCAATACTGTGTTGAGTAGAAGTGGCAAGAGTGGGCATCCTTGTCTTGTTCTGGATCTTAAAGGAAAGGGTTTCAGTTTTTCACTGTTTAGTATAATATTAGCTGTGGGCTTGTCATATGTGGCCTTTATTGTGTTGAGGTACATTCCTTCTATACCTAATTTGTTAAGAGTTTTTATTATGAAAGGATGTTGAATTTTGTCAAGTTCTTCTTCTGCATCTGTTGGTATTATCATATGATTTTTGTCCTTCATTCTTATGTGAGGTATCATATTTATTGGTTTGCATATGTTGAACCACCCCTGTATTCCAGGGATAAATCCCACTTTGTCATGGTAAATGATCCTTTTATTATGTGTTGCATTAGCTTTGTTAGTGTTTTGTTGAGAATTTTTGCATCTATATTCATTGAAGTAATGAATTGTAATTTTCTTGTGATGTTCTTGTATGGCTTTGGTATGAGGGTAATGCTGATCTCATAAAATGAATGTGGAAGTATTATTTCCTCTTTGATTTTTTGGGAGAGTTTGTGAAGGATCGGTATTAGCTCTTATTTAAATGTTTAGTAGAAGCAAGCAGTGAAGCCATCAGGTGCTTCCCTCAGGGTTTTCTTTGATGGAAGACTTATTATTACTGATTCAATCCCCTCACTTGTTATTGGTCTGTTCAGATTTTCTGTGTCTTTATGACTCAGTCTTGGTAGGTTGTCTGTATTTAGAAATATGTCCATTTTTTCTAGGTTATTCATTCTTTGGCATTTCATTGTTCATAATAATTTCTTATAATTCTTTGTATTTCTGTATAATGTCTCCTCTTTCATTTCTGATTTTATTTATTTGAGTCTTCTCTCTTTTTTTCTTAGTTTAGCAAAGGGTTTGTCAATTTTTTCATGTTTACAAAAAACCAACTCTTAGTTTCATTGATCTTTAGTGGTGCTTTTCCAGTCTCTATTTCATTTATTTCTGCTCAATCTTTATTATTTTTTTTCCTTCAACTAACATTGGGCTTAATTTGTTCTTTTTTCTGTTTTTTTATTTTTATTTCTTTTTGGTATAACATTAAGTTGTTTATTTGAGAGTTTTTGTCTTTTTTATGTAGGAATGTATTTGTGTAGAATTTAGTAATGCGAAAATAACAATAATGTAATAATAATAAGCTTTTTTCTTAGAACTGTTTTTGCTGCATCCCATAAGTTTTTGTATTTGGTATTTCCATTTTCATTTATCTCAAGATAGTTTTTAATTTCTTTTTTAATTTCTTCATTGACTGGTTGTTCAGAAGCATGTTATTTAATTTGCAAGTGTTTTGTGAATTTTCCAAAATTCCTCCTGTTATTGATTTCTAGTTTCATACCATTGTGGTTGGAAAAGGTACTTGATAAGATTTTAATCTTCTTAAATTTACTAAGACTTATCTTGTGTCCTAATATATGATCTATCCTGGAGAATGTTCCATGTGCACTTGAGAAGAATGTGTATTCTGTTGCTATTGGGTGGAATGGTCTGTTTATGTCTGTTAAGTTTATTTGGTCTAAAGGGTTGTTTAATTGTAGGTTTCCTTATTAATTTTCTGTCTGGATGATTGGTCGATTGCTGTAAGAGGGGTAGGTTCTGTATTATTACTGTATTGCAATCTAACTCTCCCTTCAGATTCTTTAATATTTGCCTTATATATTTAGATGCTCTGATGTTTGCTGCACATGTATTTATAGTTGTTATATCCTCTTGATGAATTGACTCCTTTACCATTATATAATGCCCTTCTTTGTTTCTTTTTACACTTTTTGGCTTATAGTCTGTTTTATCTGATATTAACTACCCCTACTCTCTTTTGGCTTCCACTTGCATGGGATATCTTTTTCCATTCCTTCACTTTTAGTCTATGTGTGTCCTTCAAAGTGAGGTTAGTCTCTTGTAGGCAGCATATAGTTGGGTCTTGTTTTATTTTTTGTAATCCACTCAGTCACACTCTTTATTGGAGGATTTAATCTATTTACATTCAAGGTAATAGGTGCTAGGTAAGGACTTATTACTGCCATTTTGTTAAAAAATTTTTGGTCATTTGGTAGATACTTTGTTTCTTTCTTCCTCTCTTGCTATCTTCCTTTGTGGTTTGATGGTTTTCTGTTTTGAATTTGATTGGAGGCCTCTGCAGTTCCTTTATCTGTATGTTTTCTGTGGTGGTATACTTTGGATCTTTTCTACTTCTGTTTTGTGTATCTACTGTAGATTTTTGCTTTGTGGTTACCGCAAGGCTTTCATAGAGCATCTTATATTTATAACAGTCTATTTTATTTCAAGGAGATAACCACTTAACTTTGTATACAACAACTCTACACTTTTATTCCCTCCCCATTTTATGCTTTTGATGTCAGAATTTACATCATTTTGTAATATGTATCCCTTGACAATTTATTTTAGCTATAGCTGCTATTAATAGTTTTTTCTTTTAACCCTTGTAGTAGGGACAAAATTGCTTTCCACGTCACCGTTAAAGTCCTAGAGCATTCTGAATGTGGCTTTGTATTATTTATATTATTGAGTTTTGTGCTTTGTATGTTTTATGTTATTTATTAGTGGTCTTTTCAGCTAAAAGAACTCTCCTTAGCAATTTATGTAAGGCAGGCCTAAGTGGTGATGAATTCCCTTAGCTTTTGTTTGTTTGGGAAAGTTTTTGCTTCTCTTTCATTTCAGAAAGATAGCTTTGCTGGGTAAAATATTCTTATTTGACAGCTTTTTGCCTTCAGTACTTTGAATATATCATCCCACTCTCACTGGCTTGCAAGATTTCTGCTGAGAAATCTGCTCATCTGCTGAGAGTTGCATAGGGATTCCTTCATGTGTTGTATGTTTCTTATATCTTGCTCCTTTCAGAATTTTTTCTTCATCTTTCATTTCTGATAGTTTGATTATTATGTGTCTTGGCGAACCACTCTTTGGATTGAACTTGATTGAAGGCCTCTGCAGTTCCTTTACATATATGTTAACATCTATCCCTAGATTAGGGAATTTTCAGCCATTATTTCTTTCAATAAATATTTTCTGGCCCTTTTCTCTTTCTTCTCCTTCTTGAATTTCTGTTATGCATAGGTTATGTTTCTTGATGGTCTCCCATAATCCCTATAGGTTTTCTTCGTTCTTTTTCGTTCTTTTTTTCTTTTTACTCCTCTGATAGAATACTTTCAAATGTTCTGTCTTCAAATTCACTGATTCTTCAGCTTGATCAAGCTTGCTGTTGAAGCTCTCCATTGCATTTTTCAGTTCAGTCATTGTATTCTTCTCTAGGATTTATATTTTTTAATTGTTTCTATTCTTTTTTTGTTTCTATTTCTTTATTAAATTTCTTATTTTGTTCATGTGTGTTTGAAAATTTCATTTTATTTTTTTATTCATATATTCTCGTAGTTCACTGAACTTCTTTAGGAGGATTATTCTAAGTTCTTTATCACTTCGTAGACCTCCCTTTCTTTAGAGTCCATTGTTGGAACTTTGTTAGCTTCTTTTGGAGGTGTCATGATTTTCTTATTTCATAATTTGTGTGTTCTTGCATTGGTGTCTGCACATTGGAAGAGACAGCCATCTTTTTAGTGTTTTACAGGTGTTCTTTGGCAAGAATAGACCTTCACTATTTAGTTGAGCTATGATTTTGGATGGACCAGCTGGTAATGACGCTGGGCAGGCATATCTTGCTTTGGGCTCTCTAGATAGCTGGCCTGATGCCTTTGCTCTGAGTTAGGGTGAGGGCTGGCTGGGCTCTGCTATCCAGTGAGACCACTTGTTGGGCTCTGTAATCAGGCTGAGCTGCTGCATGGGCACTACAGTTGCCTCTGATTGGGCCAGGCCACTGGGTGTCTTCTCTGGCCAGATGGTAGCATTATTGGAGTCCAGCAGGTAGATGTTGGTACCTCTAATTGGACACACTACTGCTGGCAGGAACACAGAGCTACCACTAAGATTTACATGCTGGTTGCTGTGGGCTCTGCCTCCTTCCTTTGTTTCTGCCTAACCTCAGGTGGTCTAGCTGTGCTATTTTCTCCTGCCTTCCCCATGAAATGAGATAGGAGTGGGCTTCCTGGGAAGTGTCTCAGAATGCTAAGAAAGCTGGATGACCACCTCTGGTTCTCTTTTCCTTTTGTAGAAACTGCAGTCCCTGGGGAATCTTCTCTTTGTGGCACTGTGCCAACTTGAGGGAGGGGGAAGGGTGATGTAGTCCAAAACCGTTTTTTTTACCCTTTTCATGGGGAAAAGTTCTGTGGACCATACAAGTGACTCAAGCTTATTCCCAATTTTGGGGATTTTCACCCATGTGTTTTTGTCTGTGGATAGATGCTAGTTGAACTTCCTGGGGGGGTAGTGAAGCCAGAGACCTACTATTCTGCCATTTTGCTGATGTCCAATTAGATGTTTTTGATACCTCCTCTTTAAAAAAAAAAAAATTCTAATCATTCCTTATTACCCATGAAATTACACCATCGTGATTCCTGCTTTATTATATTAGCATCTTTGTCTCCATTTCCTCTATACGTCCCTACCACTGTCTGGGATTTACTCAACCCTCAGTCTTTGACTCTGTTCCTCTCTTAATTGTGGCCTGTCCTTTGGGAACTTTTCCATTCTCTTTCATTCTCTCCCCCCCTGTTATTTTAGTCTTAACTGCTACCTGGTTTCTAGGGATGAATCTCCAAATGACTTTGGACATTCAAACTTCGGATGCCCCTCTGTAATCTCAACTCAGCATATCTTAAAAGCTAACTTATAGTTCCTAGAAAACTCACTGCCCCATTTCTTCCAGTGAGAGTATAGTGCCAAGAATAGAACAAGTGCTCGGTAAATGGTGCTATCAACTCTGTGCACACTTCACACACTGCTTGATTTAACTCCCTCAAACACTGCTCTAGTCTATCCTGACTTGATTTTTTTAGCTCTGTATTTTCAAATT
>NW_012133857.1:5201784-5212633 GCF_000956105.1 Propithecus coquereli | reverse complement strand
AAAAAAAAAAGTTTTGAGACAGTTGAGGACTGTATTTAGAAATATGTTGGTTTTATTAAATGGCAGTGGCATTGTAATTAAAAGATTCTTTATCTGTTAGACTATACGGAAGAGTTTACAGGAGAAATGGAATGATATCTGGTATTTGCTTAAATATTTTTTAAAAAGATAAAACAAGATAGACAAAATTGTTGAAAAGGATAATGGAGGATCATTTTACAGAACTGTCTCATATCTTTTTTTTCCATAATAAAAATTTAAACATGAAAAACATGCATTTTGACCCTAAAGCAAAAGTTCTAGCTATGAAAAATGTTGAAAATATGGCTGAGATAGGCCACTTAAAATAATGAGTTTTTATGGCATTATCCCTGTTGTGAAGAAATATTTTTATCTCATACTTTATTTCTAATCTTATCTGACATCCTTCTGCTGGGAGCTGGTGACTTCAGTGTGTAAAATCAGAGTTTGGTATTTGTTGCCTGCGTTTTACATAGCAGGCTGGAAAGACATTCCTTACCAGCAGGGATTTGATTGCATTCATCCTTTCCACTCCTTCCTTGAAGACTGAATGAAGATCAGGAAGAACATTGCTGCCTGCCAGCTATTTACTCTGAATCAAGCAGTGTGTACATGGTGCTCAGGGGCCCACCTCTGCCTCCTGAAGAGCCAGGTCCTTTTCTGCTGCTCACAGGGCTGGACTTCACCAGGACTCATACTCGCCCCCTTCACGTTTCACCTGCATGATGTGTCACAAAGTCATCAGGAGCCCCAAAAGGAAAACATCTTCTCTTGTGGCATGTATCTACTAAGTACTCTGTTTTTCAGCCCTTCTGCCCTATCTACAGCTCTTAGATGCCAAGTGTTGATTCATAGCATGCATGTGGGTGATTCATTGTAGCTCTAAGGAAAATGCTTGGTGGTGTAACACGCATGCTGTAGTAATTGCTTTTCTGCACTGTGTGTCACAGATGATATGTGCTATCAGACCTCGTCATTTGATAAAGAAATTTTGACAATAATTCATTCTACTGTTTGTTGAAGTATATTCATCTTCAGCCTTGAAACTTGGGGGTTTTTTTTGTTTTGTTTTGTTTGTTTTTATTTAAGGCATCTTAGCAACTCTGTGACTTATACCTGTTTTTGCCACGAGAAGTAGAGCTTTGAATGATGCCTCTGTAATTGTGACATATCTCTGCCTTTAGTGACAAAGTTAGTTACTTTCGCAGTCTAAGAATTATTTTGCAATTGTTGGGAAAACTAGATTGGTTTGCTGGAAGCATGCTGCATGGAAGATACGCCAAAGCTTGAACGTCTGTGCTTGGGGACTAGGGACAAGTGGATTGCAGGTCCAATAAAATCCAACTTTTAATACACGTCAGACTTCCTTACCATGCTTTTTCCCCCATCTCCTTGTGTAAAATATTCATCTTTGAAGATTTACTTTTCTTTTTGAAACATTTGGATTCATGCATTACTGATGGTAAAAGTCTCATTCATCATTTAGGTTTATAACGTTATTTCATGTTGTATTTTCACTTTTTTTGTATTTAATTTTTGTGAATTCAAAGGGTAATGCTATATAATAGTAACAATAAAAACATCAATCCAGATGTAAACAATAATGCCCCCAAAATGTGAAAATATATTTGTCGTGACAGACTACATCTAACTAAAAGTTAGTGAAGACCAACTATACTGTTAATGTGAGGTTTGTAGAGACAAAATGATAGAACCTAGAAATTTCTAAATATCAAATTTTTAAAAATTATAATCTGATAATTTTGAAATACATGAGAAAAAAATTGCTTCATTGCTTTATGCTCTTAAAACCACCCAGTTACTTGTAGACCCCTTGAGAGACCAGACCACTGGGTCAACATGGTCCCTGATTCATACGCTGAAGAATGCTGCCTACAAACGAGAATTTGGGGACAGCATATTTGTATACAAAATATTTTTCTTCAGTGTCTGGGAATCCTCAGACCCTGTGAAGCCTGCTCCTGTAGGATTGTGTTTCTCAAAGTGTGGTTTTGGGAATCCTTGCATCAAAATCACTTGGGAAACTTCTTTAACAAATATATTCCCAGACTGCATCCCAGGCTTCTGAGCAGGCTCTCTGGGAGTAAGGCCTGGAAACCTGCATTTTAAACAACTTTCCCCAGTGAATCTGGTAGGAATACAGTTTAATTACTGCTTAGGGTTTATGCAACATAGAGTAAGAATGCCTCCCCATACGACATACTATTTTTATAATTTGTGATGAGTGTTTTTTCCTTCTCCTCTTTTACCCTCAGGACTTGTCACTCATGTCTGTAACCTGTTCACTGAAACTGCCACACTGTGCTTGGATATGAACAATAAAAACAACAATGAGATGGCGGCCGCACTGCTGTTTTCCCTGCTTGATATTTTGCACGGCATGCTGACCTACACGTCCAGTATCGTACGGCTGGCCTTGCAGGTAGAGGATCTCTTTTCCTGTGTCTTGAGCAGCCCTACTCCTTGTCACACTTCCCTTTCATTCTCCTCTTTCTAATCTTCCTCTAGTGTGTCTGTATTTTTTTTAAAAGAACATATCATCCTACAGAAAGAGTCTACCAAAAAGCCATACCTGAGTAACCACTGTCAAGAACAGAAAATTTGATCACAAAATCTCAAGGGAAAACAGGAGAGGCCTAGTAAGCAAAGACTTAGCATTAGTTGGGAAACTGCTCCTGACCAAGAACATTTGCCTTAGGTGCAACCTGTGGTTGGTCAAGTAGTGTGCAGCCTTTCGTGTCCAGAGACGGTGCTCTAGCCCACCCTCAGCAGGCTGGGTCAGCTTGCTGGGAACAATGGATTGAGAGTTTATACACAAATACGTACATATATGTATTTGTATACACATATACCTATATACGCAACATGTAAACTGCTTTTTTTCCCTTATGACTGATGACATGGAATTGTGAGATGGCTTTGAGGCTTAGAGGTATATTCAATGATTATGGAAAAAGTCAATTTGCCCTAAATTGTAACCTATATTTATTTAGAGGAAGGAGAGAAGGAGGGAAGGAGGGAGGGAGGGAGGGGGATGTGGTTTTATTGAATACCTTCTGTGTTAGATGCCTCCCCATGCCTGTTTCATTTAATGTTCTCTCTAACCAACTGAGTCAGCTTATGCTTAGATCAAGTGTAAGGCACATGGCCAATGTGAAGTCATTGTTATGTTTAAAATCCTGATAAAATTGCAAGAGATGTACATCCGATGGTAGCCTCTAGCCTGGATAGATGTAGAAGCTCAAGTTGAAACCAAATTGTTTTGATAGGTTGCCAGGAGTCACAGTAGCAGAGCCAAGAATGAATCCCTAGGCACTGCTTGAGCTCTGCTATTCATCATTATGATAAATGGTAGCTTTTACCACCAGTTAAGCTGGTCAAGTATTTAGCTTGTCTAATATGGTTTAATAAATAACTCCAAGATCCCCTCAGCAAATATGGCAGGTAGTTACTGAGTATTTAACCCAAACTGAAAAGCCAGTAGATTAACATGGATTTTGAATTACCCATTGCTCTTATTTGCTCATCTGTAATAATTCTAAATTAACAGTAAAGCGTTGTACTTATGAAACCCTGAATTATGCATTTCTCCTATCTTTTCCTCTCTTTTCTAGTAAATCTCTTCAGAGAACATTGTTTATTTTAATTTTTAAAATTTTTTAAATTTTTTTATTTTTAATTCTTATGGGTACATAATAGTGGTGTATCTTTATAGGGTACATGTGATGTTGTGATACAGGCATACAGTGTGAATTAAATCATGGTAATTGCGGTATCCATCACCTCAGGCATTTATCATTTCTTTGTGTTAGGAACATTCTAATTCCCCACTTCTAGTTATTTTAAAGTGTACCCTAACTTTTTGTTGATTACAGTCACATTATACTATCAAATATCAACATTGTTTCTTATTTCAGTTTCCACAGTGGTAGTTTTATGTAATTCTTTGAGATGTAGTTACTAGTTACTCTCACAAGATGCTTTGATGATACCAATCTGTAAAAGATTGTCTTGTAGGTTGTAGATTTAAAAAGGATCAGAAGTTAAAAATCTCCAGAATGGTAGAAATCTTTTATTATAAGCGATAAGCTAGATATTCAGGGGGTGTTTAAAAGAGAACTCTTTAATCTAAAATATTTTATAATTCTCTTTTTTCAGTTTGCTAGTTTGCCCATAGATCAGTGTTTTTAATTTTTTTCATATTCTTCCATACACTGTCCATTTTACTGCTGTCATCTTTCTAAATCCTCCCTCATAATATCTGCCACGTAGTGCTTTTGGCTTGACCACTGACTTTGATCTTCATGATACCTGGCATTAGTCTGAAAGAGGTAGAGTTCTTGAGGCTGAATTAGAGGAAAGAGTTGGGAAGAGTTACTTCCTTCATGCCTGGAGGAAAAAAAAAAAGAAGAGTTGGGAAAAGAAATAGAATGTGCATCAAAGACACATCCACCTGAAACATGGATAAGTGCTTTCCAAAACCTGAAGTCACTGCTTCTGTTTATAAACATACTTCTCACACTGGGGATTCTTCTACACTCAAAACCTTTATCTACTTCTAATAGGAGCTTCTTTTAAGTCAAAGAATTGAGGGAGGCCAGTATTTAAAATTATAATAGTGCTCAGGTTTATGAGGCACCTTTCTTTTCCAGGGAGGAGAATGGTATGCTGCAGGTATGTGTGCTGGGGAGGGGGGCAGGCAGGTGTCAGAATCTCTATCAATCACGAGTTCAGTCCCTTCCCCGACCCTGCACTGTGATTCAGAATTGGTCCCAGTTTCATCCTCTGGGTGTCTTGTGTAAAAGCTACAGAGGTGGAGACAAATAATGCCCTTGAGACCCACCGGTGTAGTGGGGCATGTGGGCCTTGCAGCCTGGAATGCCTTGGATCAAATCCCAGGCACCCTACTTTTCACCTGTATGACCTTGAACAAGTTACTTCATCTGAGTATCAGTTTCTTCATCTAACGTAGATGTGATAACTACTCTGCAGGGTTACTGTGAGACTTAAATGAGAGAACAAAATATATGTACTCATATATATAAATATAAAATGTATTACCTCGCCCAGAGAAGGGAAACCATAAGTGCTTGCTATATCATGAATACCAACAAGAAGAAAGGTGCTCACCTTCTTGTTTACAGGGGCTTTCTGTGGGCCATGACTGCCTCACGTCTGTGCCTGCTGCATGGAAGGGCACTCAGTTCATATTTACTAAAATACCTCCTAGCAGGCTTATGAGTTATTGTTGTTTTATTTTGCACTTATGAGCCTAGCATAGGACTAAGCACCTATATTTTCAGCAGAGATCAAGAGAGAAAGGGTGTTAGCTCTCAGGGAGCTTACAGTTTAGGAGGGAAGATTGTCGATACACAAATGATGAAGCAAATCTTCATCTTATTACATGCATGAAAGTGCAACAATTGAAAGGTACGGGGTGCTGCAGAATGGGTGGTGGGAGAGGGCGCCAAGCCCAGTTTGAGGTTAAGAAGGGCTTTTCTAGGGAAGATAACTATTTATTATTATAATCCAGATCACCTCACCTCCCAATCTGGGCCTTACCTGTCATTTCTGAGGTGGTCTAGGGAAGCTTGTTGTGTGATTCTCCTGACAGTAGGACAGTTAAACTGCTGTCAAATTGCAGATGTGTTGGTACTGTTGAAAGACTGAAATGTGGCCACTGCGTCTTTCGTAGTCCAACACACAAGTAAAAGCTATCCGTGGTAAGGGGCTGTAGTCTCTCTTTTCAGTATTTCTTGGAATTATCCAATTTGACTTCTTCATGGCCTTCCTCTTTTAGCTTTTCCCCATGAGCTACCCTCTATCTAGTAGTTGAATGAAGATGAGATTGTTCTGCCATAACCCATAATCCTGATCACATCTCTCCCCTACTTTAAAAACTCAGTGACACCTCATTGAGTTATATCTATGATAAAACTTTCTGACTCCTTGCCAAGACATTCGAGGCCTTACATGATCCCAGCCCAGGGAGCCTTCCCAGCCTCACGTGCAAGTCCTCCATGCTGCCCATATCCCAAGCAAACGGTTGCATTGCCATTTTCTAGATGGATCCTCTACCCAGTCATTCCCTTTCCTTTCCTCATAAAATTTCCAGCACCTGAGATATCTGCACTCCATATTACTGCCTGTAGACCTCATCCTCACCATCCATATGGTAAAGTCAATTGTCACATTCGCCTACTTTCCCCTGCCTTCCAAATGTGTTTCTACCTCTATTGATAGCAGTTTTCACATTCTGCTGTTTGCACAGTTATTTGGAACCTTCTCATCCTTTTAATTAAACTGTGAGATCCTAGAGAGTGGGGACTGAGTCATGTTCATCTCTGCATCACAAGCTTGCACATGGTGGTGTTTGGGGAGTACAGTGAGTGTTTGATTGAATTGGCCCAGGCCACCTCATAGACAGTTACACTCCAGTGTGTGTTTGACCTGCTCGAGGTAGAGGAACTTCTTAAGGAATTGACTGTCTCTCATTCTCTGCAGATGTCTTACCTCTGTGTTTATTCAGCAAACCTCTGTTGAGTCCCCATCTCTGTGTATGAGATTCATGCATTAATGGCAATGCTAGATGTAAGAGAATTATACCTGGCCTTTTTGTTTATGCCGAGAAATTAGCTGTATTCTCTTATCTCATTTTAGGTAATGCTGATTGCCATTTAATATTAAATATGGTTCATGAGTTAACATTTCTAGGTTGTATATGTTTGAGACTATTAAAGTTATATTTCCACCCAGAGTTCTCCTCTGAGATCACTAGTCGTATATCCAGCAGCTTGCTCAGTATAACCATGGAATGTCCCATGGTCCAAAACTAAACTCAGCATTTGCCTCCCAGATCCATTCCCCTGCCAGCAACTTGCCCCTCTCACCTTACTGTGGAAACCAGAGACCTGGGCGTCATTCTTAAAATTTCCCTCTTTCATGTCCTGCATCTAATCTGTCACCAAATAATGCAGATTTTCCTTAAATATCTCACAAGTCTAATTACTTCTCCTAAACCTTGCCGCTACTCCCTACTCCCCTGGCCCAGGCTGCCATCCTTTCTTGCCTGGACTGTAACAGCTGAGGGGAATAAAGAACACTGGGTGGCTAGGAGTGGGTTAAGTCCACACAGCAATGACAAAAGGCAGTGAGTTCTGGAAAGGGCTCAATGGGTCCAGAGGCAAAGGCGGTTGGAGAGGGCAGTGGTGATGTCATGGCAGAGAGAGAAGCCCTGTGCAAAATGTGCAAAGAAGGCTATATATAGATCTGGGGGTCAGGAGACTGACCTGAGGGAGTGTGATGTTGGAGAATTGGAGAGAGACTGAGAGGAGAGTTAGGGCTGGGCCACTGCATTTGTTTCTGTGCTTCAGTGTTTATTGCTGCACAGAGCTTCTGCTGTGAACCAATACTTCGGTGAAAAGAGTCGAATTTCTAATGCATTCCTGTTGTACACCTCTCTGTTGTGCAAAGCTGCAGCCTTCCCTTTCTTCTGGAACCCTTGGCAACTTTGCAAGGAGATGGTACATGAATACTGGTGGGCAGGGTCTGGGTATTTCTTGGTAACAATAACAAATGACTGCCAATCTTGGAGGCTCTAGAGGACCACTAGGTATCCTAGTGGGAAAAGTCCCCTAGTGTGTGCTTGTTCTGTGGCCCCATGGGCTTGCTCATAGATGTTTGGAGAGGAAGCAGTGGCACCATGCCCCTCACTGCTGCCTTGCTGCCTCCGTCCTGATTTGCAAGACTGCTTATCTCACTCAAGAGGGAATCAATCCACTCTAAAGAAGAATGTGTTAATGTGAAAAGGCTGATATTCCATGTTCGATTGTGCGTCAGAGGGCAAGGGATCAACAGTCAAGATTCAGAAAGGTTCAGGCCTCTAGGATAGTGCTGCACATTGTTTTTTGGGAGGAAATTCCACCTTTCAGATAACAGTCAGGGAGGCAGGGGGAGAGGGAACTCCAAGCTAATGATTGCCATTATTCCTTTTAGCTATAGAGAGGTGCAAGTTGTTAAAAGATAAGGCATCTGATTTTCAGTCAAGTCCTTTTGAACCAGAGAATGCAGGCAATTGAAATTCTGTCCATAGGCCAGAAGTGCAGAAGGAAACTAGGCATTTATGAGAAGGACCCTGGAGTCCAGGTTAATGACCCAAGGCCAGGCAGCCTGCAGCCTGCTCTGACAGCCCCCAGCAAAGGTCATTATCTAAAAGTGGTTTTGTCTCTGAGTAAAATAAAAAGAGAAGAGTGAGTGAAATGCGTATATACTATAGTATACATATTATAGCAAACAAAATAAGTAACCGGTTCCTTTTTTCAGTATAAAATTATTCATTTCTATTCAACTCCTTTGGAATTAGACAGTTCTATAGAACTCTTAGGAGAAGACACACTTAAAGTAAAAATCACTCACTCATTTCTTACTTTCATTGCGGTTTAAGCCTACGCATTCTAAGGAACATAGACCCATATTTGAAGTCTATTCATGCAGTGATACATTGGACAAATATTCTAGATGTTATCTGAGCGTGTGCATGCACACATAGGTTGAAAGCACAGCAGAATGCATTTAATATGTATCATATAATGTGCATAAAAATGCCCAGAGGAGATTAGCGTTTGTGACTTGGTGTCAGATGGCCTGGGTTTGTCCTCTAGCTTTGACACTCGTTATCTGTGGGATTTTACACAAACTACTTAGCTTTTCTAAACTTCAGTTTTCTCACCTGAAAAATGGGGATAACAGCACCTAGTCTCAGGACAGTTGGAAAGATGAAGCGCTTACCCACCGCAGGATGTGGGACATCACCATCATTCCTCCAGCAACAGCCCTTGCTATTGCTGGATCTATGGGCTGTCCAGGTCTGCCCGTGTAGCCTGAGCTGGTGGCAGTGGCAATGCGTACACTCTTTGTTGAGTTAAAACAAAGCATAATGTCTCTTCTGGGGCCTCTGCCTGTTCTGTACTCAGGGGCAGGGAAGTAGAATGCTTCCTTAGCCCCTTTCATCTGCTAGACTGAGTGGACCTGTCTCCTACGGCCAAGTTGACGAATCACTAAAACCCCCTTTAATTTCTCTTTCCCCTGGTTCAGGCCCAGAAGTCTGGCTCAGGAGGGGACACTCAGGCCGCAGAAGACCTGCTGCTGCTCGGCAAACCTCTGACAGACCTCATTAGCCTGCTCATCCCGCTGGTAAGGGTCACCTGTTTGTGTGTCTTTCAGAATATCACTGAGGTAGAAGTAATTTTATTTGAATTTCATGATATCTTGAGTTTCTATGTTATTTTCCTCCCCTTCAAAACCAGAACCAAAAGAAATTTCAGAAGATTATTTGGCCTGGAAATACTAAATTTCTACTTTATTTTAAAACCAGGTGTGGCTTATCAGTCATTTAAATAGATATTTAAGTAAGGCAGAGTCTCAAATCTAATTACTTAACAAACATGAGGTAAAAAATTCAACAAATGAAACAAATGAATTCCAAGAAGGAAGAAGAAATCGTCATGGGAATCAATTCCCTTTCCGAAAGATATTTTAGAATTATATTCGGCACACAGGACTCCCCAGAAATGTGAAAGCACAGGCCCAGACCTAGGGCCTCAAACTCAGCAGAAATGAAATGAAATAAGTGAAATTAAATAAAAACAGGTAAGACTATACAAGACCACTGAATATGTGAAAAGAGCCCAAAAGAAATTTGGAGTTTGGACAAACTAAATAGTTTTAGCGAAACTTAAAAAGGGCCCACTGCGTAGACACATGACTCCCATCCTTGGACAAAGCACTCAGCCAGTGAGGTCAGTTGATGAAACTCCGTAAGTGTCACGAGAACCTCTCCATATTTGTGGCTACAAGAACTAGGCTAGGCATGCAAGTAACCTGGGGAAGTGTATCACTGATGCCTCCACCCCTCGCAGAAGCAGGCAGACAGCTCTTTAGTTCTGTAAAGACTGCTAGGATTTGCCTTTTCCCACCCTATGGCTCAGAAGAAGACAAATGCAGTTTAGATAAATAGTTCTGTAGACTTAATTATATTCAACAAGTAATGGTTTGGTTCAAATGAGAGAGAAAGAAAAAGGGGAAAAAAATCAACCAATACTGAGTTATATTAAATAATAGCATATAAGGAATAGAGCAGTCACAAAAAAGTAGCCAGAGGGCTCACAGTGAAGTGATGGAACAACCCAAAACCCCAGGGAACTGGACATGCCCCTGACAAAGAGGAAGGATCTTTGGGTAGAACTTTGCATGAAGTTACAGGGCAAATAGCAAAGCTAACCACTCCAGCTCAGCATACAAGGGCTGAGTCCTGACAGCCAGCTCTCTCACAGGTAGAGGACAGGAAACAAATCAGGCTCCTGTGAACAGAAAAGAAAGACTAACACAAGCAACCTACTTTTTAGGGACATATAAAGGACTCAAAACAGCCTTATTACATATAAGTAAACCGATGCAATGTGTGGTATGTAGGACAATATTTATATTTATGGCAAAAAAAAAGATTAAAAAAAAGAAAAATAGCTTAAGAAAGACAGATGAATAGTCCATTATAGATAAAATTTTTAGGACACTCCATTTGGCATGCATATCTTGTAGACAAGGTTTTGGTGTTTGCCACATCCTAAGATTTTTTTAATGGGTGAATTTTTTCCGTTCAGACTTACTGTAAAAACTTTCCATCGGTCTTTATTTCTATTTTATATTTTCTTTCTAAATGTTTTCTTATATTAGGTATAAGGTTTAATGCAAAAAACCTTTAACAGGACAAGGGGAAGGATTCTATAATGGTAAAGGATAGAATCCACAG
>NW_012133857.1:5191740-5200877 GCF_000956105.1 Propithecus coquereli | reverse complement strand
TAACAGTATTTCTTACTTAATTTATCGACACCACAGTTTCCTCATCTGTAAAGTGGGGTTAATAATACTAACTAGATCATGAGATTATTGTGAGGATTAAATGAACACTACCTGGCACATGGTAAGTGCTTAACCAATACAGCTATGTAAAAAATGGTACACATTTGTACCACTGTTTTCTAGGGCTGACAATGAGCTAGATTCTGCTATTAGTGCTTTTGTTCTTATTTAGTTCTTTTTTTATGATGTAGGCCTGTCCTCACATACAAATAAGGACCCTAAAGCTTTCAGAGATTAAAAGTACAGAATAGTAGAGCTAGGTGTCTGACTTCAAAGTCCACATTTTCCTCACCGCCATCCTACTTGGCCTCTGGATTAACACAAACACATTAAACTCTTAACTTTATTACATGTTTGTAAATATTTTCACTGAAAGAGAATATTAATACATTTGATTAGACAGCCATTCTGGGTTTTGCTTTTTTTGTTCTTTTTCTTTTTTTTTTTTTAAGTTTTGGATAGAAGATATTCTTAGCTAAAACATGGAGTCATTTCCAGATACATTTTTTTGTAGTTTAAGGAGATGTTCTGAATGGAGGCTACTTTTTGCCTTTTGTCCTTAGGATGATGACAAACCATAAATGGAAAAAAAAATGCTCGTAGACTTCACAAAGCATTCCTGTTTAATGAGGATAAAAGGAGTTATTTTACCCTTCTGCTTTATATAGTTACATCTAGTTTCTTAGCAGAGTTAATTAGGAGAGATAAATGATTAAGATATGCCTTCAGAATGCTGGGAACAGCAGCACAGAGTGGCTCTGATGAGCTTGGGTTTGCTGACGCTACTTATAATACCTGCCCTGATTACACTATTTAATTGCTGGGTTTGAGTGATTAGACTTAAATCTCAAAGAGAAGGGTGTAGACAGTTGTATCTCCTCTCCTGGAAGAATCTGCCTTATTCAAAATTGTTTGTTGAACATGCATCTGTCCCAATAGTCTAACAACCAAAATATAGTCGGCCATGATGAAAAATCCCTGGAGTGGAGCAGTAGCTGAAACTCAAAATGTAGACTTGATTCTCTACCCTAGAGTGGACTAGGTGCTGCCTGGGGATTTTTCAGGAGGTTCTAAAGTGGATGAAAAGCAGAGAACTAGGAGTTTGGAGCAGATACGTGGTTCTCTACAGGCAGCACAGGTGTGTTAAACAGGGCAGTATGCATCTACCAAGTTCGAAATCAGAAGGTTCCACCAGAAGGCTGATTTGGGGAATTCTGGTAATAGGATGGGGGAGTCAGTTTGGAGCATAAAATATTAAAAATTTTTTTGTTGCTGTTCGAGAATTTTTGCATTTAATACTTTTTAAGCATGCTTTATGTATTCTTCCCCATGCTTTTTTTGCCTTTTATAAAACTTAAACACAACAAAGTACTACCTTGGGCTCTAGATTTGAGGCTGACACTTTTCTTTCTTTTTAATTTGTTTATATTGCATTGAACCATATAAAATTGCCAATATTTCATCATTTTTGGCCTACAAAAGTGGCGATTTCATTTGGTTCAACCTTATATTAGGAATATATGGCAATTTATTGTTTATGAACAAATAGTTTCTGAGATTCATGTAGCCTATTTACCATACATAGTATTATCCCTTAACTACTTGAATGGGAATGACACAGGAGAGTGGGCTCCAAAATCAGGGTCTGGCCTGAAGGCCATTCTTGGCCTTGTGTAGGAAAGAAGTCAAGCTTGAGCCTTAAGTCGAAAATGAAAGCAACATTTATTAAACAGCAAGCAGGCCACTCCATAGACAGAGTAGCCCCTGTACATTGTTGGCAAATTCTATTTATGGCTGTTGATTATATACTAAATTAAGGGGTAGATTATTCATGGATTTTCTGAGAAAAGAGTGGAGATTTCCAAGAATTGGGGGTTCCTCCTCTTTTCATACCATATAAGGTAACTTCTGGGGGTTGTCATGGTGATCATAAACTATTTTGATGCTGGTGGGGGTGGGGACAGTGGAGGTGGGGAGGATGGGGGTTTCTTTTAGTATGTTAATACATTATAAGCTGAGTATAAGGAACTACAAGGGGGAGCAGGGGTTGTTCTCATCACCATCTTGCCTCTTACTGGTCTTAACCAGTTTCTTCACTGCATCCTATTTTTGTCAGAGGCCTTGATTGGGGTTTTGCAACTTTTTAATGAATTGGACCTGCCAGTTCCTATCTCAGGAATATGGTATGATTCTGGCCAGAGGTTGCCAGGTGGGTGGAGGAGCCATGGTCTTGGAGTCAGAAATCCAAGACTTAATGTCTGTTTCTGCTGCCGCCCAGCTGTGCGATCTTGGATGAGGCACTCTTTCTCTCTGAGCCTCGGAGGATTAAATGAGATGATGCACGTAAAGGTGCCTAGCTTGGTGCTGTGTTCCTTCTGCAAATTAACTGCTTTTTTTTAGACTTTGACAGTTCTTGATGATCATTTCTCCAAAATTTCCCCTTTGATCACATATTATCTTAAGTCTGATTTTTAGCCTTACTCTCTGCTTGCTGTTTTTTATTGGAATAGTCACTCCTGCCTTCATTAAGCACTGTCTTTTGCCCTTTTAACTCAGCCTACCTGCGATGCTACCCCTTTGCTCAGTGCGGGGTCCTTTGCAGGCAGATTCTTGAAATCTTTATGGACACTCCTGCTTGTATTTATAAATTCTCCCCAAAGGCCCCCTTTCGTAGCCTGTCCTTTTCCAGGTTGTCCTCTGGGTTCTTACCTTCAATATTTACATATGTAAAAAGCATGGAGTCTGATTTCCTTGAATAAATCCACGGCTAATAGGTCTTCGTGACTTTTCCCTGGAATTCTCCTAGGAGCAGCTTCTTTTAGTATCTCTCCCTTTTAGGGCCCTGAATCCTCCTGGGAATGCTGTCCAGCGTTCAGGATAGGTGACTGCCCAAGGGATAAAATTGTCCTCTGAGGGGTTTTTCCCAGCTCTTTTGGACACTGAACTCCTGTTAATAGTAACTTGATCACACTTAATTTCTAGTATATTGGCCAGACGTCTGCCTAATGTATGTGAGCTGTATTGTGTACAGTATATACACATTTATCACTGGAGCCATTAGGTTTAAAAATGGTCTGTGACAAGAACATTGCCATATGTCTTCTCTGGGAGAGATTAACACACATTTATAGCTGTATATAAAGTGAAGAAAAATAGTACTAAGGCTGTTGAGGACCTAACTAGAGCACATACAGACCAAAGGTAAATTTTACAGTAGTTGTTAAAAAATGTAATAGGTTACAGAATGAAGTACTGGAATTGCTTTCCCATAGGGAAAAATAAACAGACTTCCAGTTTTCATCTGCCATGGATAATTTTGGAGGCATTTGGCCTAAAGGCAAGAGAATGAACATGTTAGCTTTTGAGGTTCTTTCCAGATACGGTCCTATGGAAGTAAACCCACTTATCCTTGAGAGAATATGAAACATGTCAACCTATAATTTATGACCTATATTTATAATACACACTGCAGGAGAATCATAGTGAAATGTGTATAGAAGACAGTGATTCTTAGTTTTGAGAATCTAATGATTCTAGACTACTTGCCCATAAAAATGCCTAGACTTGCTTATATGCAAAGTTCTGTACTTCTGCACACATTCAAAATTTCAGGGTAACTATAGTATAAGAAGTGGCTAATATAGTTGACTGTATCTCCTGAAGGAAAGATAAAACAAGGTAATTATCTGACCAAAATGTTTTATTTCTTGAGAAAATGAGAATCCATGCTATATATTCTAGATGAATTTCTAAACTAGATAATTGCTTTTAAGAAATTATGCTACAGCCTGCTTACAAGAGATATTGTTTTTAAAATACTTCTTTATTATATATCAAAGATGCCAATATTTTGACTGGTTTATATTCATCTATACATTTCGTATTAATCATGTATGCCTTTTTTGGCCATTGGAAAGATGTCCCTCTGCAGTCTGTTTAGGATCCCAGTCCTCACCCTGCATCAAAGTGTGAACTCTTTCCTGTGCTAAACGACTGGGGGACTGTGCGGTCAGCTGAATAGCTAATGATTCTTAATCAATTCATGTTTCTGAAATCACTGCCAATTTTAAAAATGAATAAGGTAAAATAAAAATAAATTAAAAGTAAAACTAAATATAGAGAAAATCAATTTCTGTTTTTTATTTTCTGATTTCTTCCCTCCAAGAAATGTGTGAGCAGATATTTCTTTCCAAATAATGGCAGATTGGGACTTGTCTGTTCGTTCCCCCTGCTGCTGCCTTCACAGTCAGTGGCATGAAATGTAGGTAATAGTTTATGGTGACGTGGCTTGTGGTGATGAAGCCCAGGGGTGTTAGGTAGTCTTTTTGCAAGTCAAGCCCAAGAGCCTGGACATTTTACTAGTCCTATACTGAGCAGCTCCTCTAAAAAGTCACTCTCCGTTGAGTGATGATACCCTCTTTCTGATTAGCCATTGCTTGTCTGTCTACTGGACATTTCTACTGGATGCACTGTAAGTACCTCAGATTCAACACGGTTGAAACAAACTCATCATCACCTCATCAAAATTGTTCCTCCTCTTGTGCTCTGTCAGTGAATGAAACTAACTTCCACTCAGTTGCCCAAGCCAAGAATGCAGGCATCATCCTTGTCTCTTCTCTTCCTTCACCATGCTGCCCTGTCTCTTCAAGCCCCAGCAGTCCTGTCAACCAAATACATCACAGACTGTCACTGTCTCCCCATTGCCACAGATGCTATCATTAAGGCCACCACCATCTTCTTGCACTTGTATTAATAGGACCACAGGGGCCTTCTACCTGCATTGTCTGCCTGATCTTGCACCCTCCGGTGTCTTCTCCACAGTGGAGGCAGAGTACTCTCTCCAAAATGCAAAACTCATCCTGGCACTCATCGACTTAAAACCCTTCAGTGGTTCCTTCTACTCTTGGATAAACTCCAACTTTTTAGTATGTTTATAAAACCATAGATAATCAGACCCTTTCTTATATTTCCAGCCTTTTCTCTTGATGTTCCTTGTTCTACTCTATGTTCCACATTCCAACTTTTTTCAGTTCTGGCAACATGCCTTGATTTCCTTAGCCTCTGTCTCCTTTAATTTGGTGGCTCTTCCTTGGCTTTGAGGCCTTGGCTTCAATGTCACTTCTTCCAGGAAGCTACTGTGCCTCCCAAGACTGGGTTAGGTTAAACCTGACCCCAGCTCCCATGGCGTCCCCCGCTTCCTCAGTTCTAACACATCTCTTTACCTGGTACCGAAGTCACTTGTTTGTGTTGCTATCTCTCTCACTAGACTGTAAACCCTAGAAGCCAAATCTAATTTGCTTCACTTTGGGGCCTGGTACAGAGAAGAAATTCAATTAATATTTGTGTGGGAAAGGAATTGAAGAGCTAACAAATGTAGTATATTTTCTCAATGTAACTGAGAGAATAGACCAAGTCTGGTAAGACATAGATTTAAGTACAAATTTATCAAGATATTTTGTCTGCACCCCTGCTCCCCCTGCCACCTCGCCCCCCAGCTCAGCTAGCCTCTCCTAGGAGATGGTAGTGGTAATGGCTTACCAGCTCACTTGCAGATTGCATCATCTGGACTTCTCTCTAGAGGTTGCCCTCTTCTTAGCAGGTTTTGCCCTGACATTCATTGGGCAGCCTATGTTCCTGAAATAACCTATACTCTATCTTTGATTGACAAGAAAGGACACAAAAGGGCAGATAGCATTACCCAGGGACGCACGTGTTTCTAGAAAATTGCTATACTTGTAATAACTGCAATACATAAAAACCTAGCCCTAGGATCCCAGCAGCATGGTGAGCATAGAAGCCTCTGGGCAGTCAAAATAGATAGATGCCACCGCCTCATTACCCTTTTCCAACAGAAAATTTCTAGGGCTCTGACATTCCACGTTTAGATTTGGATAGCTTTAGGAAAGAAAGGTCCTGTAACTACAGATCTGTTTTCTCCCATTATTTCTTCTTATAGCTTGTCTTTAAGTGGTTGTCGTATAGCAATATGATTTTTAATGGCATTTTGTTATTGAACAAGGCTGTCTGCTCTGGGTTGAGTAAGAAAACATTCACTTATGTGGTAGGATATGAGGGATGCCAGAAAGCAACTCCTCCAGAAAGTCATTCTCACCCGTTGATGCCCCGCACTCCAGCATTCTCATGTCCTCTTTTCAAGCCCTCTGTCAGGTAGTAATGCTTTAATATGAATGCAGCTCGCTGACAGAACAGGATAGAACGATGGAAAAAAGAGAGATGGGAGTTAGAAGGACTGAAGACAGAATCGAATGTGGAACTGTGAAAATGGGTCATGCCAAAAGCAAAGTCTAGCTAATGAAAAGGTTTTTATGGGTATACTTTATTCCCTGTTTCCAGTACACTTACTTTGACTTAAAACTGTAAGATAAGAATATTTTTGGATAATTAATGGTTGAGTTTTTATGTGCATCAGTGAGGAAAGTGTGTCTTAATAATTGGACTCTTATAACCAGATCTAAAGGTTAACTATTGGAACCAGCTAAAAACACATCAGAATTTTAGTTTGACTTTATATTTATACATCTCATTTATCATGTACAAATTGGATAGGATGGTAATAACCTATAGTTTTTGTAGTTCCAGAACTATAACAAATTCATTTATGAGACATAGTGTCTGTAAAGAGATGATATACATAAAGAGTTCATTTAAATCTGCTGTCCCCAACCCCCCGGGCCGTGAACCAGTACCGGTCTGTGGCCTGTTAGGAGCCAGGCCATACAGCAGGAGATGAGCTGTGGGCAGGAGGGCGAGCGAGCAAGCAGTTTCATCTGTGTTTACAGCCACTCCCCATTGCTCACATTACCACTTAAGCTCTGCCTCCTGTCAGATCAGCCACGGCATGAGATTCTCATGGGAGCTCGAATCCTACTGTAAACCGCGCATGTGAGAGATCTAAGTTGCACATTACCTATTAGAATCTAATGCCTGATGATCTGAGGTGGAGCTGAGGCAGTCATGCTAGTGCTGGGGAGTGGCTGCATATGCAGCTTATCATTAGCAGAGAGGTTTGGCTGCACAATAAATGTAATGTGCTCGAATCATCCCAAAACCATCCCCTCCTCCGCTGCCGCCCCCCGCCCCCGTCCGTGAAAAAATTGTCTTCCATGAAACCTGTCCCTGGTGTCAAAAAGGTTGGGGATTGCTGATTTAAATTGTTTAGAAATAGATAACCCAAGAGAAAAGTGGATAAAGGACTTGAGCTGGTAATTCACAATAAGAAAAATACATATGCCCAATGTTAGTTTCACCAACCACATATAAGCTCACTAGTAATAAAGGAAATTAAATAAAAGAAAATGAAATACAAGTTTTTTACTTTTCCAGTCTTTAAAATTGGAAGCTGGCTGTGGGAATATAAATTATAAATTAAAACATAAATTTGTATGTATCAAAAGCCTTGAAATTATTTATACCATTGAATGTAGTCATTCTACTTTTATAAACTTATACATAGGAAATAGCCAGAGAAGTAGAGAATTATTTGTGTAAACAGATGTACGCAAAGCATTATGTTTAGTATCAAAAATTTTGTTAATAACCTATGTGTTGCTCAATTATAAATTAACTAAATTCTATTCTTAGGGCAGAATTCTGTGATACTATTAAATCATATTTCCCAAGCATATTTAATAATGTGGGAAAATATTTATAACATAGGTTAAATGAAATATCAGAATATATATTATAACATGCTAATTTTAAAAATGTTTTAAAAGGTGTAGTAATTGAAAAGTATTATGTGTGTAATTTAAAAATATGTATTTATAAATCAGCATCATTTCATAATTAGTATATATCCTGATACATATGTCACACAAAGAGGCAGTCTTTGCATGGTTCTGATATGCACAAATTTCAGTTAAATAATATCAATTCTCTTAATAGCATGGTCCACATTTCAGTTACCATTTTATATTAACCAAGAGTAATTGTATAAAGTACAAATTTTGCTGCTAGCTCTTCAGTCAAGAAATCACTGTCTAAATAACAGGTGCACATCACCATCAGTGACCAGTCATGTCACTTATTTCAAAGTCTGTCAGCGGTTGGTCACTGTACATCCTTTATTTATTTCATGCACAGACGGAAAAGCATGCAGTTATGTTGTCTCCTTTTCCCCTGGTGATAGATCCAGGTGGCATTTTACAAAAATGGATAATTGAAAGAAGGAATTGTCCAGCAAAGAAACTAAAAGTGGTAACGTGGGAAGTAAAATTCGAATGGAATGGAAATGGAGTTACGGAAGAAATCGCTGACTGTAGGAATATTAACACTGCTGCCATTTGATAGGCCCTGGATATGTAGCCAGAGAAACTTGGTGAAAGTAAACATATCTACATAAATGAGAAAGTGGTTGTGAAGAAGGGGATGAAGATGTCCCAGAGGAAGTGACAGAGGCAAACAACTTCACATTAAAAGAACTCTGGGAAATATTCCATGACATTGAAAGTACAAAGGATGAAATGTTGCTAATTGATCCTTACTGAGAAAGGAGATGACAATTCACCAAGGCGCAGAAAGGGCACAGAAACACTTAAATTGAACCTAGATATGTTGCTTTTCTGCTTTAAGACTTGGTAAGTTTCATGTCTTGGCATCTGGTACAACATCCATGAAATTATAAGAATAGTAATTTCTTTTAAGGCAGTTGAGATTTTTTTGGGTCTATGTTACTTGTGACATTTGCTAATCTTAATTAATTTTTGACGGTCATCCCGAGGGAGCTAGATTGTGCCTGTCTGCTGCAGAGGACGCAGGGGCCTTGGTTTCCAACACTAGCAGCAGCCCTTGGGTCTGCTTTCTAATTACTATCGAAGAACATGGCTGCCTCGTCCCCCCTCCCCAAGCAGTCAGACCATTTTGGGCAGATGACCCCTTATACATCTCTATCCAGTAAGCCAGTACAGCCGATTGACACAATGTATAAAGGCTCCTTTTTCATCCAGCTCTTTAAACGATTCACCAGGGAGTTAAAATGACCATTTTCTGCCTGCGAGACAGTGGTTGGATTAGAAGAACTCTGCTGGCCCCTGCAAGCTCTATCATTTTAAAATTTA
>NW_012133857.1:5185111-5190110 GCF_000956105.1 Propithecus coquereli | reverse complement strand
AGTATCTTATATATTTTATCTAAATATTTTGAGCATTTGACAAATAAATTCTATGTGCCAGTGTCCTTTTTAAAATCATAAAAATTATATACCCAGTAAAAATAATTCAGACTCTTTGAAAATGTTAATAAATAAGTAAATATCTTCCTCTCTTGTCTAGACTTAGAGAAAACAGTATTTGCTTTTATAGTTACATATATGAGGGCTGTCCAGAAAATATCCAGCCATTGCTGATATAACGAGAACAGTTACATGGCTAGATATTTTCCAGATAGCCCTCGTGTATATGTGTGTATATAAATGAAGTATATATGCCCTTTTTTACACAATAGGATCATAGTATACCTACATTCTGTAACTTGGCTTTTCTCTCCTTTCTTTGTATATTTTAGAGAAATTTCCATATCAAAATAAAATTTTTACTCTAAAGTTTTGATTTTTGGAGGATTTTAGATTTTCAGAATAGGGATGCTCAACCTGTATAACTATTTTTGATGACTGTACCACTATATGAATATATCATAATCAAGTTAGTTAGAGCTCCTGTTAATGGATGTTTAAGCTTCTAGATGTGTGTATGTATGGGGGTAGTTTTGCTGATAAACAGAGCTGCACTGAACATCTTTGTTAGATATATCTATGTTCACTTGTACTTATATAATCATAGGACAAATTCCTTGAAATAGAATTGCTAGGTAAAAGATTGTGAATTTTTAGTATTGATACATATATTGCCAAATTGCCCTCCCTAAAAGGTAGAGGACCAGTTTTCATTCTCACCAACAGAGAGATTGCCTGTTTCCCTATAGCCTTGCTGATATTGTTTTATGAAATTGTAACATTTTGCCCTTCTGATACATGAAACCTTATAGGTCTTTGATGTTTTGTATTTCTTTCATTGTGAACATTTAGCATCTTTTGTAGGTAAATTGCCATTTGTATGTCTTTTTCCTGTAATTGCTTTTGTGTAAACTTTGCCCATTTTACTCTACTTAGTTTACCTTTTACTATTGATTCGTAAGAGCTCTTTGTATATTAAAAAGCTTATTATCCTTTTGTCATAACAAATATACTTTTTCAATTTGTCCTTGTATTTTTATATGTATTTTCACTATAGTTTTTTTAGTCAAATTTATCAGTGTCTTTCTTTATGATTTTTGAGTTTTATGTCATGTTTTAAAAGGTCTTCCACCTCCAGGATTATAATTATAATCACCCACATTTTCTTCTAGTACTTTCATGGTTTTATTTTTTACATTTAGATATTTGATTTATTCAAGATTATTGTTTTTCAAGTTTATTTTGTTGTAAAGAGTAAGGTAGACATCTATGTGGTGGCATATTGGTAAAAGATTTCAAACATCAAGTACTGTTAAGATTTTGTTCCATTGGTTTTAGTTATCCTTTGCCATATAATTATTAAATAAGTGGGAGTGGCACCTGCATATCTTAGGAATTTATCATTTGTTCTACTGAATGTGATTCATTATATTTATTCTTTTTATCATAGTCATTAAATAATTGGGAATAGTATGTGTCCAGGGAGATAATAGTGTAGCATCTCCTGTGAAAATGTCTCCTTGACCTAACTTGCTGCCTTCCTAATAAAACTAAACAAAATGGAAATGGAGGTGAGTAGTGGCCTTCAGGAAGGATAGCTACTCTGGTATATTGCCCAAGGATTACACAGAAGAGCCTTGTTTTTGTGTTATATGATCCTCCAGAGAAAGTAGCATTTTCAGGACTGGTTTCCCCTCTGGAAAGATATCTTTTCTTCATGGGTTTATCAGAGAGAAACAGACGACTCAAGACACACTATGTTGTTTCTTTTGGGATGATGAAGAAAACTTCATTTAAAGGTGAGGTGCTGATGGATAACAGATAATTTTCCATTCCTGCATTTTTTAAAATCTCTGTTTCAAGGTCATACTGATACCATTTTAGCTTGTCGAAGCTGGTCTTTAATGTCTTAACCTCTTAAAATTATGTATACTAGATTTTTAAACTGTAGAAGCTGCTGTTGGCCTTGCTGTCAGCAGAGATAATGACATAATAGCATGGAGCTGTGTATTTATAGGTAACAGCAACAAGAAAGAAATGGTTGCATCTTTAAAAGTTGAAAATGAAACGATCTTATCTCATTCATGGGACATTCTATGTGAGACTGTTTAGCAGGAGACCATGGTATTTCCATGATTCAGTTGGGTCATCCCTGAATACCCGTTTGTTTAACTGTGGTTGAGTTGGCTTCACTGATTATCAAATGAATAACCATGGGCAAGTTAGTGAGCCTCTCTCTCTACATCAAGAAAGGGATGGAATTACAGCACTTCACAGGATTGTTGGGAGGACTAAAGGAGTAATGCATGAAGAGCTCTTAGCATAGTACTTGGCACAGCACTTGGTACATGGTAAATCCCCCTCCCCAGATGTTTGCATTTATCTCTTTGCTGTATTGTTACTGGGGGGGGGTATTATTTTTATTAGTAGTACAGGTAGTGTGGTGAAAAACCTATTATGGCTACAATCAATGAAATACGATTCCTGGGTGTCTTTAGATGTGGGCCATATTTAAGAGGAACAGTAAACTCCCTGAGCTTGCTTCATTTCATTTTTGCCACCCTCTTCCAAACGCCCATTGATTGCGTGTAAGCTGAGAAAGCATGTCTGTGCATCATTTTTGAAACAGGAAAATATGGATATTTAATAGTGTGGATATTTACCCGTAACTGTGATACAGTAAAGTTAGCAGTTTTGATAATAATGTTTGGCTTTTTTGTTTTGTTTAATGCCTGCAAAATTATCCTGCCTATGGCCCCCAGAGGCCCTTCCCATACTGCATGTTCTATAATCATATTACTGATCTAATAAACATCTATCTCTTATTGTAATAAACTCTCTTTGTGAACAGCCTCATTAATGTGCTGAAATAATGTACCCGGGGGTATTTCCAACAATTTCATTGTAGCTCTAAAATTAGCTGCCCTAATGGCTCTATTGGTGCGAAAACTGCCACTTCAGCTCCAGCGATTTGAGTCTTCTGCTATGCCACGCAGATCACGAAGGTACAGGGAGCAGAGCTCATGGTAGAGGCACTTGGGGGGCAACAAAGTCCTGTAGAGTAAAACTGTAGACAAACAATCTGATTTTAATTTTAATTCTGGATCAGTCTCTTTGAATAAATAAACCATTATTTTATAAAGCTGAGACTTTACCTTATGGAATTTATGCTAAATGTCTAGAAGGCTTAACTATGTTTAACCCATTTTCTATAGAGAATTTTATTCTTTTAGCTGTACAGTTGTAAAAATTGCCTGATTTGGTAAGTTTTTACTGTTAGGAAGTATTTTTTTTAAGCCTTTTATTAGCCTGGCAATTTTATTATAAAATATCCATTCTTTTAATGGAAATAACTTTTCTTAAGAATAAATGTATTATCTCCTATTCTTTTTCATTTAGGGTGTATTCTCTACCTCAAACCTGTATTATTTAGATGTTAGCTCTTCAGAAAGGAATTATTTTAGTATGAAGAGGATTTCATGTAGTTTTCAATATCCTGGATTCAGTAAACAATAATTTTAACAGACTTCTAGACCATGTAATTCTGTAATACACTTTTGAATCTTATAACCAAAAAATTACATTTCTGAGTTTCTTTGTTCCTTATTTGATGATCATAGGAAATTATGACGATGTGTTATTTGAGTTGCTAAAGGTAGCCCGAGCCCTTCCTACCTTCTCCGTTGGTTATAGCAAGTCTTGGATTTGACCAGTACATTAGGGTCATTACATAGGGTGCCTAGAAAATTTTTTCTTTTTTTAATTTTAGTGGTAAAAAAGTCAGATTTATTTCAGATATTTGAATTGACAGAGATATCATAAGTACCTTATAACAATTCGAACAATATGGAAGTGATTAAAGTAAAACTAAAGTCTCCCTCTCTTGTGACCCTACCCCTAGTGTAACTACCATTTACATTTGACACGTGTCCTTGTATTTTCTATCATAAGCACTTATGTCATTTATTTTCTTTTTTTGTTGTTTTTGCTTTCATTTTTAAGAATAGGACCATAATATGCATATTTTGTAACTTTTATTTCAGTATGACGAACATCTTTCCAAGTCAGTACTTATACATCGATCTCATTGTTTTTAATAGCTGCACAGTATGTTACAGTATGAATGTACTGTTATTTACTCAGTTCAGACATCTGATGGATGGCCATTCAGGTTGTTTGCAGTTATTTGCTATTATAAATGTGGTATAATAACATCTTTGTATCGTTTCAGTACTTCCACATTTCCTTTGATTAGATGATCTCCCAGAAGTGAGATGGCTAGATAAAAACTTGCTTCTGTTGTAATAAGTACTAATTGCCATATAACTTCCCAAAAGATTCTAACAATTTATATTGTAATTAAACAGTGTATAAATGTACCTGCTTTCCTACATCTTCACAAGCACTGCATCTTCTGAGTCTTTTTAAAATTTTTTGTCCATTTGATAGGTAAAAATGACATCTCACAAACTTTCAATTTGGATTCTCTGGCTCTAGCATTAGGAAAGAGAAAGGAAATGCAGGCATGTGACGGCAAAGTATGTGTACCATTAAGGCATGAAATGTGGAAACATAGACAAGTAGATTTTATAGAAAAGTATAAATCATCAAAATTGATATCAGAATAAAAATATCAAACTTCAGAAGTTGTTTTAAATTTGAGCACCTAATGATATGTTTCTCAGCCTCTTTGTTTAAATAAGAATCTGCAAGGTCTAATTTGTTTTCACTATAAGAGGTAGAGAAAAGAGGGATATGCCAATCCAACAAAGAACTCCTCCAAGTATTTACACCCAGTAGAAATTCAAAGATGTCAATATAAATATTATCATCAAAGCAAACATTGTTAGGTAAGATAACCAATCAAAAATTTTTATCTTTTAAGAGATAAGTGTTGATTTCACAGGACATCTCCCTTTCTGCCTTCTAGGTATCTTAT
>NW_012133857.1:5183984-5184351 GCF_000956105.1 Propithecus coquereli | reverse complement strand
ATTTTAAATAAAGAAACACTAAAAGCATTTCCATTAAAATTGAAAAAGAGGAATGACACTAATAGTTAACAGCATGGGGGTATAGGTAATGCTATAAGATACGAGAAATAAATCTTCAGTCTAAAAATGATTACTTGCAGTTAATAAGATTTTCATACCTAAAAAAGAAATTAAAAAATTTATTGGGACTAAAAAGCAAATTGTAGTAAGTAGGCTATATATAATGCACAGAAATCAATAACTTTTCTTTATGCTGGCATTAATTTGAAAGAAATAGAAATGGGGGAGAATCCCTTTCACAGAAGTGACTAAAATCACCCTATAAAAGGCTAAAAATAAATGTAACAAGAAAATACAAGTGTCATAT
>NW_012133857.1:5182390-5183441 GCF_000956105.1 Propithecus coquereli | reverse complement strand
GAACTCCTGAGCTCAAAGGATCCGCCCGCCTCGGCCTCCCAGAGTGCTAGGATTACAGGCGTGAGCCACTGCACCCGGCCTTCACTATTCTTTTATTCCATACATTCATCTCCTGTCTCTCATAAGACCTCCTTAAAGGAAAAGCACAGGAACTCAAAAAGGAGTAAACTTATAATAATGAAGAGGAAGGAGGCACAGGAGTCAGGAGCAAATTAAGATTTCAACATACTTCTGGGAGGCAGAAGGCAGATGGAAGCCTGTAGAAGGATTGAACAGGGCAGAGGAAGCCCAGCCACAGAACACCTTGCGAGGGTGTTCAAGGACAGTGGGCATTCGCCTTCCTGCTGAAACCCCACAGCATCTCTGGCCTCGGGAGGAGACAGAAAGGGGCATTTTCGAAAGTCTGTAAAGAATAGCTCTGCCATTCGAGCCCTCTTATGCTTGTCTTCAGTCTCCATATGCCAAAGACCAAGCCGCCTGGCAGGTACCCCTCAGCCCCCACAGTGATGCCAGGACTTTTCCCTAAAGAACTTGAAGCTGAGAAGAAATCAGACAGTGCCCCAGAGGAGAGCAGTCCTGGTTTTCTGCAGCATGGTTGGTAGACGTGATGGTGAGACTTCCTTAAAGAAAGCTGTCCAAGCTCCACAGCTGCCACTGCAGGGCAGTGCTGCCACCTCTGTCCGCAAGTGATCTCATTTAGCTCCTTGCTTTTCATAGTATCTACACTTGGAGGATTTCCGAATTTGTATCTTGAGCCATGACCTGTCCCCTGAACTCCATTCTCGTATATCCGTTCCCTGCATGATATCTGCATGAGGCCATGTAAACAGCTGGTGGTGGGAGCTGTAGGTCAGCAAACTCACTGACTCTTTTGCAGGCTCTATGTCATCCTGCCCTCCTCTCTCCCTCATTTTCTAGCGTGTCCTTGCACATTCACTCCAGTCATACTGCCTCACTGCTGGTCCGTGGAAACACCAAGCCACTGCTGTCTCTCACAGGGCTTCCCCCTCTATACCTCAACATTTTCATTATCAACAATTTCAAACAGGCC
>NW_012133857.1:5174758-5182000 GCF_000956105.1 Propithecus coquereli | reverse complement strand
CCTGCATTCTATAATTGTTTTCTATATTTTATCATTTATCCATCTTCCCATCAATGCATCTTATTTTTTGATGCATTGTAAAGTAATGCCAGAGGTCTCTTGAACTTGGCATTCTAGCCTTGGAAAGCTCTTTTCCCCAGCACTCACATGGCTCCTTCTCTCACTTGCATTGGCTGTCTGTTCAAAGAATATTTCCTCAGAGAATCCATTGCTGATAACCCTATCTGAAATGGGCTTATCAGGCTGACATTGTATTATGTACCCGTTCAGTTATTGTCTGCCTCCCCCTCTAGAATGAGCGCTCCAGGAGGGAGGGGCTGTGCCTGCTTTGTCCACCCTGTTCTCTCAGCATCAGGACAATTCCTGGCACGTGGCGGATGCTCTTGGCAGAGACTTCAAGTTGTCCAGCAACATCCAGTCTCCTTATGGACGCTATTGGGATGGAAAGACTCCACCTCTATCCTCTTAGGATCCTGGCTGGGCCTGAGAATTAGACGAACAGGAGAAAAGCATAAAAATTTATTTAATACAAGTTTTACATGGCATGGGAGTCTTCATAAGGAAATGAAGACTAGAAGAAGCAGTTAAGAGTCGGTTACTTACATAGTAACTTGGACAAAGAACAGTACAGTTGACCCTTGAACAACATGGGTTTGAAGTCTATGGGTCCACTTCCATGTGAACTTTTTCAGTAAATTGGACAACTTTTTCGAGATTTGCAACAATTTGAAAAACTCACGAACTGCATAGCCTAGAAATACCGAAGAAATTAAGAAAAAGGTATGTCATGAATGTATACAGTATATGTGGATACTGTCCATTTATGTGTTAATCAGCTGTTTATGGTTTTGGTAGGGCTTCCAGTCAACAGTGGGCTACTAGTAACTAAGTTTGTGGAAAGTCAAAAGTTATACACAGATTTTCAACTGCACAGGGTGGAGGTCAGGTCGGCATGTCAACCCCCGAGTTATTCAAAGGTCAACTGTAAGTTGTGAAAGTGTGATAGGGCAAAGGGGCTCGGGCTAGGGTAGTTAATTGGCTAGAGAAATAGCTAGAAAGATAAAGGTTAGTTTAATAAGGCTTGTTTGTACAGAATTCCTTGAGTCTCAGCTATCTCATCCTTGATGATAAGAATGTTGGGTCTTTCACACGGAAATTTCATCTCTTGCTTTTTAGGAACAGCACAAAGGTCAGAGTGATCTTTCTGCACCAGCCGTTTTTCAAGTGCCTTTTACCTAAATAGTCAATATACCAGAGTGGTATTTTTTAACTCCTTCAACACCCACAATAAAAACTGTATTTCCCAGCTTCGCTTCTGGCTCGATGTGACCCTATGACTGACCAAGGTCAGACCAGTGAGAAGTGAACAGAAGTGATCCAGGTCACATCCAGGATCCACTCTTAAAAGGACTATCACCTGCTTTTTTCCTCTTCCAGCTGCCTAGGTGGGAGGAGCCTCCATGTACCTTGAAAACAGGTACCCAGGTTTTGTAGGGTCAGCCTCTCTGCAGCTTAAGTACAATCAATTATCCACCCTCTTGCAGAGACGTATGATTTCCTCCAGACTTGGCGAACCTGGGCCTTCTGTGAATTCTTCGTACACAGCCACAGCCTCCGTCTGAGCCCACATTGCTCCTTGGAAGTTACCCGACTCACATTTTCCTCCCTCTTCCAGGTGTTTCAGCAGTGTTTTGCAGCCTTGTTTTTCCTGTGCTCCTAGACACATTCCCATTTCTTTCCCAGGCTCTTTTCCCTGACAGTTTCACTGCTGATCTCTCCCCACATCATCACGTTAGCTCAGTCACTAGTAGAAAGCTTTCTTTCCCTCCCAAAACCATATCTGAATCTGATACCTCCAGGGTTTCTCCAGGAACAAGTGCTGTGCAGACCAGAATGCTTCATTGCATAAATGTACCCTCCACTCCTCACGGTCTCTCACACACATAGAGGCGGAAGAGAGTGGGCTTCCGGGTGGTCACTCCTTGGCCCCCAGAAGCTTCCTGTTAGCTGTAATGCATTCCCCTTCTTATGGAGCTCCCCAGGGGCTGTAGCCATGGCATCCTTTTGGTAGTGCTCCCATCACATTTACATTTCAGTGCACTGTCGTGAGCGTGGATGCCCCTCAGTGTGTCCTGCCCCCAACTCTCCTCCATGAAGTACTTTGTAACTCTTGATTCTAAGTCCAGTCTCTTCCATGCCCAAATTCTATCTCATTTGGATAAATTCTGTTCCCACTTTCTCCTCACCTTTTCCTCTTGGGTAATAAGCCTAAATAAGTTACGTGGGTCACATGTCTCCTTTTTGCACATGGGGTGTTTCCAGCCCTGCGTTGTAGCCCTGTCTTTCCCGCTCCTGCAGGCCTTCCTCATTCCTGCCTCCGGCTGCATTTCCTGGCAATTTTGTTGCAGATCTCTTTTCTCCTTTTCTTTTTCCTTCCAGTGCTATTGCAAACCTCTGTAATACCAGTAAGCATTGCCTGTGTCTCTCCGGATATGTGATCATTTTTCTGTTGTAAAGTATTCAAAGGGAAGAACCATTAGAAGCAAATAGTTTTTTTGGGGGGAGGGGTGCAGCAGTTGAAAGATTAAATGCTTGGAAGTGGCATTTCATTACATGACGGCATTGTTCCAGGAGTGAGGAATGTGGAAAGATGGGGACAGGACCCAGGAGAGGCCGTGCCAGGTCCAGCTCTGTTCAGCAGTCACCACGAAGCAATGAGGACCTGCAAGGGATACTTCTGATTTCACAGAAAAAATGAGAAATCCAGATTTTTATGTGAAATCTTCCAATTACTAAATTTTGGAAACCGATATTAAATCTTTAAAATGCCCCAGACCAAATAAAACAAGTCTGTGGGGCAGATTTGTCCCAGGGCCTACTAGTTTACATCTTCTCTGTCAGACACAAAACCTAATTCCTTTCTATTTATGTGTTAGGACTTAGGTTTAGCAGTTATGTTTTCTATTGTTACTGCTATATCGAAATTATCGTTTTCCTGGAAATGTATGACTTTCTGATGTGGTTTTATAAAGATCATATGGCCATGTTTCCCCTAGAGAGGAGTTTGTTTATAAAAAGTCATTGGAACAATAATGTTTGACATATAAAAATTCACATTATTCTCAGTTTATATTATTTGCACTACTTGAGGATATCTCCATTCTCTAACTCCACTTTGTCTCTGGACCTCCTGCCCTGGGGTGTTTGTATTGGCACACGTATTTAGCACATGTTCACTGAGTGTCTGCTTTGTACCAGGTGCACAAAACAGGCCAGCTGTCACGGGCTAAAACAAATGAATGGACACACTCATTTCTAAGTGTGACAGGTAGTCTTAATTGTTAAAGGGAGAGGTGCTATAGCATTGCAGAGTGGTTTTGGTGGTAGGAGAGGGGTTTGGGAATAAAACGAGTAGCTCTTTATATTGGGAGGCTAGGGAGGAGCTCTCTGAAGAGGTGGCCTTTGAACTAAGCCATGATTTATGTGTAGCGACCCTTGTGAAAATAGGCGGGGAGCACGCCAGGCAGAGGAAATTGCAGATGCAAACACCCTGAGTGGCACCGCGGCACTCCAAGAAGTGAAGGGAAGCCAGCGTGTTTCAGGCATCATCAGCAGGGGCAGAGGAGGGTGCAGGTGAGACAGGAGGAAAGGCCAGAGGCCTGGCCACGCAGACTCTGTGGGCCACAGGAAGGCTTTGGCCTGTATTCTAAATGCAGTGAGAAGTCGTTGGAGGTTTTAAGCAGGGGAGTGACGTGATCCAACGTAAGTTTTGGGGGAAAAAAAAATCACGGTGGCTCCTGTGTGGAAAATGGACTGCAGGGGCACAAGTGGAGCACAGTGTGGCATTTGGTGACTTCTCAGGTGGCTGTCTCAAACCTACTTCTGTCATCCATTGCTGACAGAATCCACCCAAGTGTCTAAGGTAGAGAGATAGGAAGAGCAGAAAGTGACATAGTCAGGCCAAGGCTCGCCCACAGAACTCAGCATCTTAGAGTTCACTGTTAACACATTCCTCTTCTGTGGTTTCTGAAACTTTGCTATTTCAGTAGAATTATTTAAATCTCTTTCTGTATTGACGGTTATGGCTTTTTAAATGAGCCATGTTTTCCCCTTCTTTAGTTATTGACGTAGAAACTGTCGTTTCATAATGCACACGGAAAATGCGGTATGAAAGTTAGTCGGGACAGTGCAGGGGGCCCAGAAGTCAAGGTCGATTTGATTTATCTGTGACTTTCAACTTGTTTTCAGATTTTTTTACCTGGTACTCTGGTCTGGGATATATAGACTTATACGTAAATCAATAAAGATAGTAGCAGGTTTTCTTCCCTCTAAATTCTCACATTTAAAAATATAATGTGCCTGGGGTCCAAGGACATTAAAGAGTATCCTCACTTCTCAAGGGAAAGGGGCCAGTGTCAAGGCTGTGTTTCCTTGGGCTGTGTCATCTGGAATTACCACCAATCATCAGCTCGATGATATTTCCTGCTGCCTCTTCAGCTGAGTTTGGGCAGGAGTGATAAATGAAAATGAAGAGGAACAGGATTGATGGCCTAATGTGAAACCTTGTTAAAGATGTCCTATCAATACAGATGAAATCTCCTCGCCAGGTGCTTTTAGGTAGTATAAAAAGTATAGAACTAAGTGATTATTTTTTTTTTCTTTCTTGGTTAGTGTATTCTCATCTCTGAAAATAAATATTTTCATATAATTATAGAGAAAGCACTGCAGCAGGCAATATTTTTAAAATAGAATATAAAATAAAAAACATTTTAGAATGCATTGTATGGTATAAATTGAATAAAGGGAAGTATATGCAGCACAAATATGATTTTAAATTGTTTTAAAACAGTCTTTAAAATTCAAGCGTAAGTTTACTTTGAAATATGTCCAAATTGTGTATATGTATGTATTTGTATCTTATCTCTCCCACAAAGCATTTTGGGTGGCTGATAAGAATGTTTGCAATAAAGTTAGGGTTGATAGAAAATACAAGATGCCAAATGGGCATACTTATACTAAAACTGATTTGTTGTTTATCTGAAGTTCAAATTTAATTGGGTGCTCTTGTTAAGTCTGACAATTCTAAATAAAGTAGGAAATATGAATAAAGCAATGAAGATAATACAGGATGAAGTTTCTACACACATAAACAGCCTAATATAATGACTAAAGTTGGGCCATGTTTTTGGTTTTGAGGGTCTTGGTTGCCAGACTAAAATGGAAATAAAATCATTAACAAGATATGCATTGCCTAGAAAGGAGGGAAAAAAAGGAAGGAAAAAATACAGTTCCTTGGGACAAGAAAGATTTTCTGGTTTTTAGGTTTGAAAGAACAGTTTTTCATGGATCTCCATGAAAGCGGACACTTTGTGATGATGGGGGATGGGGTGGTAATATCTACTTTTTATTGAGCATTTTATGAACTAGATAGTGTCTTTAAAGAGCAGAAGCTTTTAATTTGGATGAAGTCAGTGTTTATCTTTTTTTTCCTTTTGTAAACCACGCTTTTGCAGTCATAGCTAAGAAATCTTTCACCCATCCATGGTCAAAAATATTTTCTCCTGTGTTTTCTCTTAGGAGTTTTATAGTTTTAGTTTTTATATTCAGGGTTATCCATTTTGAGTTCATTTTGGTACACGAGGCAGGGGATGGATCGAAGTTTATGTTCTTGCATATTGTTTGAGCATTTGTTGAAAATGTGATCTCAACTGCATTGCCATTCAGCTTTATCAAAAATCAGCTATGTTTGTGTGAGCCTATTTCCAGGCTCTTCTTTTTCAGGTTTGCTTTGGCTATTCTATGTTCTTTGCATTTTCATATGAAACTTAAACTTGGCTTGTCAATTTCTACCAAAAAAAAAAAACCTGTGGGATTTTGATTGTGTTGAATCTACAAAGTAATATGGGGAGATAGGTATCTTCATAATATTGAGTCATCTGACTAATGAACAAGGTGTATCCTTCCATTTATTTAGGTCCTTTTTAATCTCTCTCAGCAATATTTTATATCTTTCAAAGTATAGGTAATTCATTTTTTGTCAGATTTGTTCCTAAGTATTTCTAATTTTTTGATGCTATTGTACGGGTATTGTTTGTCTTAATTTTAATTTTGATTGTTGCTTAATGAAAAGTACAATCAATTTCGTATGTTGCTCTTGAATCCTGCTACTTCGTTAAACTCATCAGAATTAAATTACATCAGATTTTCTTCATAGAAGATCAGACTTGTGCAAATAAAGTTATAGTACTTCTTCCTTTCCAATCTGGATGCCACTGGCCAGAACCTCCCAAGCAATAGTGAGTAGAAGTGGTGAGAGAAGACATCCCTGTCTACCTTCCTGAGCTCAGGGGGAGGCATTCAGTCTCTTACATGTCCTTTATCAGGTTGAAGAAGTTCCCTTCTATCCTACGTTGCATTATAAATGGGTGTTGGATATTGTCAAATACTTTTTCTATTGAGATGATCATGTGGTTTGGGGTATGGTGTTATGGGTTAACTTGTGTCCTTCAAAAAAGAGAAGTTGAAGTCCTCACCTCCACTACTCCAAAATGTCTATATTTGTAAACAGGGTTCTTGCAGATACAATTAGTTAAGATGAGGTTATTCTGGAGTATGGTGGGCCTCTAATCCAATATAACTGGTGTCCTTATAAGAAGATAGCCACATAGAGACAAAGACCACACAGGGAGAATGACATGTGAAGACAGAGGCAGTGGTTGGGGTTATGCTGCCATAAATCAAAGAATGTCTGGGGCTACCAGCTATAAGAGGGAAGGAAGGATCCCTTCCCAGGAGGCTTTGGGAAGGGAAGGTTGGCCCTGCCAAAACCTTGCTTTCAGATATCTATCCTCCAGAACTGTGGGACGAGAAAGTTCTGTTGTTTTAAGCCACCGAGTTTGTACGATTTTGTCATGGCAGCCGTAGGAAACTAATACATGTAGTATATCACATTGACAGGCTTTTGAATGTTAAACTGCCCCTGCATTCCTAGGATAGTCTCCACTTAGTCATAATGTATTATCCTTTTAACATATCATTGGATTTTATTTGCTATAATTTTATTTAGAATGTTTGCATCTATGTTCATGCGGGTTATTGTTTTATAGTTATGCTGTATTTGTCTAGTTTTGTTATCAAGATAACATTGATCTCAGAGAAGGAATTCCCTCCTCTTCAGTTTTCTTGAAGACTTTGTATAGATCAGTATTGGATTTAAAAAAAAACAGTTTATTGAGAAATAAT
>NW_012133857.1:5171566-5172818 GCF_000956105.1 Propithecus coquereli | reverse complement strand
TTGTTGAACTTGAATTTATTAGTTCTAAAAGTTCTTTAATGGATTCCTTAGGATTTTCTATATGTAAGATCATGTCATCTGCAAATAGAGATAATTGTATTTCTTTCTAGGTGCTTTTTCTTTTTCTTACCTAATTTCCCTAGCTAGGACCTCAATATAATGATGAATAAAAGTGGAAAAAGAGGATATCATTGTTTGTTCATGATCTTAGGGAAAGGAATTCACTTTTGCTATTAGGTATGTTAGCTATAGATTTTCCATAGATGTCCTTTATCAGCTGAGAAAGTTACCTTCTGTTACTAATTTGTTGAGTGTTTTTGTCATAAAAGGATGTTTCATTTTGTCAAATTCTTCTTTTCTGACTATTGAGAGTATCATGTAGTTTTTGTCCTTTATTGTAATACTATTGTATATAACATTGATTAATTTTCAGATGTCAAACTAATTTTGCATTCCTAGGATAAATCCGACTTGGTCATGGTGTATAATACTTTTAATACATTGCTGATTTGGCTTGCTAGTATTTCATTGAGGATTTTTGCATCTATATTCATAAGAGATATTGGCCTATAGTTTTATTTTTTTGTAATGTCTTTGGTTTTAGTATCAGGGTAGTACTGTCCTCATAGAATGAGTTTGGAAGTATTCATTTTTTTTTTAGTTTTCTGAAAGAGTTTGTATAGAATTGGTATTACTTCTTCCTTTAATGTTTGGTAGAATTCACCAGTAAAGCCATCTGGCCCTGGATTTTTCCTTTAGGAAGGTTTTTAGCCATAAATTTATTTTCTCTAATGGACAGTATGCTACCCAGGTTATCTATTTCTTCTTGAGTTGGCTTCAGCCTGTTTTCTTCTCTCTGGTAATTTGTCACATCAACACTAGCTGTCTTGGACTTTTTGTTCTTTTCTTTTCAAATTAAGAAACCCACTGGGATCCACGTTTATTGTCCTTGTACTTAGGCCTGGAAACACTCTCAAATCTCTAATCTGGGACAATAGTAGAGCTCACCCTGTTTCTTTATCTCTCAGCAATCACTGTTGTTCATTGCCTGATGTTTAGTATCTTAAGAACCATTGTTTCATGCATTTTTATACTAGTTTGTTGTTTTAGGCAGTTGGATATATCCATTCTCTGTTATTACTGGGAAGATTTTTATACCTGACAATATTTTTTAATGGCAAAAAACAAAACAAAACAAAAAAAAACCAAAGACATTTTCAGATCTACAAGGATCCAGGAAATTAATCCCCCT
>NW_012133857.1:5169555-5171481 GCF_000956105.1 Propithecus coquereli | reverse complement strand
AATCCCCCTTGAAAATATAACTTATAACATTGTCCAGTTATTTGAACAATGACACAAAATTAACTCAAAAATAAAGAAATTTTAGAGTTGATTGCAATAGAAGCCTGAGTACTTGTGCCTATCTTACCAGCTACCCCAAATCTATGAAAATAGAGAAGGATTAAATGTATCTTACAGTGCTGGTAGAACAGAAAGAGAAGTTGTCAATGGAAAAGAAATGTTATGCAATTACTAGATAATAGAAGGCAGATGGGACTGAACTGAAATAGTGGAGAAACCTAACATACATAAGAGAAAACTAAGCAGAAGGTAGGAACAGCTGCAGAAAATCTATAAACTCAGAGTGAGGTGGAAAACTGATGGAGGCCCTAGGCACCTACCAGGCGAATTGAAGGTTAGCATTCAGAACAGTCAGGCCCCTCCCCTTATCCACATTGCTCTGCCTTGTTCCAGCATCAGAATTCAAGGACTGCACTATGGAGAGGGTGAACTGTCTATCTGAGGTGATTTCTAATATGGGGGTCACCCTAGGAAAGCAGCATTGGGGAGTTTGAGGGAATGAGAATACAAATGGGGTGGGCAGACAGAGAAATCACTTAAAGAAATAGGCATATACAAATGCAGAGGAAATCCAAGCCAGCTGCCTATAGTAATCTACCCAGTCATTCATTCATAAAACGGAAAATCAAAGACCATTAGAAATTTGGGGAACCATAGCAGCAAAAAGTGGAAAGACCAAAGTAAATAAAGAAAACAGCCAAGCACAGAAGAAACAAAGGTGATGGAAGTGCTGTGGCTTGAATCATGGCCCCCTACAAAAAATATTATAACAGATATTATAATTATTATAATTATAATATAATATTATAATCATGGCTCCCCAGTACCTCAGAATGTGACATTATTTGGAAATAATGTCATTCCAGATGTGATTAGTTAAGATGAGGTCATACTTAAGTGATGGGCACCAAACCAGTGTGACTGGTGTTCTTATAAGAAGACGGCCAGGTAAAAGACACAAACACACCCCTAGGGAGAATGCCATGTGATGATGAAGGCAGAGATTGGAATTATGCAGCTGCAAGCTAAGGAACACTAAAGATTGCCAGTAAATCATTAGAAGCTAGGAAGAAGTAAAGAAGGATTTCCCTATGGGTTTCAGAGGGAGCTTGATTTCAGACTTCTAGCTTCTAGCACTGTGTGGCAATACATTTCTGTTGTTGATATTATCCAGTTTGTAATGAGAGCCCTAGCAAACTAATACGGGGAGTAAAAGAAACTAATCATTATCATTGGAAAAATGGAACAAATGCTCAAGTAACCTAAAGGAAGGTAGAAAAAAGAATGAGAGGAATGAAAAATAGGAAATAGAAGACAAATAATAAAATTGCATGTTAGACTTAAGCACCAGTTAAAAGACAGAGATAGTTAAGGTGTTTTATTTGTTTTGTGCTGCTATAACAGAATACCACAGGTTAGGTAATTTATAATGAACAGAAGTTTATTGTCTCATGGTTCTGAAGGCTGGGAATTCCAAATCAAGGGGCTGGCATTTGGCAAGGACCTTCTTGCTGTGTCATAACATAGCAGAAGGCAAAACATGGTAGAAGGGTAATGAGATGATAGAAGAGAGAGAGTAAGAGGCGACCTGAACTCATCCTTTTATAATGAACCCACTCCTGCAATGATGGCATTAACTCATTCATGAGGACAGAACCCTCATGGCTAATCAACTCTTGAAGATGCACCTTCTAATACTGTTGCACGGTGGATTAAATTTCCAACTATGCTTTTGGGGGACACATTGAAACTGTGGCAAAGTAGATAACAAAACATGATCCAACAGCATGCTGTCTACAATAAACTCACTTCAAATATAATGAATGAATATACAAGCAGGTTGAAAACAAAAGGATAGAAAAATAT
>NW_012133857.1:5165339-5167062 GCF_000956105.1 Propithecus coquereli | reverse complement strand
TTGACACCGAAAGCACAGTTCCTAAGAGGTAAAACCAATAAATTGGACTTCAAAATTAAATTTTTTTTCTATGCAAAAGACTCAGTTAAATGGACGAAAAGACAATTTACATGCCAGAATAAAATATTTGCAAACCATTTATCTAAGAAGGAAGATATATCTAGAATATTTAAAAAACTTTTGAGTATCGATAATGAAGAAACATACATGCAATTAACAAAGGGCAGAATATACTAGATGAAAAGGGTTTTGCTCTGAGTGGCCAATAGGGAAATGCAAATTAGAACTGCAGTGAGATATGGCCACCTGCCTATCAGAGTGGCTCAAGTAAAAAACAGGGATAACACCAAATGCTGGTGAAGATGCAAAGAAGCTGGATCCCTCATACATTGAAGCTGGGAATGTAAAGTGATATTAATAAAATGGTACAACCACTGTGAAAAACAGTTTGGAAGTTTCTTAAAAGCTAAATATGAGTTTCCCATACAACCTAACAATTGCACTCTTGGGCATTTAACCCAGAGAAATGAAAGCTTATGTTCACACAAAAACTTATATAAATGTTTGCAGTAGTTTTATTTGGGATAGCTCCAAATTAGAAACAACTCAAATCTTCTTTATGGGAGAGTAGTTAAATTGTGGTACATCTATCATGTAGACTACTACTCAGTAATAAAAAGAAATGAACTACTGATACACACAAAACCTTGGATGGATCTCATAGAAATTATGCCGAGTAAAGAAAGCCATACATGCTGTGTGAGTCCATTTATGTAACTTACTTGAAATGACAAAATGACAAACAGATTAGTGATACCAGGGGTTAGGAATGGAGGAGGAAGAGTGTTGGCTGTTGCTATAAAAGGAATCCTTATGATGGAACTGTTCTGTATCTTGACGGTAGAAGTTGTCACCAAATCTACACATGTGATAAAATTGTGTAGGGCTAAATATGCATGTGTGCAGACACACAAACAAATTATATGTAATATTGGCAAAATCAGAATAAGATTGATTATTATATCAATGTTAATTTTATGATTGTACTATATTTATTATATGAGATATTGTATACAAGATACTGCACTACAGTGATTATATAAGATATTCCCATTGTGGAAACTGGGTGAAGTATGTGTGGGATCTCTGTATTTTTTCTTATAGCTGAACATGAACCTACAAATATCTCAAAATAAAAGATTAATTCACATGCAAAAGAATGAAGTTGGATCCCTGCTCACACCAAATACGAAAAGTAACTTAAAACATATCAAAGACCTCAGTGTAAAAACTAAAACTATAAAGTTCTTAGAAGAAAACATAGGCATGAGTTTTCATGACGTTGGGGTAGGCAATGGTTTCTTAGGTATGTCACTATAATCTCATATATACACCCAAGTGATAAAACATAAATAAATTATATTCCTCAAAATAAAAATACTTTGTGCATCAAGGGTACTATCAAGAAAGTGAAAAGACAACCTGCAGAATGGGAAAAAAATTAAAAATCATGTATCTGTTGAGCACTTACGTTTAAAACATATAAGCAACTCTTAGAATTCAACCATATAAAGATAAATGACCTGTTTTTAAAATGAGCAAAGGATCTGCACAGACATTTCCCAAAGAACATATACAAATGGCCAATAAGCACATGAAAAGATATTCCACATCATCAGGCATCAGGGAAGTACAAAAGAAAACCACAATGAGTTTACCACTC
>NW_012133857.1:5164031-5165289 GCF_000956105.1 Propithecus coquereli | reverse complement strand
AGAAAAGGAATAAAAGGAAAAGAGGAAAGGTCTTAAATTAATAATCTAAGTTTCTATCACCAGAAACTAGAAAAATAACAGTAAAATTAACCCAAAGCAAGCAAAAGGGAGGAAATTATTAAGATAAAACCAGAAAGCAATGAAATTGAAAATAGGAAAACAATAGAGAAAAATCAATGAAACAAAAAGCTGACTCTTTGGGGGAAAAAAATTTAATAAAATTGAAAAACTTCTGCCAAAATGATGAAGAGAAAGGACAAAAATGACCAATATAAGGTATGACGCAGGCGATGTCAGTGTATATCTGCAGCCATTAAAAGACTAAAACGGGAATACTCTGAACAATTTTATGCTCATAAATTCTATAACTTGGAAGAAGTAGACCAATTCTTCAAAACCTACCAAAACTCCACCAAGATGAACACTTGAATAGTCCTATAATCATTAAAGAAATTGAATTTGTAATTTAAAATCTCCGGAAAAGCAACCTCCAGGCCCAGATAATTTCACTGGAAAATTGTACCAAATATTTAAGGAAGATTAAATACCAATTTTATATAATTTCTTGCAGAAAATAGAAGAGGAGGAAGTATTTCCCAACTCATTTTATGAGAGTAGGATTACCCCGATCCTAAACTCAAAGTAAGTACTAAAAAAAAAAGACTACAGACCAATATCTTTCATAAACTCCGATGTAAAACTCCTTAGCAAAATATTTGCAAATACACCAGTGTAAAGAAAGAATGAACACTATGACCAAGCAGGATTTATTCCAGATATGGAAGGCTTATTCAACATTTAAATATCAGTTACTGTACTCTATCACATAAATAGGCTAAATATGACATCTTATTAATTGATGCAAAAAAAGTAATTGACAATATTTAGCACTCATTCATGATAAAAATTCTCAGCAAATTAGAGGAGAAACCTTCTCAACCTGATAAAGAGCATCTGTGAAATATCTACAGCTAACATAACGAACGACTAAATCCTTTCTCCCTAAGATTGGGAATAGAGCAAGGGTGTCCACTCCCCCCAGTCTTACTCAACAATGTACTGGAAGTTCTAGCCAGTGCAGTAGGGCAAGAAAAGAAATAAAAGGCATACCAGTTGGAAGGGAAGAAACAAAACTATCCCCATTTACAGGTAACACATGCAGAAAATTCCAAAGAATCTACAAAACACTCCTAGAATTAATAAGTGAGTCTAACAAGGTTGCAGGATACAAGATAAATAAACAAAATCAATGAACTCA
>NW_012133857.1:5162601-5163981 GCF_000956105.1 Propithecus coquereli | reverse complement strand
TGGGGGTGATGAGGAGAGGTTGGTCAGTGGGTACAAAGTTACAGTTAGACAGGAGGCAAGTTCTAGTGTTCCATCGCACAGTAGGGTGAATATATTTAATAATAATATATTGCATATTTCAAAATAGCTAGAAGAGAGGATTTTTAATGTTCTCACCACAAAGAAATGATAAATGTATGAGGTGATGGATATGCTAATTATCCTAATTCATTTATACATGTATTGTGTAATTCATTTACACATGTATTCATTGTACATACGTATTGAAACATCACACTCTACCCCATAAATATATACATTTATTGTGTGTCAATTAAAAATAGAATAAAATGTTTTTTAAAAAAGAAGGAAGGACTGCAGGACCTTCTTCTGATTTTGTGCTATTAGCCTTGTTTGAGCTACTATATACACTTTGAAAAAGATGCATTTAAAAAATCGTCAGACTTTGTACTTGGGCTGATGCTTCCATCATTAAGCCAAATTTTACTGTATTTCTTGAGGAATACTGACACCATCTTCAATGGAATTTAAACAGTCCTGTTTGTTAATTTTCAGCTTCCTAGTGAGGATCCTGAAATTTTTGATGTTTCATCCAAGTGTCTGTCTATACTGGTTCAGCTGTATGGAGGGGAAAACCCAGACAGCCTGTCTCCTGAAAATGTGGAAACTTTTGCTGATCTGCTGGTATCCAAGGAGGACCCAAAAGAGCGGAAACTTCTGTTGAGGATTCTCAGAAGAATGGTGAGTTCACACAGACATTTGGGGATACCAGGGGTGACTTCAGCGGCAGCTGCCTGGACAGTGAATGGTCATTTCTTGGACCTAATTTCAAATTTCTGGAAAAATTTTAAGAGTAGTAAAAGAACTCTCAGTTACCTTTCTCCATAGTCACCTATTGTTAGCATTTATCATATTGTATCTTATCTGCATATGCATATATTTTTTCTGAACTGTTTGAGAGAAAGTTAGAGACATTGTGTGTCTACATCCCTTAATATGTAAGTATGTATTTCCTAAAAAAAAAAGATACTCTGTTACTTAAATATAGTAAACAAAATCAGGAAATTTAACATTGATACAATTCTTTTACTAATATGCTTTCCATATTCCAATTTGATCAACTGTCCCAATAACTTTTATAACCTTTTTTCCAGTATAGGATATAGCCTAGGAGTACAGATTTTCGTAGACATGAGTCTTTAATCTGCAATAGTCTTACAGTCTTTCTTTGTCTCTCATGACGATTTTGAAGAACATAGGCTGGGTATTTCGTAGCGTCTCCTTTCACTTGGGTCTGTCTGATGTTTGCTCATGCTTAGATTCATGAATACTCCGTAAGTGATATTGGTCCTTCTCAGTCCATCACACCCAGCTGCTCAT
>NW_012133857.1:5155206-5161496 GCF_000956105.1 Propithecus coquereli | reverse complement strand
ACACCAAGTGGGGTTAAATAAAGACTAAACATGGGCCCATGTGGATTCAGGTCAGGTTTTGCTACCAGATATGTTTCAGAACCAAAAACTTATGGGGAAAATTTTTGATTTTCAGAGCTTTCTAGATTTCGTAAGGTAAGATAGATTGCAGGTAAGATATTGTGGATCTATCTTTGGAAATAAATTACAGTATTTACACTGATCAAATCAATCATGCAGGAAGCAAATTTAGACCTCAAGTTGGTTAAAATAGCCGGATTCCACCATCTTTTATTTTATGTTACTGTTTAAAAAGATTTCTCTATGGTGTCTGACCTGCTACATAGGGCCAGGTAGATTTTGTTTGTGGAAGAAAGTTGAATCCAAGTGACTTCTACGTATGTGAAAACAGAAGTAGATCCTGGTGATGCTCATCCTGTTTTTTTTTTTTTATTGTGGTAAAATATACATAACATAAAATTTACCATTTTAACCACTTGTACGTGTACAGTTCTGTGGCATCAAGTACATTCACATTGTTGTACAACCATCACCACCGTCCACTTCCACAACCTTTTCATCTTCCCAACTGCAACTCTGTGCCCATTAAACAATAACTTCCCATGCCTCCTCCCCCAGCCTCTGGCAACCACCATTCTGCTTTCTGTGCCTGTGAATTTGGCTACTCTAAGTACCTCATATAAGTGGAATCATACAGTATTTGTCCTTTTATGTCTGGCTTATTTCACTTAGCATAATATCCTCAAGCTTCATCCATGTTGTAGCATGTATCACAATCTCCTTCCTTTTTAAGGCTGAATAATATTCTATTGTATGTATATACCACATTTAAAAAAAAATTGGTTCATCCATTGATGGAAATTTGAGTTATTACACATTTTCTGCCCCATTAATTTTTTTTTAACTTATCTTATTATTGTTAGGATCGACTCATGAATTTTTCTTTTATTCAGTGAGTTATAATCCACTGCTGTCCTGGATTTGGCCGGGAGCCACTTCTGGATGTGTGCTGTGTCTTTTGACGTGCCGCCATCATTTTTTGGGAGCACTTTCCAACATGATATTCCAGGCTCATCTTGTATGATTGCTCCAGCCCTGGAATCAGCCATTCCTCCAAGGAAGTATAGAGCTTTTTAGTGTGGTATTTGGAAAGTAAGATGCAAAAATGTTCTGGGTTGAGATTATAACAACTGTTTGTTTGCTTAACAAAAAAACAGCCTGGATAGTAGTCTCAAGAGTCAAAATACACTGTTTTCTACTGTCTCCTAGACAGTATACCTGTAAGTCACTCTAACCCTTTGATGTCTCTAATTTATCTGTTCAAGAATGTCTGTAATATTTGAAGGCTAGCTATCTGTGATAAATGCCTTGAAATCTTCTAAATGCTTCCTGATTTACCCCTGGGTCCGTCAATGTTGGGTTCAAGTTGTATAAAACACACAGTCAGATTCAGAGGGCCCCAATCAGCTCAGTTGTGACCTTGAACTTGCCTATCCTGAAGCTCAGTTTTACTTAAATTGAGTACAGGCAGTTCCCAACTTACCATGGTCAACTTGCGATTTTTCAACTTTAAGATGATATGAAAGTGATGCTCTTTCAGCAGAAGCCATACTTCAAGTACCCATACAACCATTCTGTTTTTCACTTTGTATACAGTATTCAATACGTTACATGAGACATTCAGCACTTTATCGTGAAATAGATTTTGTTTTAGATGATTTTGCACAAGTGTAGGCTAATGTAAGTGTTCTGAGCACATTAAGGTAGGCTAGGCTAAATTATGATGTTTAGTAGGTTAGATGTATTAAATGCATTTTCATCTTACATTATTTTCAAGTTATGATGGGTTTATTGGGAAGTAACCCCATTGTAAGTTGGGGAGCATTTATACTGAGTTTAGTACATTTGCAGAGAAATAGCTGGTTGCCCAAAGGGTAGTGTGACACCAGCACATATGTTGGGACCAAGTTAGTCCTTCTTCCTCTTTATCCTGCTGTTTCCTGTTTTTAACTCTGTGGCAGCCATTGTTTTGTAACCATTGGCTTACTTTCTGTTCTCATCTTCACATTATCCTTATTCCAGGGTAGTGATGTGGTCTTCTTTGTTGTTGTATCTTTAGCATGTTACAGAAGAAATGGTCATCAGATGTTGATTACTACTGAGTGGTAGTCCCTATGTCAAGGACTTTGGGTGATTTATCTTATTTAATCCTCACAGCAATCCTAGAGCTCAGCTCCAGTGATTATTCCCACTTTACAGGTTAAAAACTAAGGCTCAACGAGCTTAAGTACTGGTGTTCCCAGGGCCACCAACTGGGAAGTGTCAGAGCTGGTATCAAGCCCAAGTTGGAATGCCCCCAGCACATGCTCTTTCCAAATAGCTCACCACAGCCTACTGCTCTGCCCAGGACTGATCTGGATTCTATAGACATTCATAAAGCCGAATTTGACTCAACTTTGATTTAGAAGGCACCTGAGACATTCATTCTTTCATTCATGGAAAAATAAGAAATATGGGAGTTATTACTATGTGCAAAGCACTGCACTGGGGATACTGAAACAGTAATATGTGATCTTCCTGCTCCCTGCCCTCTAACCGGAGAGATTCAGATACAACCAGCTTCATCACAAAGCAGAATGCAATCAGTGATACAGCAGAGGAGTCAACAAAGTTCCACAGGAACAGTCCCTTTGGGGAGGAAGTTGTCAAGACACATCTAAACTGAGTGTGGAAGGATGTGTTGATATTCCACGCATGGAGCAGGAAGCAGCACAACCCGAACAAAGGCCCAGAAATCCATGGAGCCAGATTGGGGGGACATAAGAAATGGGTTGAGAAAGGCCAGAGAGTACCAAACGTGAGCTTTCATAGCATTTGGAGTTTGGACATTCTCGTTGGAATTAGGAAATTCTAGTGTGAAACAAAAGGGTGGTGGCAGCATCTCAGTTGAATTCTAGTCATCCTTACTGTGAAATAAAGCTTTATGAAAGCCGCTGGCATGGAATAGGTATTATCTAAGCATCTACTCAGCTAAATAAGAAATAACCATAAAATGTAACTATTTTGTTACTGGCAGTTGTTTATTTTTGCTCTTCAGTCCATACTGGGAGCTCATGTTAGTGCTTCACAGACACATAGGTCAGACTTAGAAAGACCATGAAAGACATCTAGCCCACAGTCAGAAGCATCAGTCTCCTCCACCGTAGCCCTGCCAAGTTTCTGAGGAATGAATGAGATTGCATATGCGGATGGGTAGAGGACAGGAAAGCGAGTGATACAAGGAATAGGAGTGAAGATTTCCTGTGACTTTGAGTAGACCCCTGTCCGGTCCAGCTCGCTGGAGCAGAGGAACCAGATTCCTTAGAGAAACAGGGACAATCTAGACATAATACTTGACATCAGGGATTGGATTAAGGAGGACTGGTAAATGCATTCTCTTGATTGCAAGAAACTAAGGCGAGAAAGACAAGCTTCTTGAGGACCTACCTCAAAGGATACTCATTAAGAGCATACTCTGACCCCGGAGCACATCTGAAAAGAAGAGTGTTCTGAGCTGGTGGGGCTGTTTCTTTTTAAGCCCTGATAGAGGAGTGCCCCCCTGTGCCCAAAGCTGAGTGAGCCTGCATGGATTCAGAGAGGGCGACCCTGAAATATGCTTGGCCCCGTAATTTGCAGGCAATGAGCACGTCAGTGACTGGTAAACTGTCATTTTAACAGAGTCATCTTGGGGAATGGTGTGGTAGGTACCTTCCTATGAATCATAAAAAAGGCCCTAGATTCTTGACATTTCTGTTTAAAGTCCCATCTTGTGACGAAAACTTTCTTTTTGCGGGGGTGGGGAGGAACTGCAGGTGAAACAGAAGGTATTTGGCGCACCTGCCTGATGGAAGTTTCCTTGGCCTCCTGACTCACTGAAACCCAATCGTGAGGGAGGTGGTGGTCTTTGGACAGCTGCACACATTATTTCTTATCCTACAAGCATGAGCCATCTTGACACCTTTAAGAAAAAAGCTAAATCCAGCATGTATGAAGCAGAAAAACACTGGGGCTTTGATGCTATTGTGGACTTGCTTTTTCAGTGTTGGACTGCCTAACTATGGGCTGTTCATTGTATGTAAAAAATGATTCTCCATCTGGTCAAGCCACTGCAAGTTGAGTTTCCTGGTACCTGTTACCAAACTCAACCCTAATTATGCTACTTTGAGGTATCAGTCAACCAGCCCACTACTCAATCAAGTGCTGTGGCTTAGGGCTGCTACTATAAGTATGAATCTAGGACAGTAACTTTCTAAAACCATAATTTTCGCTAACAAAGGAAAGAAATAAGATGCTTAATTTCTGCTAATGGAGGTGGGATGTGTTTTGCTCCTAGGGTGCTCCTCCTTCTTTAGTCTGTATTTAGAACATCCAGAGAACATTGAGGAAACCTAACAATTTAATTATCCATTGTAATTTCCCAGGAAGTTGGGAGGTTTTACAATTACGTTTTGTGCTTCAGCTTTAAAAATGTGATAGAAATCCTTCAAGCATCTCCCAAGTTTACCTATCCCTTAAACTGGTTATCAGTGGGAGTTTTCCCAGGGTAATGATTGTAGATTAGCTGCTTGTCTCTTAATTAAAGCTAGCTTACTCCAACGCACAAAATATTGACTGCGTATGCACCACCACAGACTTGTTCTGTGCCTAAAATTGGCTTCAATATATGCTATTGACTACTCTCTGAAAGCAGAAAAGCAATCCATGAGAGGCAGAGAGTAACATGCTATTGCTGCTGCTAACTCCCTGTTATCTTCTCGCCCATCTACCTGGTGCAGCAGAGGCAGCAGGAGTATGATTTGGAATAACTCTCTGAAGGTGGTTCGTATTAAACATTTTTTGAAGATTTATTATACATATCCATTCCTTAGAGACTCTTTACCCTGTGGCCTTCAGAAAATCATGATGTGCTCTCCACCATTTTCCTTCTGAATTCTCACTTGGTCCTGTTCATTCCACATGAGAATGGACATGTTCTGTTGCTGAAAATGAGTGTAACATAGCATTTCTTCATGTACAGAGTCTTTAAATCTTTAGAGAGACCAGGTGAGGAAAGTAGGAATTCTGCAGTCATTCTTTTTCTATTTTAGGATCAGGCTGAGTTGTAGAATTTAGACTCACAAGAGACATAATTTCTAGTAGAAAAGCAAAGTACTCCTTGAAGAATAGCAAAAAGGCAAAATGATGCCTCTCTCCTATCTTATTTTTCTTGTGGTTATGACCTTCTTTTCTTGACTTTTTGTCTTAAAGGGAAAAAGAATGGAGATTATCGTGAAACTGGTAACATTTTTAAGAGAAACACTGTGTGCCCAAATGAGTAAAAAGTAAATGTAATCAGTTTCTATGAAATCTGGTTCCTTAGAAGAGTTTCCTGAAACTCTAAGAGGATACTCTTAATTTCTGAAAGACATCGTTCCTTGAATCCATACAAATCCAGTTCCACTGGAGAAGCATTCTCTGCCAGGGATTGCCATGGGGTTTGCAAGTTAATTTGGGAATTTTTTGAATGATTTTGTTGTATCTTTCCATAAAGAAAAGAAACATCTTGCCTAGAATTTTTACTTCATTCCCTAGGGAGACATTCCTGAGATTTTGAGCAGGACAGATTCAGGAAGCAAATGGCTAGTGGAACAGAGTCCTTTATAGCCAGTCCCTGTCAGGACTTCAGTGTTGCTGTCGGTGAAGTAACAGTCCCTGTCAAGAGCCTTGAGGAAATATGTAGATCTTTACCAGAGGTATCCCCAGGACCACGTGTCACAGGATGTGCGTGTGACAGAGAAAGCTTCCTTAAAATCCACTCTGAACATGCCTCCTTTTTCCCACACATCAGCTCCCTGCTCCCCCGCCCTAGTCTCCCCCTGATGAGGCTGGTTGCCATCTCTTCCCCTCCCTGCTCCCAGTGTGATGTCTGTAGCCCCTGGGCAGCATGATTTTCCCTTCTTCTAACTTCTTTTCTCAAGAGACTCAGCTCCCCCACCTTCCTGTTATTCTAGCAAATAAAATTTGTTCCCTACCTTCTGTATAAAGCCTTCCGCTTCTTCAAGTTCCCGTTGCCATTGATACTTTTTTATTATAAAAAGTTTCAAGACCACAGAAAAGTTCGAAGAATAGTAGAATGAGCACCTTTGTAGTGAAGAATTGTTAATTGGTCGTGAGATTAGAGTTTAAAAAATAAATAAATAAATAAATGAATGAATTGTTATCATATTACCATATTTCTGTGTATGCATGTGTCTGTTTTCTGAATCGTGTGA
>NW_012133857.1:5131877-5133641 GCF_000956105.1 Propithecus coquereli | reverse complement strand
CCAACTGAAGTCTATTCATTTCTCATCCAATTCTCACTAACTCCCGAGCAAGACTGCTATAGCTCTCAGCAGCATCCACTCAGGAGGAGCTCCCCGAGGAAATTAAAGCAAGATCTTAAAAATTACTGAGGTGGCTCATCAGACTGCCACATATATCTTCATTTATGAATATGAACAGACAAGGAAGAATCACTCGATATTGGAGGAAGGTGCATAGCCAAAGAGTGGCCATAGCTGAACCAGAAAAGCCAATAGCCATAGAAAAAATAGAGATAATGTAAGAAAACAGGTCTTTAAAAATACTCTAATTAGTATCCTCATAAAGACTTATTACATCCATAAAATAAAACATGACTTTCAAATTTTAAAATCCAGTAGAGGGATTGAATAACAGAATAAACTCGGACAAAAGCCAAGTGAATTATTTATAAAACCAACTTGAAGAGTTCTTTCTGAACACAGAGTGAGAAAATTGTTAAGAATTGTGGCAGGTGGATCCAAGAAATCCAACAGCTCTTCATGGGAACAGTATGTGAGCACCACAGGTCTGGTGAGTCACCAAAATTGAATACCCCCTCCTGGCATAGAGAGAAAGGAATTGCACCTAGAGTAGGGCCATGACCCATTTGACTGGGATTGCTTGTGTGCCTCGGGCTCTCTGCTATGGGAGCCTGAGCAACCAGAGTGCTGCTTGCTGTTTGCTTTGAGAACATCTCCAGCCCCTTCAATTGTGCCGTTGTTAGCCTGGTTTATGAGACTGTCCCGTCTTTTCTGGATTGGATGATTTCACCTGTGAAGCCTTTCAGTATATGTGGTTAACAGATCACCCTTTGTTGAGATAAACAGTGAATCTATCCAAATGGTTTCTGAACAATTCACTTTGCCATATGAAGTATTTGATTTTAACCAACTTGATTTATGTCTTTAATCAAGAAAATCAGTGATCCTAATTCTATTTTTTTAAAAGCCTTTAGTTCATTTGACATGGCCTAAGTACATAATTGCTTTTACATTGAGGTAGATGAAAATTTAATTTTACAAGGTACTTGTTCTGTGTTTGCAATGAAAGAGCTCATTTAGCATAATGGTCAAGAATAGGGGCTTGAGGGTTGGGCAGCCTTGGGTTCAGGTCTCACTTCTTTATTTGGTAAACAATTGGGCAGGGAACCTATCTTCACTGAGTTTCAGTTTAGTAATCTAAAAACTGGACATAATGATATTTCTACATAAGTTTGTTGTGAGGATTAAATGAGATAGTGTAAGCAAAGTGCTTGGCATGTGCCTGAAACATAAGTGTTTGAAAATGGCAACTATCGCTATTGTCATTATCATCAACATCCTCATCATCATTTTTATACCTATGTTAAATTTCTGGCTACACCAGGAAATTTAGTTGTCTTATTTCTTAAATACATATTACTTTTTGCCCGCATAATTGTTAAAATGTTAGGATAAGAAAAATATCTGCTGGTTGTTTGAAGAGTGTTCCAAATTTGCTTCATCAAGCTTTCATGGAACCTCAAGATCATGAAGGCTGCCACATATCGTCAACTTTTGTCTATTCCCTTCTTCTTTCTCTTAGATGAAACAAATGTTACTGTTTGCTGTGATGTGAAGAAACACTCATTCATGGCATGCCCTAGTAGGACAGCTAGATTTTTTCAAGCTAAATAATGAGATTATCCAGCAAAAAGAACTTCTGGATTCTGAATCCCAAGTGTAGTAAAAATGCTGAAATACTGCCATCTCTGGGAGAATTCGACA
>NW_012133857.1:5127587-5131827 GCF_000956105.1 Propithecus coquereli | reverse complement strand
TTCCTTGGAGGGATTGTTTCCATGTAGATAGGCTGTATATAGATAAAGTGGTCAGGGAAGGCTTCACTGAGATGACTTGGGCGTTCAGATCTGAAGGAAGAGGAGGACATAGCCCGGGGGTATTTGGAGCAGAGCATAACAGGCAGGGAATAGCAGTTGCTAAGGCCACAAGGCAGGCACATACATGGCATGTTCTGGGGACTGTAAGGAAGCCTGGGTGTCCAGAGCAAAATGAACAAGGAGGAAACACATAGGATGGAAGAGAGACAATACAAAGGGGTTGTAGTGGAGGGAAGGAGTTACAAAGATCCTGTAGCCCTTGTAAAGACTAGTCTTTAATCCTGAGGAGATAGGAGCCTTTGGAGGGTGTTGAGCAGAAGGGTGAGATGATCTGGTTGCTGCATTGAGAACAGTCACTGGAGAGGGTTAGGGATGAGAGGTGTATGTTGGGAGGCTCCTGCATCCAGGAGAGTCCTAATCGTGGCTTGGAGAGGGTAAAAAGTGGTCATACTTTGGATATATCTTGAAAGTAGAGCCAACAGCATTTGCGGACAGATTGGATGGAGACTGTGAAACAAAGAGAATAGTCAAAGATGATTCCAATTTTGGCCTAAGCCAAAACGAAGATGCCTACAACTGTAGGAGGAGCTGATTTGGAATGAGGGAGGAAATCTAGAGCTCAGTTTTTAGCATGTTACATTTTTAGACACCTGTCAAGATCTCCAACTGGGAACATCAAGTTGGCTGGAAATCCAAATGAGAGAGGTCTCAACTAGAAAGAGGAATGATGGGAAGTGGTAATCAGAGTGTGGGTGCTTGAATGTGGATCCTGGAGGGTTGCCACTTAATGGTGGTGACCAGGTCTAGGATAAAGCCACAGAGTGAGTGTTTGAAGTGGAGAGAAGGACAAAATCATTGGAGGAAAAGCCAAAGAACTGAGTGGTTCTGGAGGGCCTGTAGACGGATCCTTTTCCTTCATCACTTGGGGCTCTGCCAATGATTCTAGGTTGTTTTGCATATTATCTTTCACATTATCAAGATTGAATGATGGCACATTATAACGTCTTTCATATTTAACTTTCTCTGCACCATCATAAAAGTGAGTCTTTTTGCAAATATTTAACATCTTTGTCAATTTTCCATTGCTACTAAAATTAAGTATTGCTTTTTAATTGCCTGCCCTGTCTTCACTTCTGAAAAGATTTTCTCTTTGTCAGCTGTTAATCATCCAGTCTTGTGTTTATCTTGTCAGACTCTTACTCTGTCAGACCCTTTGGGTGTGATTTCTCCACCATTACTGGCACTGATTTCATGAAATCCCACATCTTTTGCAAGGTTCGATTTTTTCTTCACATTCGTGTGTGAGCACATGAGGGCCAACCACCCATCAGTTTATCAGTGAACTTGCTTGTGCCTCCAAGGACTTGTGCTTCCCAAATCAGTCAGAGTTCCTCAGGGATTGAGTATTGAAAATAAATATTTAGGTAATGAGGGTCCTCTGCCACTCCGTAACTACCCATTTAGCGTGGCACACCTATGATCCCACATGCAGGCATGGCTTCTGTTCAAGAATTTGCCTTTAAAATCAAGCATCACAATAAATGATGTTTTTGATCTGCGTCAGTAGATCAAAAAATATATATATTTTGTCATGTAGAGGTGATGAGTAAGGCTGAGCTAACCACATAAGCTCCTTCTACTATTTCTGCTTAGAACATTTAGGAAATGTCTGGGAAAAGGTAGGTGGCCCATAGGTATGTCATAGGGGGTTCAAGTCTCATTGGCATTGTAGGCAGTTGAGCCAAACATCCTAGACCAGTATCCCAGTGATATCCGTGAAATTGTGATTGAGGCCTGTCATAACCTTTTCTGTTTCAGGGATTAGCCTTTTCCAACACCATTGCTAAAGGAAATGTTTGGAAAGTATTCCTGAGAATTATTTCCCGTAGCATCTTGATTTCCCATTTCAGTTGAAAGCATGCGCTATCATGACCCTCCTTGAAGCAAGTAATGACTGGGGCTCTGATTTCAAGTAATCCTTGCCTCCCTCTCTGATTTATACACAGAACATATTTATCCCTTCTTCAGAGAAAGTCTCAAAGTTCCATACAGTATAATTTTTTCAGGATAATAAGCACTTTTATTTACTATAAAATGATAATACTTTCTTTCCATGAAACATCTCTAGAAACAGTGTAGATTTCATTAATTGGATCTCCAAAATATTTGGTTTTAAGTTTCACAGAAGTTTTGATGCCACTTGCCTTTTTTTATTCCTTTATTGTTATGTCGAGAAACTAAGCCTGTTTATAAACTCCACATGGATCTTTTGTGTAATGGTTACGAGCAGGTTTTAATGAAATTTGAGAGTGTCTCTAGAGATCACAGATACCGGGGCCTTTCACGTTGTGGTGTTGCTTAGCAACCTGGAAGTCATTACATTTCCAGGCTCTGTAATAACATGATATACTTTTCTTTGCCAGTCTCTGATGAAAATGTAATGGAAATAATCCCTTTCTAAAGGTTGCACTCTATGAGTGGGCAGAAAAATAGATTTTTTTTTTTCTCTTTTCATGGCCTGGGCAGGTTTTAATTTAGTGCACAAAGTATTGTTTTCTGAATGTTGCATATGACAGAATGAAGGATATTCTGAGATGATATTCTTAAAAGCAAGGCCTACTGTTCTGAAATAATGTTTATAAATGCCATAGCAATTGTTAACATTCATCTGTGTACTTTCACCATGTTGAAGAGAAAATTGGATTTATTACTTGACCACCAGTTAGTGCATGAATGTCTGCTTATTTCTAGTTAATTTATTGTATCCAGTTATTTGCAGGTATTAGACAGGTATTAAGGGTATAATAAAACCATATGCTTTAGTATAGTAAGAGCAAAGTCAGTCTAAATTATTGAAAGTTTTGACATATAGACTATTTTTGAAAAAATATTTTTGTAACTTTTTAAAGCAGTATTTTTAAATTTCAAAAGTAATATACAACTTGTACATGAAATTCATAGCAGCATTGTTCATAATAGCCAAAAAGTAGAGAAAACCCAACTCTCATTCAACTAGTGAATGAATAAGTAAAATGTGACATACCCATGTAATAGAATATTATTCAGCTATAAAAATTAATGAAGTACTGATACCTGCTACAACATGGATAGATCTTGGAAGCATTATGCTAAGTTAAGGAGGTCAGACAGTAAACACCACATGCTGTTTGATCCCATTTATATAAAATATCCAGAATAGATGAATACATAGACCAGCGATCTACAGAATTTATAAAGCTACAGAAAGATCATGGTTGCTAGGGGCTAGCAAGAAAGAGGAATGGGATATGACTGCCAATGAGTGTGAGTTTTGTTTGGGGATGACATGTTCTAAAGTTGATTGAGGTGGTGGTTGTACAACTCTGAGTATACTAAAAACCACTGAGTTGTATACTTTAAAAAATGGTGAATTTCATGGTATGTGAATTTGTTATTTAAAAAAATCACAATGTAACAAAAAAGGAATGTATAGTCATGGTAGATAACTTACAAAATATATGAGTAAAAAGAAGAAAATAATGTTATCCTTAAACTTATAACCCTTAGATTACCATGGTTAATATTTTGGTTTACTTCTTTCTAGTCAACACACTATGCATACAAACACATATATGCATGTATAAACATATATTTCTAAACGAATTCAGATTTTAAATCATAATGGTGAAGAGTTCATGTGTTTACCTTGCTTGCCTCCCCAAATTCTATTGAAATGATCAAAGTAAGAATGAAAATAAATAAAAATGCACAATCTCACTGAAAACAGGGCAGGGTATCAATAATAGATGCCCAATTTGAGAAATTTCTAGAAGACAGAGTTGGTTTGGCAGAAAGAGTATTCAGAATGTAGGAGAGCACAGACCACCACAGGTAGAAAGCCGGCACAGGAGAAGCTCTGGAGGAATCCCAAACTGAGGGGCAGCAGGGTATAAGGGCAGAGCACAGGCTCACCACAGGATCTTCTCCAGGGCGCCCTGCGGGTAAGGCACAAGAGTAACTGAATTCCAGACTGGGCTGCCCTGGCCCCTCAGAGCCACCGCCTTACCCCAAAGGGGATTCTCAACCTTCCTTCCCTGTTTCTTCCCCCAACTGAAGTCTATTCATTTCTCATCCAATTCTCACTAACTCCCGAGCAAGACTGCTATAGCTCTCAGCAGCATCCACTCAGGAGGAGCTCCCC
>NW_012133857.1:5058393-5125972 GCF_000956105.1 Propithecus coquereli | reverse complement strand
AATAATGAGATTATCCAGCAAAAAGAACTTCTGGATTCTGAATCCCAAGTGTAGTAAAAATGCTGAAATACTGCCATCTCTGGGAGAATTCGACAGTGTGATAGAGATAACAGGACCTCTACCACCTTTTGACCCCAAATATGGTCCCAGACCTGCATTGCATCATTACTTGGGAGCTTATTTGAAAGGCAGAATCTCAGGCCCTACTCCATTCCTGCTGAATCAGAATCTGCATTTTAAGGAGGCCCCAGGATATGTGCATATCCTTTAGAAATGCTGCTCTAGAGTCTGCTCCTGAAAATCCAGAATGGGTTGTTATCAAAGCCATTAAAAAGATTTGAGTCTGAGAGATTCCCTTTGCGGAACTCAGTCTGTCTCTTGCCAGTTCCATATACTTTAAATTATGTTTGCTAGAAAGAGGACTGGAACTCTAATTTGTTTGTCCATTTATTTCTAGAAGGCGCTAACGTCTGATTTAAAAAATCTTTTTATTTCTTATTTTAAGTTTTCTTTTATTTGAAAATGATAATTATATTCCAAATTGACATATCTGTTTATGGTCTTCTGTCTCTAGATTCTAGTTTGTCTACTGAAGAATTCACAAGTGGAGAGACTTTGAATAGCACTAGAAGAGAAACATCATGATGAGAATATTGATTTAATAAACCTGTGAAACAGGCTAGCCAAAAAAGTACAAGAGATTTCTTATCTGATAAAATGATAATATCCACCTACTAATGCATTAATAATGCAGTAATGTGCACAGGGCCCAGCACAGGGCCTGGTGGAGGGCAGGTAGGCCAGTGTTGCTGATCAATCATTTCAGGGGCAAAGGCCAGGAGATGGGGGTGGGGTATTACTGAGTGAACCCTTGTAGATAATCACTGGTGACTGGATTAAGAGAAGAGACTTGGGTGTGGGGTTCAAATCTTCACTCTGCCCCTTACCCACTATGTGTCCTTGGGCTCGGCACTTCACATGTGGAAGCTGAGTGCTGATTTACCTGTTAGAGCCCTTGCATGAGGATTACAGGAGATAGTTATGCAAAGAGTCTGTCGTAGTGTTTGGCACAAGGTAAGCCATCAGTAAAAGACAAACACACATACATGCACAAGATACATACTTTGGAAATGGCAATTGTCTTCATAAATGTGCAGGACCCAGGCACACATCCCTACCAAATTACACACTTTCATCCTTATTTCCTCAGTAAAGGCCACGTTCTGTTTGAGCACACACACCCTTCCCGTCTGCTGAGGGGTTCAGCGATGGGTAAACTAGAAGGCACCCTGCATCGTGCACATATTTTTATTGCTTGCCTCTGCAAGAACCAGAGCTCTGAAGTCAGCTTTCCTGGAGCCACAAAGAGGAAGCAATCCTGGGCCAGCAGCAGCCTCCCAACACAGAGGCCTCTGTTCCTGTTTCCCCAAACCAGGGATCAGCTTTGCTGTGTCTGGCTCATGAGAGCACAGAGCAGTCAACAGACTGCTCATGACTTATGCAAGAAGATAGGTGATCCCATCTGGCCTCCCTCAAAGTCTTGACCCTTCCCTGGCCCTTCCCTGCTGCCAACACATAATCCTTAGCCCCCGGGGAACCAGAGGCCTGTTGCCAATTACTGTGGGCATCTCTGTGTGCCCCCCAGGGAGCTCCTTGTGCCTTGTTAGGCTTAATTGCATGGCCACTGAGAGCTAGAGCCTCTGGTATTGTTTCTTCAGTGGCCCTGGGGCATCCTGGGGACTGGCAGTGTGGCTCAGAGAGTCCACTGCAAAGTTGTGTGCAGGCTTGCTGCCGCCATTACCACTACAAAGGCTGGAGCACAGCCAGGCTGCGCGGCAGGGCCTCAGCTGTAGTGAATGATGCTGGAGACTGTGTCACTGCACAGAAACTTTCCAGGAACAGTACAGCCAGATCAGGGCTTTGCTTTCTTGGTGCCTGGATCATGAGCCTCTGAGCTGTTGTGAAGCCGGAATGTTCTCTGCTGCTAAGTACTTCTCCCAGGGATGTTCTACTTACTGTCACCAACTGTTAATACGATGACTCTGTAGACTGGGAAATGATTTTCTTCAAAGTTACTGTTTTGCCCATTGCCTTAATAATGATGTAAAATCCAGCACATATTGAGTACTGTCTCTGGGCTGGCCACTGACCTGAGGCATTGATGTGGATTATATTAAAATAACCCTATGAGGGGAGATACTATCACCCCCATTTTACAGTTGAGGAAACTGAGGCATAGGAGGCCAGATGAGTAAGTGGTGGAGCTAGAATTTGAACCCGGATATATATATATATTTTATTTATTTATTCTTTTCTTTACTGTGGTGCTTTGCCATGAGTAGAGATATGAACTTAGATATTTTTTAACTTAACATTTTTAACCATCATGAATAGCGATTATTGTATAATGTCATATTTACCCCAAATAAGGAAGAATTGGCAAAAATCATTCAGGGGCTTATTTTTAGAAATGTGTTGCTGATTTGAATGTTCTTTTTTTTATTTTATAGAATTTTTTTATTGTGGTAAAATATACATAACATAAAATTTACCATTTTAAACATTTTTAAATGTACAATTCAGTAGCAGTAAGTGCATTCACATTGTGGTGCAACCAGCACCAGTATGCATCTCCAGAACTTTTTCAGCTTCTCAAGCTAAGGGTCTATACTGATTAAATAATAACTCCCCATTCCTCCTCACACGAGTCTCTGGCAACCACCATTCTACTTTCCGTCTCTGTGAATTGTTTGACAATTCCAGGTACCTCAGCTTAGTGGAATCATACAGTATTTGTCCTTTTGCGTCTGGCTGGATTCACTTAGTGTGATGTCTTGAAGGTTCATCCATGTTGTAGGGTGCATCAGAATTTCATTCCTTTCTGAGGCCAGGTGGTATTCCAGTGTATGCATATGGCACGTTTTGTTTATCCATTGATTTGAATACTCTTAATGATCTCTGCTTATCAATAGCTTGAATATGTCAATCTCTAATTCCACTATAAATTTCAATGGTACTTTTTCTATGAAAATATCTTTTCTCAAAAAAAAAAAAAAAGTCCCAAAATAACTTAGCACTGTCATACCTAGGAACTTTCTGTATACTCTAGACAACAGCACTCTGGAAGGGCTACATTTTTCATGCTCTTTAAGCCACAGGTTTATGCCTGTAGACTTTCATGCCTGAAATGAATCTGTTAGGCTCAACCATCTTATTATAGTTAACCCTCTGCTGTCTGACATGACCAAAAAGTAGGCTGTTAGGGTTAATCAAGGTGTCTGACCAATGCCACCCTCAGAAAACCACAATGCAGTAAGATATGCTTATCAGCAAAACTTTTTCAACACAAATTACTCTTTGTTTGACTGTTTAGAACTCCTTTCTGAAAATATATTGATCCATGTGAGCAAAACATGAAATTAGGCTTATTTGATTATCTTGTTTTATAAGCAGGTTGAAGCTCTTACTTTCATAATGATATAATTACAAAAATAGTCACCTTCTCTAGAAACAATACAAAAATGCTAGAGTCTGTCTTTAAAGATTTTATGGCAGAAACTCGCATTTAATACAAATTTGTTATATCAAAATTTGAGTAAGATGCTGCATTTTATTATTATGAATATTTCACACTCACAGAAAAATGTGGAGAACAAAAAGTGAAGACTTGTGTAACCACCAATCAATAAAATGCTGCTTAAAAAAATCTTCTAGTTAATTAGGGATATAAAAACTTGTAGTAATATTATAATATAAAATAATTTCCAAATAATGCTATATTTTCAGAGTATAGTTTCCAGGCTTGTAAACAGTTTTACGTTCGTATGTCCAACAAATTCTGGATTCTGCCACCTGCTTCCACAAGGAATGGCCCACTGTCAGGCCTGATCCCAGGAAAAGATAAGTTTGTGTCCAAGAGTACTTTTCAAACAACAGGGTAAGGAATTAGTACTTTTGCTAATTTTATATATTTTTTCCTGAGTTTTAACTCATCAAATTGGAGTTTTCTCTCAATCAAATCTAAGTTTACAATTTTCTATTTAAAAATCTTTTAGGCCAGGTGTGGTGGCTCATACTTGTAATCCTAGCACTCTTGGAAGGCCGAGGCAGGAGAATCACTTGAGTTCGGGCGTTCGAGACCAGCCTGAGCAAGAGTGAGACCCCTATCTCTTCAAAAAATAGAAAAAATCAGCTGGGCGTGGTGGCACGTGCCTGTAGCACAGCTACTCAGGAGGCTGAGGCAGGAGGATCATGTGAGCTCAGGAGTTTGAGGTTTCAGTGAGCTATGATGACGCCACTGCACTCTACCATGGTGACAGAGCAGGACTCTGTCTCAAAAAAAAATCTTTTAAAGATACCCAAACTCATAATTTTATGTGTCACTAAGAAAATAGGTCAGGAGAGAACGCCTCAGGCTCCCCGCCAGCCACACGACTTCTGCCACCTGCCTGCACCTGTGCCATACAGGATGCTGCCCCCAGCCTCAGACTGCACGCCAGACCTGCCTTTCCCCTCTTGCTCAAGGGCATCCCCATAGCATCTCTTCCCTTTCTCCTGCACCTTCAAAGTGCCCCTTCCCGGCTCTTTCCCATCAGAATACAGTATACTGATACATCACCCATCTTTAAAAAAGAAAATCATAACCTCTCTGGATCCACATTCCTGTATAACTCTGCCCATGCGTCTGCCCGTCTCCCCAACAAAAGCCCTTGGGAGAGTTGTCTAGACTCGCTGTCTCCAGCTAGCCGAGCTTCCTTACCCACAGCTCTTGCCCCGGAGACCAGCCAATGATAAGTCCTCAGTCCTCGGCTGGCTTGGCCTTTGGCACAGGCGGTGACTCCTCCTTCAGGAACACTTTCTCCCACAGTGTTCTTCGCTGCTTCTCCTGACGCACCGGCCATTCCTCTCGGTCTCCTTGGCTGCTCTCTAAATGCTGAGGTGCCTGGAGACCGGACCCTGAGACACATCTCCCCTCCGACTGTGCTCCCTTTTCCTGTCATCCTCACAGCTGGGCCTTGCACCTTGCACCTTCCGTGCACCCAGGCCCCTGAGCTGACTCTGACAGAGTCGGCCACCTGCTCCGCACCTCAGACTCGTCACGGCCCCAGGCCTGCCGCCCCTTCACTCCAGCCCGCCTCCGTGGTGCAGCTTCGGGTTTCTCGAGTCAGACCGTGCGTGGCACAGTGTGCTTCTCCTGAGGGTGGCCTCTCAGCAGAGGCCTGAAGGAAGCGAGGGAACAAGTCAAGTCGTCTTTGGCTCCCCTCTCCCATGCCGCCCCCATTACCCACACATCCTGTTTGCTCTACTCTGGACGTAGGTCAAGGATCTGACTGGTTTATCGCCTCCCCCACCCCTGTCCTGACCTGACACCCCGCATGTGGTTTACCGGAACCACCTGGAGCTAGTCTCCCCGCCTCCCCCGTTGCACCCCAGCCCCACCCCACCGTCCATTCTCAACACAGCAGTGGGGGGCTCTCACAACCTGAGTTAGGTTATGGCACGAAGACCCCCAGATGGCTCTTCATCTCAGAGTGAACGCCATGGTGCTACCCCATCTACGAGGCTTGTGCCTTCTGGCCTCCACCACCTGCCCGCTCAGCCCCTCTTCTGCCCCTTTTCTTCTCACTCGCCCCAGTCTTGATGCACTTGCTGTTTCTCAAACGCACTAAGCATGCCTATTCCTCCAGGCCTGTGTATGTGCTGTGCCCTCTTTCTGGAAGGTTCTTCCACATACCCACATGGCCTCTTCTCTTCCTTCTAAGTGTCAGCCCACTATGGAGGCCTTCCCTGACCAGCCTACAGGAATGGGGTGGCTGTCTCTGCATCCTCTGCCTCTGAGTGAGATACTCTTTTTCTCCTTTACACTATTGTCTTATTGTGGTTAGTTTATTTGCTTGTTTCTTTTCTTTTCTTTTCTTTTCTTTTTTTTGAGACAGAGTCTCACTCTGTTGCCCGGGCTAGAGTGCCGTGGCGTCAGCCTAGCTCACAGCAACCTCAAACTCCTGGGCTCAAGCGATCCTTCTGCCTCAGCCTCCCGAGTAGCTGGGACTACAGGCATGCGCCACCATGCCCGGCTAGTTTTTTCTATATATTTTTAGTTGTCCAGCTAATTTCTTTCTATTTTTTTAGTAGAGACAGGGTCTCGCTCTTGCTTGGGCTGGTGTCGAACTCCTGAGCTCAAATGATCCTCCGGTCTCGGCCTCCCAGAGTGCTAGGATTACAGGCGTGAGCCACCACACACGGCCTGCTTGTTTATTTTCTACTGTTTATCTGCCCCTCTAAGATGTAAGCACCATGAGGACAAGGAATTTGTTCATTTTTAACCTCATTGCTATATCCCTAGCAGCTAGAATTGTACTGGGCATGTGTTTTGTTTAAATAAATGTGTGTTTCTGTAAACTATGCCCCTGCTCCTCCCTGGACAGACTCAAGCCACAGTCTGCTCTGCAGAGCCCACTCCATTGTAGAGTGTGTGCTCCCCAAACGTCCTGTGGCCAGAGACCATGTGAGAGGCAGTGTGGCATGATGTGAACAAACATACATGCTCCTAAGCCAAAATAGCAGAGTTTGAACCTGGCTCCAGCGCTCACTGCACTGTGACTTTAGACAGGTTACTTAACCTGTCTGTGCCTCCAATTTCCTCATCTATAAAATGGGCTTCTAATAGTATTTTTCTTATATAAGGCTGTTGTGAGTTTCAGTTGAGTTACTTCTGTAAAAGCAGTTAGAGCAGTGCCCAGCACATGGTAAAGTGTTAGTTGTATTATTTTTATTCATCTCTGGATCTGCCATGATACCTGCCACAGTAGGCTGAAGTAAGTGGGCATTCATCGAATCTACAGGTCTCCTTTTGGAGGTATAGCCTAAGAGGGAGGCGGGGGTGTTGGTTTGGTAGGCAGCACAGCTGTACCTGAGCTATTACCATTTCATGAACATGTTCAACATTATGTCCTGAGCCCTGCTCAGTGCTGGGCTCTGTGCTGGACATGGAGCAAACAGATGACAGTCTCCAGTGTCAGGGAGCTCTCAGCCCCACCCGGTGGAGCTGTGAGATCTGGACCACATGCAGCCTGTAATTACATCGTGTGGCTCTCACCCACCCCGAGGCTGCGGTGGTGCTCCTGGCGGCCCAGCATTCAGGGGAGTGTTCTCCCACGCACCACTGACGCATCCTCGCGGTTGCTGGGGTGGGGGTGGAGGGTGACTGGCACATATTCTCTCCAGGGTATCTTTCATGACGAGGCAAGGTTTTCATGTCCGGTCTAGGTTTAAGTCTCCACTCTACACTGGGAAACCTTGGACAAGTTCCTTAACTTCCTTAAACATTTCGTTATTAATAAACTAGAGATTACAGCATCTGCTTCATGGGTGACTATGAAGATCAAATGTTTACCCAAATGTCTTCACATATTCCAAGCTTCTAGGGTCACCATTTCCTTATCTGCAAATAAAATGGCTCATATACAGTGGGGCCCAACACCCTCTCGTGGTTGCAGAGAATGCCTGCAAAGTGGAAGGGGCTTAGATTCTATCAGTCACCTACACCTCAAATTCCTGCTCACCACTCACCATTGCACCCGAGCTTCCCTCTTTCATCAGGTTTTGGGAGGGAGCATTTTCAGCCTGCTGCCTGAACCATGAGGCCTTGTTCTCCCTCATTCTCTACTTCCCAGGCTGCCCCTCCCCTCAGCTCCTGCCCCCTCTGCCTCCTGCTTGGGACTTGCCCCTGCCACTTGCAGCTGCTCTGCAGGCTCCCGGCTCCGATGGGCTTGGCCTGGTTTCACTTTACCTTCCACCCAGATCCCATCTTCCTTGTGAACCCCCTAAAGAACATTTATTTTCTTAGCAAAATTCAATCTTTGTTTTTATTTTCTGATTGTACAGGTAACATATGACCTTTAGGGAAGACAATTCAAGCATTACAGAACATTACAGAAATGGCTGAGAAAGTTTCAAATCCTGAAAAGAAAAAGTGTCATACCATACATACTGTCCCACAACTGCCTTCTTGCACCGGCTTGTATGGCATGGAGTTTTTTATCTGGTTAGTCTACAGTTAATAAATAGTAAGGATATAGTTTCTGATGCTGTGATTTGGGACGCTCCCATGTCCTTGGCCTTCTGTGAGTGATTGTTTTAGAAAAGAACAGTCGGAGTCACTGAGAACTTGGAGACAGGAGAGACTGTCAAGGGAGAGGGCAATAGATGATGTACACCTGCCAGGGACAAATCAAACGTGTTCCTGCCAGGCAGCTTCAGTTCTGTCTACGTGTCTGGCGTATCCCAGTCACTGCCACAACTCAGTCTCATACTGACAGGACTTGATGTGGTTTGAGTGATCTTCTTTCCTTTATAGGAAAACATGTAAAGTCACAGAGGAGTCAAAGAACAGTCTGGCGTGGAGAACACAAGGGGGTGGGGCCTCTTCACGGTGGTCTTCAAATAGGGAAACAAATTTAATTACAAGGACTACGACCTATTCTACATCTCACCAAGGTCAGAATGATAGACAATTTAAATTACTTATAAGGAAAAATTATGTGATAGTTAAATGAAATATTCAGGTGCATATCTGAGAGAGGCTGTGGGGTGTCCTCAGGGCTAGAAAACTGGTTTGCATACAGTATTTGTTTGTAGGTTTTCTGTTTTGAATTTGATGACATTTTTAAGCTAGCTGTTTCATTTCAGCATACTCAGTAATGAAATAAACAAAGTGTGAAATATGAGACAGTGCTAGTTAAACATTTATGCCAGCCCTACCCTGTCATTTCTTGAAACTATTAAAATGTAATGTTTTTATATGAAATCATTATAAATTTATAACAAGTCTAATCTGTGGTGATGCAGTGTTCCATGGACTGTGAATTATTGTTCTAAATTTCGGTTGGCAGATGCTTTCTTTGAGCAATGTGCTGGGATGATTAGTTCCTATGATGCAGTGTAAGAATATATCTTCTAATTTGCATAAAACATGAGTGCTGATTATACAGTTTGATTTGAGACCCTTCTAAAATATTTTTCCAAACAATAATCTTGACAGTCAGCTCTCTTACAATAAGAAAGTTGATTATGAATACTGCCCTGAAGACTTTTTACCCTAAAATCTCTGTTAAGAATGTAATCATAGAGAAGATAACTCAAAAAAAATCACTGAGTCTTCAAGATGGGTACAATAATGGTCTGTTGCGGAAGGCAGGTTCTGTAAGGCTTTTGCTAAGCCCAAGAGCATTCTGGGGTTTGGAGGTTGAGATTCAACCCCAGATCATATCTCTCTTCCCAGGTCCAGTCTTAGATGTAGGTGGACCAAAAGCTACCATTCTAGCATTATTGAAGAGTGCTAAGAGTGCCTTTCCACCTCAAAGTATCTGTGTCTTTCGGGCCTTCCTTGAAAGTCCTCATCGGTTCCTAAAACAGAGATCTTTCCTTGGGGAACAAGCCCTTGTTAATAAGCACACATTGTTGGAAAGGTGATGCCTTTACCCTTAGCATAGTTTCTTGGCAAATAAGAGTTTTCCAGCTGCTTTGCAATGTGGTAGAGAGTCGAGAGCAACTCCTTCAAGAACGATGAAGAGGAACCTAGCAGTGCTTTGATGCATGTGTTGGAGGAAGGGAAAGAAGATGGCCCAGGTCTGTAGGGAGAGAGGCATCCACCAGGTAGGTGTCAGGTCAGCAAGCCAGTTTGGAGTTCCGTAATACGGCAGAGGTCAGTGTTCAACCTGGAGAAGACTGCACAGCAGTGCTTATTTGCAATTACATGTGTCTGTAATGAACACAGATTTGAAAAACAAGTTGTAATTTAGTAAACTCAGCTTTAGTGGGCTTGTCCAAACCTAGCAGAGTTTGATTGCCCTGTCTCAGAGTGCGGCCTTCATTTCCTGATCTTCCAGGCCTCTTTTGTAAGCTGGCCTCTTCCAAGCTTCTGTCTGTCCCTAACTTAAGAGCAGAAAGTACAATAAGGCGTACTCTATTGTATCTTGATCTTGCAGAGCTCCCAGTCTAACAGGTAAGAGACATGCTACCACACAGTGTTGCCACACAATGTTCATAATTAAATGAGAACTACCTGCAAACCTGGTCTATAAACAAGATAGCCACTTGAAAACCAGGCTCCATTGAAATCTCCAAAACAGCCAGAGAGGCTTGATTTGTAATGGATGTGATCGATGAAAATGGTGAGCAGTAAAGCTTGGAAAAGGAGAAGTTACTTGAGCCTTCAGTAAAAGGTAATTGGACTCTGGTCTCATAAGGCTCCTCCCCATGACATGTGCCCAGCACAGCCTCTGCTTGGCCACTGTGGACTGGCGGGAGAAGGAGGGGAGTGACAGAGTGGCCAGCAAGGCACCAAGCATAGTCATGCTCTTATGTGGCTCACACTGGACTGCATGTCCCACCTCCCTTGCATTCAGGTTCCACCAGTGGTGTGCGAGTACATGTGTGTGCTTGTGGATTTCGGTTCCTTCGGAGGAGGTGCCTTTTTAGCCCTCTGTGCCCATTCGCCAGCTGACTGCAGAGGGCTCTGAGGTCCCTGTGAGATGGAGGAGCCACAGGATGGAAGGAGCATGGGTCTCTGAGGTACCAGAGAACCACCTTTGAAACTTGCATTGAACCGTCTATGAGAATAAACAAGAAATAAACTTCTAAGGCGTTAAGTCACTGAGCTCTGGGTGTGGAACTGTTACTTCATCTAGCATTGTTTTAAGTAATATAGTAGGTGTAGCCTATGGAAGTAAAACTAGTAAAGTAGTAAAACAGCCTTTCCTTGTTTTGCTTTAGTTATTACCGACTTCATGTTAACACTCTATTGCTCCAGGTTATTAATATATTAATACAAATGTGTGCCTGTATCACTGGCCTTCCGAACGGAGCTTAATCTGGTCTGTAGTCAGTGAAGTAGGTCAGTGCTTAGTGGAGCCAGGTCCTGCTTGTTCTAAGAGCCAGTGTGAACCTGATGTCCAGAGAGGGTTCCAAGATGGGGAGAACCAGGAACAACGGACACTGAGCTTAAAATTTCTACACAGTAAGCAGGAGACAGAGTCCCTGGGATAGGCCAAAATCAAGTCATTTCTTATGTTCCCAAACCCAAAGGGGAAGGCTACCAGATACTGCTGGCCCTGAAAGCAAGTCCAGTAGAGTAAAAGCATAAAAGGGAAAGGTGAGAGGCCTTTTCTGAGGTCCATGGGTGCTATTATGACACCCAAGCGGGCGGAAGATGGTACTGCTCTCTTTGGCTTAAGATTTGAAAATGCACGTGCTCTGCTTTCTTACTGACCTCAAAGGCTCACACATTCCCTGTTAACCAGCACCTTAGATTAGGTCCCTTCAGTCATCTGCCTTCCTGCAGGCTAAGCAGTCTCCTGTTTGGGCTTTGAACTCTGCAGAGATGAGGCTGGGAACTTAGTCCAAGGAATGAGGTTCAGCAAAAAGGAGCTAAGCTGCTCTCCCAGGCAAATCAAAAGGGCCCTGTCCTGGGAGGGGAAGTTAGTATGGTGTTTATTATTTTTGGCTGCTTCTTAGTGGCCGGAGTCCTGAGCCTGGGGCTGAGAGGATGTGGAGAATGAGCTCATCATACCTGGAAGAGAAGGGGCCCAGAATATGAAGGACAAGGAAGAGTGGCTGATGGGGGACCCCCAGCAATGGGATTGGGGAACATCAAAATGTGATGCATTTTTTTTTTCTTTCTGGAATGTCAAATCCCTTCTGATACTACCAGTAAATACTGTGTTCAGTACTAGTCAGTGGTGCCTCGAGGTTAAGGGGGTAGCGTCCTTGGCAGGGCACAGTGGCGGGGTGGCCCTCACCACTCCTCTGCAGCTGCGGTAATGCTTGCAGCATTTATGGGGAGGAGGAGTCAGTGGTCCCCAAGGCCAGATGCAAAGAGGAGCCAAGTCAGAGGATGCCTGCCGACAAGTGAAGAGTACAAGGCTACGGCCAGGTTTTATAGGAATGGGCCAGAGACACCCCAAGCCCTCTTCTTCAAATCCACTAGAGCGGTGTTCGTCAAGTGCTTTTTCATTATGCACCTGAAGGAACCTTTTTAGATTCTTTTTCTTAATTGCCTCTCCCTGTAAAATTTTAACGCTGCAGATAGGCTGTGTCTGTTTATATATTGTGGTCCTTTGGAGGGGCACAAACCATTGTAATATCTAAGATTTAGCCCCCTCCCCCAGTGAACCAATTTTCATCCCTTTGGGAGCAGTCCTAGAAGCAGATGACGTAGAGAGGAGGGAAGGTCAGATATTCTACCCTATGGGTGGGGTGCCCCTCGTAGTCATGGGGGTGCCTGACTCTGGCACAGCAGAATGAAAGGCGCTCCTTCTGCCCTATGGCCCGGAGACTCACCATACAGCGTGGATCCTCTCTGTGAGAACATGGCTCCATTTGGAAAGGTATAAACTTGGACTTGTTCCAAGGGAAAAGCCTCGTCTTTAAGCAGCCGATAAGGCTCTTGTAGCATTTCGGAGGGGTGGGGATAGAGTACTACAGCTTGTAGGTCAAATAGGAAGAGAAAGAATGAAACAGCTCTGTGTCAAATACCACCCACTGTGGAATCCCTGGAAGTTCTAATTTTTAATATTTCAAATTACACCCTATAGGGATTGGCAGCTCTGCCACTTTCCTTCAGCAGCACCTGGGGGGAATTCCTGGTGTATATCCGGGAAACCAGCCTGTGGCTTTTGTCCATCAGATGGACGTTGTTGGAGTCACAGAGCTCCTGGTTTAACTCCTTTTGTGAAGAAGGAAGCCCCCTTAGTTTCTCCCCTTCCACGTGCTCTGGCACCAGGCTGTCTGCCACCCGTCCCACAGAAGTCGTATTTCCTGCTGTGGTAAGTCGTCTTTGTGGAGACCCAAGGCCTTGGATCACCGGCTAGTTCAGAGGGTCATCGCGTCGCGATGTGGGATGTAAGGTCGCGATGTGGGATGTAAGGTCGCGATGCGGGATGTAAGGTCGCGAGGCAGAAGGCAAATCAGGAAATTTGCTGCTTTCCAGAGAACAGCTCTTAAAAGGCTTGACTCACCTTCTATCCTAAGCACTCCTGTCTGAAGTGGGAAGGAGAGCCCTTCTCAGAGCAGTCTGCAAGGGAGAAGTTTATCACTGGAAATTTTGTTTTGATTTTTACCCTATGAATGAGGGAAATCTTTTATCGCAGGGTCCTGTAGGCCCTCTTGCTGATGCTGTTACTGATGTTACTGATACTGTTACTGAGACATCCTGAGCTTTTGTTTTAGAAGAGGAAGTGGAAGCAGTTGTCTTGTGAACTTCCCTGTACTGGAAGAGCACCCTGAAGGTTAGCCTCCGAAAGGACAAAGCCTCATTAATTTCTCTGCAAAAGAAATCTGCACACTTCTGGCAACACCACCCAACTCCTGTGGAGGTGACTCCTACTTCTGCTTTAGGATGGATACTTAGATTTTGGTATCTGTCCTGTGAACGCTGCTCCAGTGAGGCAGACTTTGCTGAACACAATGACAGTTATTGAAAGACACAAGCACAAGTCCGTCTGTGGTCCCAGCTGCTCAGGAGACTGAGGCAGGAAGATCGCTTGAGCCCAGGAGTTGGAGTCCAGCCTGGGCAACATAGCAAGACCCTGTCTCTAAAAAAAAAAAAAACCACGCAAGACACAGTAAAGAGTGAACCATGAATTCATTGCAAAGAATCCTAGATGATCTGGAGTTGCTTGATAAAAGAAGCTTTAGTTATTAACACAAACACACATGCACACACTTAGCTATCAAGCACTATGCCACAATCTCAGCTTTTTATGCAAGCTAAACAATTGCAAGCCTTCAAATTGTAGTTTATTCTTGTTGTTGTTATTGTTGTTTATAGAGATGGGGTCTTGCTGTGTCACCCAGGCTGAAGTATAGTGGCACAGTCATAGCTCACTGCAGCCTTGAATTCCTGGGCTTAAGGGAAGCGATCCTGCTGCCTCCGTCTCCCAGGTAGCTAGGACTACAGGTGCACACAATCAAGTTTGGCTATTTTTTTAAAAATTTTCGTAGAGATGGAGTCTCATTATGTTCCCCAGGCTGATCTTGAACTCCTGGCCTCAAGTAATCCTCCCGCCTCCACCTTCCAAGGTGCTAGGATTACAGGTGTGAGCCACTGTGCTCTGTGTAGTTTATTCTTAAGCAGCGTTCCTTTTTGGTTTATATGCATAATGAACACATAAAAAAGATAGCAGAAGATATATAATTCTTCATAAAGATTATTTCTGTTTACATTAAGGAAATAAAATTCCAATGAAATAAAATTAGTTATATGAAAACCTTGTGTTTCTCTTTATGCATGTTTTTCTGGAGAAAGGATCCATAACTTTTCTCATCCTATAAAAGGCCCATGTCTCAAAAAACAAAAAACAAGAAAAACAAAATCAAAATCAAATGATCAAGAGCATGCTATCCCTCCGCAGAGAAGAGAGACAGCCATGTTAGGATATTATGAAACTATTTCTTCAGCTTACACTTTTATTATCATCTTAGGTTAAAATGAGAGTGCTGAATATGATGAATGGTAGGTTTGCATAAAATATGGAAGAGATCTGTGTTTGTGAAGAAATGACTTTCACAAATCACATTTATCATAAAATAGTATTAAATTATAAAATATATACCATGTGCCTATAAAATATACCCATGAAATAGCATAGAGAATTTATGTTCATATTAATAATGGCAAGATGAACTGAATAAGCTACATCTTATTTTTCGGAAAGATACATGTGGCCTTGCTAGTGGGGCCACGGTGATATTTCCTTTACAGGGGAAAAACTTACATAAAGAAAAGTTATGCTATTTCATTAAAAGTGGGAATAAAGTACGTTGGGCCCTATATTCCATGGTGAGACTCCTCTAAGGAGAAACTTCTATACCTTATATGTGTGCCCAGAACTCCAAGGAGGAATCCGAATTTTATGTTTATATTTGACAAATGGACTGAATGTAAAAAAGATACTCTTTCTGATGTACTTTGCCTTTCCTCAAGTTCAGTTCTGCAAAAGGGACAGGGATGTAGAAGCTGCTGCTTGTGGTGACTACTACTGGTAGTGCTAGTGCTAGTTCTGCTATTCCTTCTCCTAAAGTCCCTCTCATGTGTCTGCCCATGAAATTCTGGGTGTTGCTGAATGGAATAGTTCTATGCTGGCTTCTTAGGAAGACTTAGGCATAGGGGCTGGAGGGTAGAGGAGTTTGGCTTAAGTCATCGCAAATTAAATAGACCTAGAGGTCAGCTCTCAGAACCCAACCTACATAGTGAGGTTTCCTTAAGGATGTCCCCAGAGGTCTGCAGTTTCTGAGCATACATTTATTTAGCAGGTGCTTATTTTGTCTCTGGTCAAGTTGCAAGAGCGTATGACTGCCTTCTAGGAGTTAGATATGAATGGAAGGATAGATGGCTATTTTTGTTGTGAGAAAAGTAAGCTCCACAAATGACAAATTGGGAATTGGGGGTATATGGTGAATTCACTAGAGTTCAGCCTTCTACCTCATGTGACCTTTAGTATGGCCTGAGCCCTAGAGATCCTCTGGTCTTCTGCTCAGACTGCAGCACTTCTGACTGAAGGGATCCACCAACCCCATCTCCATTTGGACCATGGAGGAGTGAACCACTCAGATCTCAGCTGAGAACAGCAAATCTGCCTGTTCCTGTCTTCCTAATACCTTACTGCTCATGCAGCTAACAGGTACTGATGCTTTTTGTGAGAGTACTTTGGCTCATTGGGTCTCTTAGAGACCTTGCAGGAGGAGACCTTAGAGACCTTGTAGGAGGCCTTGCAGAAAACATTCACTTCTCGGAGTCACTGAGCTTCCTGAGTCTCCCAGAAGCTGAGAACTAAGGACTCTGGCCCACGCTGGTGAGGTACAGCCAAACCCTGTTGTTTTTTTTCTTAATAATTCAGATTATGCCAAATCAAATAGGTAAGTAAAGTCACGAATGTGGAAACTCCTGGGAAGTATGATGCATTATGCAGATATAACGGACTTCTGTTCACCTCTGTTGATTTTTCCTGCTGTAAAGCTAACATTGCTCCAAGAAGTCTTACACATACATTTACCCTTGTTTTACTGGGGCTTGTTGTGTGTGCTCGGTTGTATTTATCTCTCTTGGAGTGAGAAGTTCTTGGGCAGCATAAAGGGTGGGACAGACTTTGGAGGCAGAACAGTTTTTAGCTGTTTGGGCCTCTTTGCAGTCACTCAGCCTCTCTGGCCCCCATTTCCTCCTCTATAAAGCAAGGATAATAATACAGACATTCTAGAGTTGCTTTGAGAAATAAATCAACAATGTAAGCAAAGCCCTTGCACAAACCTTGGCAATTCATAGACACTCTACATGATAGCCTGCACCTTATTCCCTGGGACTCCTTGTATAGGGACCCAGAAACCCTGAGTTGTGTTGGCTGGAGGTGAATGCAACACCTGTGCCTTTCGCGTTTGAGACCCTATTCTTTTTGCCTGCTCCCCATCCAGGTACTTTTTAAACTTATTACATCAGCAAGTCTGCCTGTTCCTGTCTTCCTAATGCCTTACTGCTCACGCAGGTAGCAGCTACCGATGCATCTTGTAAGTAAAGCAATATGCTAAGCGTTACCCTGAGATTACCCTGCCCTCAGTGGGTTAAGTGTAGATGACATAGTGCAGGGTAACAAAGTGGCCCATGCACAGGAGGAGAAGCTCCTTTTCTCTGGCCACACTAGGGCAAGTTTCTTAGAGAAGGAGATATCCAAGATGAATTTTGTGTGTGATTTGGACGCAGACATGTGGCGAGAAGAGCATTCCAGATACAGGGAACAGTGTGAACAAGAGTATGGAAGCAGGAAAGGGAGACCCACATATGAGTGGAAAGGAAGTTTTAGATAGAGCGTTACATGCATGAAGGGGAAGAGGAGGAAGAAATGAAGTTGGCAAGATAAATCTGAGCCTGATCCGGGACAGGCGTGGCTATCTCTGGATTTCTGAGAGCTGGGGGACAAAACGTTTGTCTTACTTGTTTGCTGGAATATCATAGGCTTCCTAGTTTCACTTTTTTAGACTATGAACTCTGAACTAGAAAGATTTGAAATAAGAATTCTTTATGGTTTTCCAAAAATGAAAAGAGGTTTTGCATAGTAAAGACTTGAAAGCAGTATACACATGACAAGTCTAGTTAGCACACGCATAGCTTTGGACTGAGTTGATTATTGGAATAAACTTTAAAGCTGCTGTAACGCGCCTTTGAACTCAGCCATAGCCGCAATGACGGCACTTTTATTCAGGGCCTGTTCTATTCAGAAAAAGGTATAAATCTTTATTTGTGAATCCTGTGTGGGTTTTTTTCTAAATATTTGTTCCTATGTCTGAAAAGGGGGGATTCCAGTGACTATGTTCTGTAATTGGAGTTCTTTGAAAATAAATCCTAAGTAATGACTCATATGTGGTAGATTATTTTTAAGCCATTAGAAAAGTTTGAAGCTCATCAGAAAAAGCACTGAGTCTATATGTGACCAAGCCCTCAAATCCTAATGACTGACTCACACTCTTGTCATATTAAATGCTGTATACTTCAGAATACTTGGAAACGATTTTTAAATGAATTATTTTAGAAAAAGAGAACTCAAGAGTAGACAGCGCCTGCTTGCTGCCATCTTTTTCAATTATTTTTACTTCAGATTTATTTTCCACAGCGCACACAAAAATGTACTTCTTCCTTATTCATCGTGCAGTTATTATGAAAAGTAGTTCCCACTGAAAATTGGCATAATCCAAAAACTTGAAAATATTAATCTAAGTGCAAGAGAATTAAATGGCAGAATTCTTCTCCTTACCCTTTTAAATCTAGCACCCTCCCTCCTCACATCTGCCTTGGCCCGACTTACCTCCTGCCCTCCAGCATCCCAGTCTGGGCCCTGGTGGAGCATTGAGCTCACTTTCTGCAGAGGAGGGGAAGCAAGAACTTCTGTATGCCGAAAAGGATAGTGATGTTATTGAAGAGGAAATATAGGATTACTTGTGAGGCAAGTGCAAGGAGAAGACAATAGGAACTCCCAAAAAGGAGGTAAAGTCTAAGTCCTGGCTGTCGTGACGTATCACAACGTGAGTAGTGGGTTGAGAAGAAAAGACAGTCCCACCTTACTGCCCTGCTTAAAGCCTGGCCAGTGGGTTCCCACTGCCCTCTGATGAGGCCTGGAGTCTTGAGAGTGGCTTATGAAGTCCGTCCTGGCTTCTGTCATCTCTCTGGAGTTGCCTGTCTCGCCTCTTCTCTGCGTACTCCGCACCGCAGCTGTCATGGCCTCAGCAGTCCCCTCGCCTGGCTGCACGTTTGCCCTCTGCCTAGAACAGTGTTCCTTCCCAACCCCACCTCACGTCCCCACCTGCCCCCCTGCAAGTCCCAGCTCTCCGTACAAGCCTCAGTTCACAGCTTTGTCCCACCCAGGCCGGAACACATCTTGTGCTACCCCCGTTGCAGCGTTTTATGACTTCTTCAGGTTTAGTTTCTCGATATCCAGGGCAGTTTCAAGAACTGCTGTACACCATTTAGCAGTGCACGTGGAACATACCTAGAAGATACTTAGACCTGAGGGAGAAGGGAGGACATAAGGACAAGAGGAAGGAAAGAAGGACAGAGGAAAGAGAGGGAGAGAATTGAATGCCTGCAAGGGATTATACCAGGCACTGGGAATAAAAAATGAGTAAAAGCAAAATCCTGTGAGGAGCGCACAGCCTGATGGGGAAGAGAGATTGATACAAAATGATTACAAATACAACATGAGGAAGCATAAACAGTGGTGTGAACCAAGGGCCGCTGAACCCACACAGGGCAGCTCCTGAGCATGAGAGTGAGGCCTTGCTCAGGGTCGCAGGAGCAGGGAAGGGTCCTAGGACTGGTGGGACCGGGCAGCGGGGGCGGGACTGCCCTAGATCGAACGCTGACCGTCGGTTGCCGTCTGCAGCCTCAGGTGCCCACAGCACCCACCTCGCTTCTGCTGGAGATGACCGGACCAGTCCTGTGTTGATGTTGGGCGCTTTGAGGAGCTCGGGGCTTGCGTGCCCAGAAACGCAAAAGAGCACCAAGTGCGGCCCCTCTGATCCCTCCAGGAGCGGGAGCGCTCTCGTGCAGGAACGGGGAGACGGGACCGGCAGCACAGTACTGCCCTGGCGCTGCTGCTAGGGTAGAGAATACGGATGGGCAAATATATGCAAGCTTATCAAATCTGAGCATGAACGCGTATAATCCTGTTTAAAGTGTTTAAAAATATAAAGGTAATATAAAGATGTTTAAAGTGTTGTCTAAGTGAGTCACTTTTTTCCCCAAGTAAATTGTGTAAGACCAGCGAGAAGAGCACGCCAGCCCTGCTGCGGCTCCCCGTTCCCCGTTTATGTCCCTGTCAGTAATCTCCTCACGTGGCCCGGGGTGGCAAATAGAAAGATAATTAGCATTAGGCTGTGGGAGAAGCTTCCTCGGTGACAGAGGCTTATTCATTGTTATGTATGATTACAATGCGATGGGAACTCGGGAGGATTCAAATTAAAACAAGACCACAGCTTGTCAGTGGTTTAGTTTTTTGTTCATGGGACTCTTTATTAGGCAGTAGCTGCTTGTGTATTTCTTATATGACTTTAGCTCTAATAACAGTAGCAACATCCTAATTATTAGAGGCCTCTAAATCAACTTTGATTGCAACATAGACAAGAAAAATCTATCAGAAACCTCGGGCTCTGTGGAAACTCGAGGTGGATGCGTTAGACTTCGGCGCAAGTCCATTAGCCCTCTGGGCAGCCCTTTCCTCCTCGTTCCAGTCTCTTTCTTGAGAACGCAGAATGGCCCGTGGCTGTGCGTTTCTGACGTGGCTGCGTGGATTTGCCTGTGTCTGTGCACGAGAACTCGAGAGGGAAGCTTCGTTCTGAACCCTCAACCCGTTAATTTACTCTCCTCATGTGCTTCTGTACTGAGCACTGACCAAAAGCAGTGAGGGAAACCCGTTAAACCACATGACAGTTTGTTCCCCTTCGTCCCCGTCTTATCACAAGCTATATTTAAATTTTTTTTCATCCCAAAATTACTTCATTTAACACATCTGCTGAAATGTTGTGCTGCCTGGGCTTTTCATAAAGCAAACTTTGTTTATAGTCAGCTGAGGAAGCTGCTTTCTGATTTATGAGGCCCTTTTATAGATACTTCAGGTTCCATTTCACTCCTTAAACAATGTGAGAAAGAAATTCTAAAGTATATTTTTGCCATCCATTTATTTATTTGTGTTGTTCCTCTGAGGGGTGAACATCATCCTTTAGAGGAAAGTAAAATGTGGGAATGGGGTCTCCATGTGGACCCGGTGGGACCAACTATGACTGCCATGAAGTCACTTGCCCTAGTTTCTCAATTGCAGGCTGCTGCCCCCAGCCCATCATTTCTCTTGTTCTTTGCCTTTCTGGCCTCTACCAGAGGATACAGCCAACCTCCTCCAACAGAGTCTTGGGAAGGGTAGCCCTGAGTCCAACAGGCAGAAATGAGAGGTGGGAGTGGGAGCGTGGAGTGGGGACAGGCAGGGTGGGGAGAGCGGCTCACGTCTGCCACTTGTGTGTGTGTTCATCTGTCCTGGGCCAGACACTGCTACAGACTGGTGATTTTTTGCCTAGGGATCTCTGATGACAAAGTTGATGGGAGAGAAGAGAAAAACGAGGGGTTTGAGAGGTGGAGTTATTTCAAAATTTCCCCTTCCCTCTCAGTTATAGGCTATAAAGAATTTACAATAGTAGCCACATGTAGAAGACTGAACCAGGATCCACACCTTTCACCTCTCACAAAAATCAACTCACGGCCAGGCGCGGTGGCTCACGCCTGTAATCCTAGCACTCTGGGAGGCCGAGGCGGGCAGATAGTTTGAGCTCAGGAGTTCGAAACCAGCCTGAGCAAGAGCGAGACCCCGTCTCTACTAAAAATAGAAAGAAATTAATCAGAAAACTAAAAATATATAGAAAAAATTAGCCGGGCATGGTGGCGCATGCCTGTAGTCCCAGCTACTCGGGAGGCTGAGGCAGGAGGATCGCTTGAGCCCAGGAGTTTGAGGTTGCTGTGAGATAGGCTGACGCCACGACACTTACTCTAGCCCGGGCAAAAGAGTGAGACTCTGTCTCAAAAAAAAAAAAAATCAACTCACGCTGGGTAACAAATTTAAACCTAAGGAGTGAAACTATTAGAATTCTAGAGGAAGATGTTGGAAATACTCTTCTAGACGTTGGCCTAGGCAAAGAATTTATGAAGAAGACCCCAAAGGCAATGACAACAACAACCAAAATAAATAAATGGGACCTGATCAAATTAAAAAGCTTCTGCACAGCCAAAGAAACGGTCACAAGAGCAAACAGACAACCTACAGAATGGGAGAAAATTTTTGCATGCTACAAATCCGATAAAGGGCCGATAACCAGAATCTACTTAGAACTCGGGAAAATCAACAAGAAAAAATCAAACGACCCTATCAAAAAGTGGGCAAAGGACATGAACAGAAACTTTTCAAAAGAAGATAATAATAGTCAAAAAACATATGAAAAAATACTCAACATCTCTAATCATCAGGGAAATGCAAACTAAAACCACAATGAGATATCACTTATCGCCAGTGAGACTGGCCTTTATCAAAAAGTCCCAAAACAATAAATGTTGGCATGGATGCGGAGAGATAGGAACACTCGTGCACTGTTGGTGGGACTGCAAACTAGTGCAACCTCTGTGGAAAGCAATATGGAGATAACTTAAAGAGGTACAAGTACAGCTTCCATTTGATCCAGCAATCCCATTACTGGGCATCTACCCAAAAGAACAAAAGTCGCTCTATGAAACAGACACCTGCACCCGAATGTTTATAGCAGCACAATTCACAATTGCAAAGATGTGGAAAGAACCCAAGTGTCCATCAATACGTGAGTGGATTAATAAAATGTGGTATATGTATACCATGGAGTACTATTCAGCTTTAAGAAACAGTGGTGATATAGCACCTCTTGTATACTCCTGGATAGAGCTGGAACGCATTCTACTAAGTGAGGTTCCCAAGAATGGAAAGACAAGCACCACATGTTCTCACCATCAAATTGGTATTAACTGATCAACACATAAGTGCACATATAAGAATAACATCTATTGGATGCTGGGCAGGGGGCAGGGGGGAGGAGGGAGGAGGGGACTGGTATATGCATACACAAAGAGTGCAATATGCACCACCTGAAGAATGGACATATTTGAAACTCAGACTTAGGGGAGGAGCGGGGGCAAGGGCAACATACGTAACCTAAACATCTGTACCCTCATAATATGCTGAAATAAAAAAAAAAAAAAAAGAATTTACAGTAGAGGCAAATAATATGCTTGATGAGGATAACTTAAAAACTGTGTCTTTTTGAAATCAAAGTTATGATACAGTGATAGCGATGGTTCTAGTATCAGTGTTTCTCTTTTTCAGCTGCTGTTCTGGTTTGGGCGGGTTTCCATGGTGTAGGTAAACATTCATATGTGGGGCTATGGTTGTTAAAGCCATGTTTTGTCTTCATCGTGCTTCAAGTGACGTTCCCGCTGTAGCTCCTCCAAAGAGCTCAGTTACCCAACAAAATCAGTCTCAAATCATGTACTTTTTCTGAACCGAGACTAGTCCTTTTGTCCATCTGTAATGGTTATCTATTGCCACAAAAGTGCAAAACACAATAATATAATAAACCACCCCAAAACTCTGTAGCATGCATCAAGAAGCATGCATTTATTGATCATGTGATTGCAGGTCATCTAGGTTCAGCTGATCTAGGCTAGGCTCAGCAGGCTCCATTCTTCAGAGCTGGTCAGCTAGTCAGGGCAAGATCTTCTCAAGGCAGTGGCAGAAGCACAATAAGACCAAACTCAGCCATGCAAGTACATTCCAGGCCTCTGCTGGTGCTGTCTTCACTCACATCCCATTGGCCAAATCAAGTCACAAGGTTAAGTCCCAAATCAAGGAGATGGGAAGTATCTCTACCCACCCTGAAGTGAAAACAAGTCACCTGGCGAAGCCCAAGTGAATATTTGTTTAAAAATCATATAACCTATGATGCCATCATAGAGCCTGGCCATGTAAGGTAAATCTCATATCAGTCCGCTTGTTCTTCCCTTACTGTTTATACCAAAACACACACAGCAAGAGTCTTAACACTTGAGGGTGTAACCACAGTGCTTGGCGGAGAGTTAAGAACTCACACGGTGGAGAACATCGTAGCCTCTTAATCAAGAGGGAATACCAGTTATATCCCTGGCCTGGGATGCTCCCAGCAGTGGGATGATGGCACAACAGCTGGGTTTCCATTTGGAAATTTGAGGAGGCTGGTTCTATATTCAGCTTAGGAATCATTCTCTTACCCCTGTCCCCAGTTGTGCTATTGGTACATACGTCTGTCTCCTCTGATGGGCTCTAATTTCCTTCAAGAGGAGACGCTTGCTCCTTTGTCCTTTTATGCCCACACCAACCCCATCCATCTCCATAAGAGATTCTCAGTGAATGTATACAAAATGGCAGAAACTTCTGCTTAGCACTGAGAGTATTACCAGTATGAACCTGGACTTATTTTTATATCATTTTAATCATAGCACATCAGAGATGAAAAAACCTTTAGAGATCATCTATTAATAGTTCAGCACCATCCAGAACTTTCTGCAATGATGACAGTGTTCTTTATCTGTATTGTCCAATACAGTAGCCACTGGCCATAGATGGCTATTGAGCATTCCAAATGTGTCTAGTGCTATTAAGAAACTGGATTTTAATTTTATTTAATTTTCATTAGTTTAGATTTAAATAGCCTGTAACTACTATGAATATATTAGGTAGTAGCTTATAACTACTGTATTAGGCAGTACTGATCTATTTAATTCTCCTTTGGCCCAGAGTAGACATCAGTAGATATGTCTTGAATGAATGAATGAGAAAGAAAGAAATGACCCCCATCCAAGGTCATGCAACTAATTCACAGAAAAGCCCAAATTAGACCCTGGGACCTTGGACAGGCTTGCCTGGGCACTTCCCTCCACCTCCCCTCCTTCACCTCCTGGAGGCCTGTATTTGCATTGGTTTGACCTTAATTTTGTACTTGTAACCTTCTAACAATATATGAACATCTCACGGTCAAATAGGTTGGAGGAAAAAAACCATAAAAATAAAACTGTTTTTCTGTCTTTAGTAATTTGAAGAGTGAGCATTAAAAACCCAATCAAACATAAAATAATTTTTACACAGTAGAAATAATATATACTTTCCATCCAAATTAAAACACATGCTCCTAGCAATTTAATTATGCAAATGTTATATAAGCAGCAGTGGAAACAGTGTTAAAGGGGAAGAATGAAGATTGATAAGCTAAAATTTCTTGTGACATTTTCCTTTTTAATTTCCTCTTTTGGTTAATATTATGCTGATTTTCATGCACCGCTTAGGTGGGTACTTTGTTTCTTTGTAATAAGAGCCTCTACAAATTTATGCAAATAATATTAATCACTGTTGAGAAAAACAGCAGCCACTACCATCCCTACTGCCCACAAGTGTTAGGCAACAGTAATAGATGAATATTGAGCTGTGCATACGATTAAATACACTGGTAAGCAAAGCTGCTGTGTTCAGGAAAGGTTGTTTTTCCTCTAGCTGCACAGAGAATTCTAAATTCTAAAATATAATACCCACCTTTGCTGTAAGGGTGGCCCAAAGCAAAAACTTGTAGAGTGGATAGAGATTGTCTTGCCCCTACCTCAGCAGAGGAGCCCCAGTCCACCTGGCCCTTAGCACAAGGAGCTCTGTCTTAGGGTGGGTCCTTCCAAAGCAGACTCTGAGATGAGGAAGTGCTCCCAGGAGAAACCTGTCAGGGAGTGGGGGAAGCAGAAAAGGAAGGGGAGGAAGCTGGCAGTGTGGGATCTCACAGAATCCTGTGGAGCGTGGCTTCATCCTGATTTCATAGGGGCACTGGATTTGTCTTTAGAATTTGTCCCCACTCGAGGCCAGGGACTGGGCTTTTATGTGTGGCACTCAAGTCAGACATGGCAAGGGCCACTATGGGACATAAACCCCCGGGCACTGGCAGCTCTCTGGAAGTGCAGGCAGAGTGGCTGCTGGCAGGCCAAGAGCAGTCCTCTGCCGAGAGCTGCTGGTGCAGGCCTGTGGACGGGGATGAAAACCAGAAAAGAGACCACAGGGGGTTGGGGAGAGCCCTGGCAGTGTTCATCAGAACCTCACCCTGGCACCTGCCCACTACTGGCATGTTCTACCTTGCTGCTTGCGGTATCTAATTTATGTGCTGGCCTGACTGGGCTAAGGGATGCCCAGATAGCTGGTTAAACATTATTTCTGGGTGTGTCTGGAAGGGTGTTTCTGGAAGAGATTAGCATTGAATTAATGCTAATGGTAGACTGAGTACAGCAGATGGCCCTCCCCAGGGCGGGTGGGTGTCACCAATCTATTGAGGGTCTGAACAGAACGAAAAGGTAGAAGATGGGACAATTCATTCTTTTTACCTGATTGCTTGGGCTGGGACATCTTCTGTTCTCAGCATTCCTGGTTCTCAGTCCTTCAACTTCTTACTGGAATCTATACTACCTGCTCTCTGGCTCTCAGGCCTTCAGACAATACCACCAGCTTTCCTGGGTCTCCAGGTCACAGGTAAGAGATCACAGGTCTTCTGAACTTCCATAATTGCATGAGCCAATACCTCACAATAAATCACTTTATATGCACACACAAACACGTATGTAAATAAATACAAATCCACACGCACATATACATACACATTATCCTATGAGTTCTTTTTCAGTGGGGAGCCCTGACTAACATACTGCTCTACCCTCTAGAGCACACTGGATCTTTTCCCTGGAGTCCTACTGGGGACTGGAGAGCTTCCTGGTAACTTATGTCCAGGCAAATGGTAATTTTTTAATAAAGGCTTTTTTCCCATCAGATCACATTAGGAATTTTAAGAGCAGTCCTCAGAGTTTTAAAGCAGAGGGGTGAACAATGGAAGAAATTTGTAGAAAGGCCAGTGGAGAAGGTGATCAGATCAAGAGAGCTACTGACGGGTAAGGCTAGCTGATAAGAAATACACGTAATTCAGAAATTAACGTTTGCTTTTCTCCAGCATCTTAGAATTCCATTCTAAAGTCTGGGAATGCTGTAGTGATTCTTCCCTTTTCACATACAGAACGTTCAGGGCTTGGTTATGCAGCACAGATAATTTCCAAGGGCCCATGGCTCTGTCACAGTTGGGGGAAGGGAAGCTGGAATTCCAGGTGCCAGGCACCCTTATATCAAAGCACCCCAATCCTATTGGAGAAAAATTGGAGCTGCACTTTCTCTCTTCTTATTTACTTCCTCCCTTTCAAAGGTGTCCTTCCGAAGGCTCTCTCTGCAAAAAAGGAATGCTATTTTGAAGGTGAACATAAAAGCTTTCTTGGCAAAGAAATTACTTTGTTCCGTTTGAGAAACCTCTCTGCCTTTGAGAGAAGAGAGCGTATGAGGCTATGGGAACTTGATTAACTCTCGTCATCTTTCCCTCTGGTTTTCAGAGATGAGGCTAGGCAGAAAGGTTCTCAGTGTCTGTCTGTGCCATGGACATCAGCCTACCCACTAATTGCAGCCCTTCAAGGGCTGCCATACCCAGAGATGACTGAGATTTTGGGATTCCTATTAGGATGGGGAAACAGGAGGGCTGAACTTGGGGCCCATGCCGCACGAAAGGAATCAGATTTGGGTTTACTGTCTGCGGTTGAAGCTGGTTCTGCCACTAAATGGCTGTGAAAATTCTGTCTTATGAAATGAGGACAGTAGTACCTTAGCACATTGTGCCAAGGGTCCATTATAAACTGTAAAGTACTGTGCAATTTTAGTTGGTGGTGAATTCTGGGTGTGCATGTGTGTGCCTGCATTTGTATGCATGTGTGCATGCATGCATGTTTTTTCCTTTCTTAGCACATGCAGTTGGTGTTGATGCCCCTCAGGTACCTGTCCTCTCCTCCCTACACCCCTTAGAATAGACGAGGTGAGGAGTCCCCTTTCTCACACAGGTCCTTCCTGACAGCAACGACGACAGAGGGACAACTCTTATTCCTGCACTTCTCCCTACCCCCACCTCATATAAGGAATCTGTCAAAACAATGTCAATTTTAATTTACCAAAATTGTCAAAATTCTTATTTTTATATAAATAAGTGTGTACTGCAAAATAGTACTTTGCATCCCAGAAATATAAAATTCAAAATAAAGTGGAATCATTAAGATTGGAAGATCATGGGATTTTGAGTAATAGGAGCTGGATTTGAGACCTGAATTTGCTATTGATTTATTGTGTGCTATGCGTTCTCTCTGAGCCTCAGTTTCCCCATTTGGAAAATGGGGCTAAGCCCAAGTAGAAGGATTATTGTGACACTCCAGTAAGATGACATTTGAGAAAACATTGTGACCTATACAGTGCTTCTCATACTGAGTTGCTATCATCAGCATCCCCAGTAGAGTGATGTAGAGCTGCATGCAGTGTAGTCCCCTGGTTTTACAGATGAGTCACCTGGGCTCCAGATTGGTTAGACTCCTCAGTGTTACTGACGATGGGCTGTACAGCTTCCTGTCCAGTGCATCCCATGTGCTCCAGACAGATGGCAAACGTTGGCATGGCCTGCCAGTCTCCCAGGGTACCCAAGAGGCCCCGTCCTGCCCGGTACCATCCAGTCTCAGGCTCTGTAGGTACAAATGATGGAGACCTTCCTGAGGGAGTTAGTGGCATGGCCAAAGGGGCAGACTATGGGCATTTGTAAAGGAGAGTGGGCATGGACTTGGGGGTAACATAAGAGTTTTAGATGTTGTTTCTCCTCTGGTGCCTTTGAGTGAGCCCCATGCCTGCCTGTACCAGCAAGTTCTCACCTTAAACCTTAAATGCATCGCCTCCTCCCAAGAGTTGGTGAGAAGTGGACTTCTGTGCTTGTTCAGACCAAGTGCCACAGAATAGTAGTCCATAGGGCACGCCTTTGTCACACTTCTTCTTCCCTAAGCTGGACCCCAGTAACATTGGAGAGTATTATTTTCTGATATATTTTCTTATATGTTTTAAACTTATCACGTAGGACCCTTTATTGTGTATTATTTTGCTAGAGCTCTTGCTGATTGTTTCTTTTGTACAGAAAATGTTTTCCTCCAGAGATAGTTTTGCTGTCACGGTGGATTTCTTGGTAACGGGGTTGGGGTCCTACTGGGAGTGCCCAGGCTGGACCTCAGCATGTCGCAGGTGATGGTGAGCAGAGTCCTCGTTCTCCCACGCGCCCTCCTGGCCTGGCCTCAGGGGAAGCTGAGTAAGCTTAGGTTGAGGACAGGATTAAACCCTAGTTCTTCACGGCCAAGACTGTATATGCATTCAGCTGCCATAGCTTGTTCCTCCCTCCCTCCCTCCCTTCCTCTGCGTATCTCTGTATCTATCAGAAAGCCTTGTTCTAGAACAGGTTTTAAATGGCTCATGGCACAGTTTTTCCTGTTTTCAGATTAAATATCTTTTTTAAAAGCATATGAGCATTTTTTTATTTGGGTTGCCACATGTTGATGTGTTTCTTTCCATTTTTACCTATTCCCTTAGAGGCTTGGGGTGGACACTTTTAAATATCTAAAATAAGAAATAATTCGAGATGAGAATTTTGGTGATATTCGAAGATCAAATACATCCTTTCTGTCCTTATGCTGCAAATATCGAATTCCCTTAAATTCCTTATGACTCCAGGACACACCTGTTTTGTAATTACCAATTTCTGTGGGGTAGGTTATGCACAGTATTCTTTAACAAAATAGCTGCCTGCTTATGCACATCATAGGCCTTAATTTTCTTGTATCTTGTGTCATTAGTGGGTGTGACTTTTTTGCAAGGGGAAAAAGTCTTTAATTTTATGTCACTATTCCTTCATGTTTTACTCTGTTTCCAAGAAACATTAGCTACCACCAAGATATATTTTAATAATTTCCAACCCTATTAAACTTGACAATATGAAGATGGAGATATTCTTACATAGATAGTTAGGAATGTATTAAATCAATGAAAATAGAGATTAATAAGGATTCAAGCCACCGATGTTTTCTGTCATCAGTCTTTAAATCCATAAAACGTGATTCTTTACAAGGTGCAGATATCATCTTTACCATGAAGCTAATCAGCATTAAATGACCTGTGCCTTAGTTGCTAACTTAAATTAAGCTATTTTAAAACTTCACTCTTAATGAGTATACTTAATGCTATTGTTTCCTGACTCAATTATCCATTCTACTTGTCTTGCCAAGGATGCTTATAAAGAAGGGATTGTATGCTATTGTTAAAAATACTATTTAAAAAATCAACGTAGAATGTTCAAAGTTTTTGTGTAAATAGCAGCTTACCTTTGTTGACCTTTCTCTTTCACCCTCAACTCTATAAATTTTTATCCTGCCTTAAATTCTCCATCCCCAGGAGGCAGGCCACCATTTTTGGTGGTCCCTTCCCCTCTAGCCAAGACATTCGGGGCAGCTTCTACCCTGTTCACTTCCTCCTTTCTTTTTCATCTGAGTCTTATTTATCTCTACTCCTTCAAAGGATGAATTAAAACAGAAGTTACTTAAACATGAAACTTTTTTTTTTTTTTACTCTTTATAGTTAATTCTTTTCCACAAATGTTCAAATATGTTTTCATGTATTAACATATACATCTCAGATATCTTTCTTTAGGCAGTACACTTCAAAGACCCAGAACTCTTTCATTGTTTTATTGGTTTGTAGCCTGATAAGGGGACTTCCTGCTGCCCCACTTGGAGAGCCCTGGAAGTGGGTGGGGAGCCACAGCAGCCAGCAGAGAGGAACACCTGCAGAGCCACAGAGTGTCGCTTCCCGTGGTTCACTTTTTATATGTATTTATGGACATGCTTGAAAGTGGGTGCACAAATTTTTTTCTCCCATAGCCTAAATAGAAAAATAATCATAAAAAAATCCTCCAAAGTCATCATAGAGGTCAACAAATTTAGAGCTGGAAGGAGCCTCGGATATCAGATGAGACACCCTGTCTTGTGGCCCTGGTTTGGGATTCACCCCACCTCCCAGGATGACAGGGAGAAACAGAGAACCCCAGTGGCTAATAGAGCCTTAAGAGACTCACAGACCTCCAGGGGAGAGTGGATGAGGCAGCCTCTCAACGCAATTCACAGAAATAATTTTAACAAAGGTTTCTATAGGTTAAACCCTCTTCAGTTTGTGGCCCGTTTCACAAACGCTCCCTGTTCAGCCCTCTTCCCATCACCATAGCAACCATATCTCATAATAAACAATTGAGGAAGAAGCAGTTGTGCAAATGTGACTTTGTTCTACCCTCAGTTTTGCCAGTGTATGTGTGTGTGTGTTTCTTAGTTATCCTGTCCTATGAACTTTTATTCTCCCATCTAGATCTTCACATCTTATATAGCACCTAACCATTAAAATAAGAAAGCCAGGCCTGGAAGCTTAATTAACCTGGCATTATTTCACTTAGAACAGTGGTTCCCCAGTATCAATTCATGGCCCAGCTGCTTTGGCGTCAGCTGGGCCACAGTCCAGACCAGCTAAATCGCAATCTCTAGTCATGATGTCCAAGAATCTGAATTCTTAATGTTCCCCACCGATCCTGATGTTCTGCCAGGCTGGCCAGTCATGGTTTATTTTCTACTATTCCTGTCCTAAATAGCCAGTATCTCAAACCTGCATATATATTCTACATAGCAAACAGGTGAAAAGTAAAGCAGCTCCATTCAAATCTTGCCTGGATCACAAAAGAAAACTACGAGAAATGTTTAAGACAAAGGAAAATGAAGACTGTCACAAGATGGCACTACCCTTGGTTACCCTTAGGTAAGATAAGATTTCAGAACTAAAAAAGTACCAGACACCAAGGCAAAGAAAGAATAATGCAGGCCAAGGTGGGTGTGAAACATCTGCTTTGTTTCTCTTTTTCTCAGCAGATGCCCAATAGAGAGCCATTGTATATCCACCAGATATATATTGTATATCCAACTTCTCAGAACAAACTTTTAGCAATCTACAGCACATCTTTGTTGAAAGGAATATAAAAGGTGTCCCAATCACGAATAGAAATGAATGGGAACTACCACCACTGGCTCCCCTCTGTTTCACGGGCATGTTGAGGCTGTGTGGACCGGGTTTGCTATTGTAACACTAACTTCCACAATCCTACCAGCAATCAGTGTGCAGTTTGAAATTGTTTAGGCCACATTTGTCTGCATGATTCAGTTCAGTGACTTGATCTGAAATATCTATAGATGATGTTCTCAATTTATTCTGTCTTTGATACAGTCTGACCTGGAACCTTCAGGAAAGACTTATTATCATGGTGTAGAGATTTATCATGGCTGTGCATAAGTTGTGTTATCATCTGGCTCTCTGGATCTTGAGGCACAATGGTTGCTTGAAAAAAAATTCTTTTTTTATTTTTATGTGATAGTTTCCTTGGCTGTGCAGAAGTTTTTTCATTTGATCAGGTCCCATTTATTTATTTTTGTTGTTGCTGTGATTGCCTTTGGGGTCTAATTCATAAATTCTTTCCCTAGGCCAATGTCTAGAAGAGTTTTTCTAACATTTTCTTCTAAAATTCTTACAGTTTCATGCCTTAGGTTTAAGTCTGTTATCCACCGTGAGTTGATTTTTGTGAGATGTGAGGAGTGCGGATCCTGTTTCAATCTTCTACATGTGGCTATCCAATTTTCCCGGCACCATTTATTGAATAGGATTCTTTTCCCCAGTGTATGTTTTTGTCTGCTTTGCCAAAGATTAGATGGCTATATGTGGATGGTTTTATATCCCAGTTCTCAGTTCTGTTCCGTTGGACTATGTCTCTGTTCTTCTGCCAGTACCATGCTGTTTTAGTTACTATAGTCTCATAGTATAGCTTGAAGTCTGGTAAATTGATGCCTCCCAATTTTTTCTTTTTGCTTAAGATTGCTTTTGCAATACGGATCTTCTCTGGTTCCATACGAAGCATAGAATTATTTTTTCTAGATCTGTGAAAAGTGATTTTGATATTTTAATAGGTATTGCCTTGAATCTGTAGATCACTTTGGGTAGTATAAATATTTTAACAATGTTGATTCTGCCGACTTATGAGCATGGTATGGTTTTCTACCTGTTTAGGCACTCAAATGTTTACAGCAGCACAATTCACAATTGCAAAGATGTGGAAACAACCCAAGTGCCCATCAATACATGAGTGGATTAATAAAATGTGGTATATGTATACCGTGGAGTTCCACTCAGCCACAAAAAACAATGGTGATTTAGCACCTCTTATATTATCGTGGTTGGAGCTGGAGCCCATTCTACTAAGTCAAGTATCACGAGAATGGAAAAACCAGCACTACATGTACTGACAATCAAATTGATATTAACTGATCTACACTTATGTGCACATATAGTGATAATATTCATCGAGTGTCAGACAGGTGCAACGAGAGAGGGGGGATGGGTATATTCACACCTAATGGGTGTGGTGTGCACCATCTGGGGGATGGACATGCTTGAAGCTCTGGCTCTGGTGGGGCAATATGTGTAACCTAAACATTTGTACCCCCATAATATGCTGAAATTAAAAAAAAAAAATTTGTTTCCAGATGGTAACTAGAAAATATTTTAAAAGTTGGTTAAAGTTGGTCTAAAGATTTTAAAGTTAGTACCAACCTTCTTAAAGAAAGGATCTTAAACTATTAATACTTTTATCTTGCCTGCTACACCATCTGTTTATACAAGCAGAGCAGTGCAGACTTAGCCCATTGAGCAGTTAAGATTTCTGGCTTCCCACCAAGACTGTCTTGGGGAAGATGGGAAGCTAGAAATACCATCCTTTTGTAGCACTGAGTGTCATTAAGTATGATGAAATCAAGTAGATTCATGCTTGAATTGACTATTTTCCAGAATTTTCCTAAAATCATTTGAATGCTCAATTAGAATTCACAAAATCTTGTTGTGGCCCCCAGATCTGCATTGTAACCAGTGCTTTTGAAGTAGATAAGCTTTGAAGTGGAAATGTAGTTTGTTGATTTGTATTTTTTTTCCCTCTTGGCTGGAGAATCTCTGCTTGCTGGAAGAATCAGCCCTCTCTTGCAGGCCATATAGTAGCCATGTTCAGATTTCCAGTGGGTACTAAACAAAGATTCATGAACTTTTAAGATCTGACATCCTAAGACCATCATTTAATTAGGATCTTGACAATTTCATATTGTGTTTTATTTTTAACAACTATTTATGTTAGCATATTGAAAGCTTGGAAAGACAGGTGAAAAGAAAAATCACACCATAATCTCAAATAAATTATTATTTATAATTTTGGTATATTTTCTTCTAACCATGTATTTACTCAGTCCATATTAACAAACATTCATTGATCACTTGCTCTTTATAAGGCATCAAGGAAGAATCATAGATTATTGACAGAGAACAATTATTAGGGAACATTTATTGAATAATCCAAATGGATAAAACAAAGTGCTAAGAAATTTGTCTCAAACAACTTTAGAGATTCTGTGAAATTGATAAAGGTGTTGGGGAATGATAAGGGAAGTGAATTATAGAGAAAAAGTTTATTTCTACCTTCAATCTGTAAAATACTAAAGAAAATGTATCAGTCAATATAGAAAAAAATGAGAAACTGAGGAATCCTAAATACCATTGTGATACTTTTGGTACACTGGGGTTGGGGATGTGGCCAGGAAATAAAAACCATGGGAATAACCTTAGGTAGACATTTGTCTTCTTGTTTTCACTTTTTTCCAAGGATCTAAAGGCACGGAATTAATATTAAACAGTCGGGTTTTATTCTATAATTGCACACATTATCCCAAGGACACTCCATTTTCTTTAGGTAATTGCAGTAGATTAGCTGTCAAGAACCCTAAAGTACATACCCAGTGTGAATTGACTTGCCCAAATGTTTCTGTTCTCTTGATGAGTCCCTTACATGCATCACTGCTGTACCATTTCCTCAGTTGTTGGCCTAAAGGAGCTCCCTTCCCCCAGGTGGATGGACAGTCTTGCTTGATGCAATCCAGACTAGGTAGATCTCTTACCCTAATGAATGCTTGCAGGCCTGACCTATAGAGCTAACCGATACCTAAGTCAGTTTGAGGGAAACTCCCTTCTTTCACCCAACTGGCTGCTGTGCCTGAAAGAGTACACTGGGGAGTTTAGTAATAGCCCAAGAGCCAGGATCTTGAAGCTGCTTTGGTGTTTTCATGAGGGGTGTGTGTGTGAGTGTTAAATGAGCAGATCCTTTAGTCTTTAGGAAACTGCAAGGCCACATGCTAAGCTGCAGATCTTATGTGGCTCCCTATGGAGACTGGCAGAGATTGGCTGTTCCTCCCAGCCTCTGCCACCTTCCTTTGACCTCCCTACCTTATTGCTCTCTGACCCTCTGACCTCTGCAGCCAGTCTGAACATGACAGCATGGCTTTGTAAAACCCAGAACCTCAGACAACTACTGCCATGGCCTTGAGTAGACTATTTCCATAGCCTTAGCTCTGTTGCCTGGAACTATTTTGAGGCCCAAGTGATACTGTGGATATAAAAGTTCTTTTAAACCACAAAGTGCTGGGGGACACGCGTTCGTTGGCATTTTTAGATGACTTAGGGGTGAGCATGGCTCTGAGCCTGTGACTGCCCAGTCACCCCTCACTTGGATCATGCACCTGCTCCTTACAGCAACATTGGTGGCTTCCATAACTGCATTTTCATGCCTCCATGGAGTCCCTGAACCCTTATTCCTGGGTTGGGTTTGTAGAAAAGTAGAAGAGTAGCTAGCCATAGCCTAGCTGTGGTTTTGCCTGTAAGAACTGCCTAGGTAAGCATTGCCTGAGGAACTGGGGTAGGACGTGAGCAGTGGCCAGTTTGGAGAAACGGCCAAACATGCTCAGATTGTAAAACTCGTAAAAAGAAGTCAGTATGGGGTCAATTTTCTTGGGAAAGCACGGTCAGTCCCCAGAAGCTTGGGGCAGGAGATAAGCTGATTGTAGTAAGTTGAATGGAACAAGGAGGAAATAGGTGTGAGGGGTTTGGAGAAAGCATCCTTGTGCTGGCAAATTCTAATCTCTCTGGCATCAACTCGTCCACTGAGTCCAGAAAGCTCAGCGACAGCAGGACTGTAAAATCTGTGGCAGGAAACAGCTTTTAGCTTCAGGGGAGAAACGAGTTTAACTGTTTAGCGAGGAAACATTGGGCCTGTGGCGGTAAGGTCAATTAATGTGATATTAATCTGAAACATCTTCCTGTTAGTACACATTAGGGAACTTTAATTTGGATATTTATGTTTCAGTCATCCCATATGTTTTTGTATCTTTATTCCATAATGTGATACCATTTTTCAAATCTAATATGCTCTTCCAATAAAAACCCTTTCTTATGAAGAGCTTTAATTTTTTATTAAAATGATTTAAAGCCCCTAACACATATAAACAAAGATGTTTATTGCTACATTATATCATTGAAGACTTGGAAACACTCTAAATGTTCATTGATGGGACATATGGGATATCTAATATGTAAATTTTGGTCCATCTGTATAATGGAATACTACACTGTTCTTTGAAAAATGAAGTAGAATTAGATGTATAGATAGGAAAAGGTGTTTATGGTATTGAGTTGTACAACTGTATTTATAGTAAGATCCCATTTTTATAAATATATTTCATTAAATAAGGAAAGAGTCTATGAGAAATAGTCATCAAACTATTAATGGTAAAAGTTGTAAAGGGAAAAATTTTATTTTCTTATCTATGTATATATGTATTGATCTGAGGCATTTGAGTGTTTTCAGTGAGCATGCATTTTTTTCCCTAGAATTAAAATTCCTTTAAAATTAAGCACCAATAGAAGGAAAAAAGATCACTAGCAGCAGCAGATAACTATAACTTCTTTAAACTGGATTCACTGCTCCCCATATTGAGCCAAGTTTGGAAAACCTGAAAAAACAGAGATTTCAGAGGAGCCAGTTGATATTCCCCATCATCTTCTGTTTAAGAATTTAAACTATTGGGAGCTGGGAGTGGTGGCTCACACCTGTAATCACAGCAACTCAGGAGGCTGAGGTGGGAGGATGGCTTGAAGCCAGGAGCTCAAGACCAGCCTGGGCAACATAGCAAGACCCCATCTCTAATAAAATGTAATTAAAAAATGGCTGGGTGTGGTGGCATGTGCCTGTAGTCCAAGCTATTCGGGAGGCCAAGGCAGGAGGATCTCATGAGCCCAGGAGTTTGAGGCTGCAGTGAGCTATAATCGCCCCACTGCACTCCAGCCTGGTAACAAAGCGAGACCCTGTCTCTTAAAAAAAAAAAAAAAGAATTTGAATTATTGATACATTGAAACATCCTAGATGAATCTCAAAAGCATTGTACTAAGTGAAAGAAGCCAGGCTGAAAAGGTTACATATTATATGATTCCATTTATTGGACAGTTTTCAAAATGATAAAACTATAAAGATGGAGATGAGATCAGTGGTTACCATGGTTTGGGCAAAGGGGCAGCACAAAGGATTTTTTGGATGATGGAAAGTTTGATATCTTGAGTATAGTGGTGAGGAGGATTAACATGTTAAAATTCATAAAACTATACACAAAATCAAATTCATTTTATGTTAATTTAAAAAAATTAAAAATTTTAAAAGCAAAAAATAAAGGAACAGGAAGCCAAAGAAGATTATATGTCTGAGCCAGTATAAGAACACGGCTGTAGTTTTCCGGTCCTTCAGCACCATGTGCCTGCCCCACTCTGCGGGGCTTGCTCTGCTTCGTTAAGCAGCAGAGGGAGCCTCACCTTCACCTCTGCCCAGGGCATCCATCAGTTCCTCTACCCAAGAACTTTAAGGGATTGTCCAGTTTCTGCTTGAGCAAAGCCCCATATCGGGAAGCTCAGCACCTTTCAAGACCTTATATTAGATTCGCATATGCCTTCTATGAAGCTCACAATTCTTCCCTGTAACTTCCACCACCGGAGTCTAAGTTTGCTCAATGACATGATGTAGAATAACTTCAACCCCTCTTCTTTCATACAGCTCTAGGAATATCTGTATATTATAATCATATCTCTCTTCTTTTGCCATCCCCACCTCTCCTCCGAACTATTTCTTCTCTTGTACTGGTTTCCAGACTCTCCATTGCTGTGATGTCTTGTCTGCTGTCTCGTTTGTCAGTGTCCCTCTGCGTTGGCCAGAAGGAGACTGTGATTCTTCACCTGTGGTGTGATCATAGAGAACAAAGGCAGTCTGCCCTCTTGCCGATCCTCACACAGTTTTTCTGTTAATGATGCTACTGGTCATGTGGACACCTCTAGAAGCCATATCACTCTGTGGACTCAAAGTGCCCAGATACTGTCTTTTCACATGTGCTACTGCGAAGCCGCATCTTCCCCATCACATTTCAGCAGCAGCAGGTTCTTTGTCTGTCACTGCAGAATTCTGCATGTATCCTGTTCTGTTACATCTCTTTAGGGTGGGCCATTCCAGACCATCCAGATCATTTTGCATTCTACACGGTTCTGACATCTGGCACATCCCCCATTCTTCTCAGCCTCGGACATGCCACGTCTTCCTCTGAGTCAGTAATATGGTCCCACTTCCTGAAAGACTTAAAGAAGGGAGATGTTTGAATTTCATTTTTGCCCCATCAGCTCTGACTCACTGGGATAGCCTGTTCCACAAGAAAAGAAATGCCATCTTATGCTGTCCTGTGCCTGTGTTCCTTTGTGAAAGATTCCTCTTGTGTTCTGAATGTTGTCACTCTTTATATGTGACTGTTAATTGTATGCCTTGATGCTAGTTTAGGTTGCTGGGGCAGGATGGCACCGCATAAATACAAGTTATCATCCTAATTAGCATCACTGCATACTTAAGCAGGTCTGAAACCTTGCAGCCTACTCTGGCGCTTTGTAGGTGTATAGTTATTATGAAATTACTACACATCTAGATGTCTTATTTCCATAATTGCGGTACTTGAAAGGCGACTACTGGCCTGTTCTAGAATGAAAAGGTGTTAATTATATTAATAATCAGGAATTCTGAGGCAGCTTCTCTTAGTGAGTCCTAGAGGTGTGTGGGTTCTGGAGACTGCAGAGAAGGCAGGTAGCCAGTGACCTGATGCCAGGGTAAGGGCAAAAGGACATAAGTAGAAGTGTGGAGACTCTATAGAAAAAAGTGAGAAAAATGAATTATCAATGGCCGTGGAGGCAATTTGTTGGCATGATTAAAAAGTGCACTTGATATAATGAGGTAAATTAAATAGGCCGGGGATTTGGTGTAATTTGCTCCTCAACAAAGTGCCCTATGGACTTTCTCTGGCAAGGTCCCTTTTTCCAATAGATTGCTCAGGATATGAGGGTAAATGGAGAAGATACTAGATTGTACTTTTTCTTCCCCTTCCAGAAGCCAGGGGTTTATTTTCAAACTTCTTTTTTTTTCTTATTTCACCAAAAAAATAAAATAAGTCACCCTAGGCAAAAGTTCTGTGCTGGTCCACCTTGTTGAAAGCTTGGAAACACAAGGGCAAAGAGCCTAACATAAAAATGCAACGTTATCAGATATTGGCCTGTTTTATATAGTCATTCCTAAACTGGCTGGTCAAGAGATTGCATTCTATTGGGAGCCCTTACATAAATGTTGCAAAGGCCCTGCTCTTGACAGGTGAGAAGGGGATCTGGCTTCTACGTCAGTGGTCGCTCTCTGATTGCTAGCCTGGCCGATGGGTGTCGCTGTCCTCTGTGTCCTTTACTGTGTCCCTCCAAAAGCATCATACACTGTCAAAGAGGACCATTTATAGATGAAACAGTCAAACTGTCCATCCTCACCCATCCAGGTGGAATGAAAGAGAAAAGAAGAAGAAAGAGCTTAAAACTTTTATAAAATGTGCTTTATACATGACCACCAAAATACACGTTTCATGTGAGCTTTTTTCTTTTATTTAGAAATTCCCAAACTTGTACCCTGTTGTCTGTCAGCTTATTTTCACTTAAGTCTACCATTCACCTATTATTTCTCTTTGTTGACAGAGGAGGTGGCATATAATATTATTCTACTATGTATGTATTCTTGTATATATACAAGCATGTAAATACAACTTTTTTTAACTTAAGGTTAATCCATTTTTCAACAAATGTGGGGTAATCTAGTTGCAGGGGAGAATTGGGAATTGTAGCAGGCAGGCATTTCAATCAAAGATTCTAAATTGCACTTCAGTTAATAATGAAATTCTTGCAGGAATTAGCTGCAAACTTGTATTTAAGAATCGAATTTGAAGAGTTGTCTGTATTGATTTGTGAGGTATAATGGTGCTACTCATGATCAGAATGCTGTGAATTTGCTGCCTGTAGAGAGAATGAGAGAGATCAGAGCAGCCTGTTCTTGGCGAGCCCAAGCTGCAGATGGCGCCCACACTCCTGCTGTGCTGAAGCCAACAGTCCCCGCTCCGGGGGTCCAGGAGCCCAGTCATTATGTACACTGATTTTTACTTGAGTATGATAAAGACCTGGTTTTATTTTATTATATACAAAATCCATTATTTTTATATATTTATATATTATATATGTACATATATGCATGCATATATAATTCATTTATATCATATATTTTTAATATATAAAATAAAATCTGTTCTTTTATTAAAAACATCTTCAGTGTCAAGAACTTTTCTCCTCATGCAATTTCAGTGTCTTTGGAAACAGTTTTTTAATTTACTGAATGGATAAGTATTTACATCAAAAGTATCTGTTATTACATGATAGCATGGGATCTGCTTTCCTTTTCATATTTAGTTGGAGTTTAATGCTGATCTTTCTTTTAGGAAAGCAATGAAAAATCTATATCTAGGTTTTGAAAAGTTGTTTCTGTCTCCAGTCCATCTACAGCTCATCTTAATTCTTCCAACTCCGCAGGACACCCCTGCCTCCTGGGCTTCGACTTTCAGTGTTCTCGCTTTTGAGTGACTACACTGGTATTGTCGGGTTTTTTTTTGAAAAGAGGGCTCTACCTCAGGAATTCCTGGAAGAATATTGCCATTATATCCATCTTGTAGTCACTAGGGACTGAGTGTATGATGTCAAGCTGTACTTTAAAGAAAAACGTATCATTTAAACCATCAGAAAATTGTAGGTTAGGCTGTGAAGAAATCAGGGACATTCTTACCGCTGTAACAAGCCCTACTGGTCCTTCCCTGCCTCCCTGCTGCTGTAGATGATCTCATTTGGCTGGGTAATTACCTCCTTTGGAAAGATGGTCATTTGTTTTTACTTCTGTACTGCCAGTGTTTTTCCAACTGAATGTTTTAGTATAACACTTCCTCCACTCAAGTGAAATGTGCATAGTTTGTCATGAGATGCTGGATTGAAAACAAGGAAACCGAAGGAGACTCTCCTAAGATCACAGTGTACAAGATGAAGGAGGAAAATGCCCTTCTATTGCCTTTGATGACATGGGAGAAAAATGCTGGCAGGTGGAGGCCCGGAGAGAGAGGGCGACCTTCCCTTCACACCTCTGCTTTTGCCTGTGCTGCTCCCGCATCGTGCTTCCGCATCCAAACCCCCTCCGTCCTTGAGGGCCCACTGCCATTTCCGCCTGCCATCTGCATAGCTGAGTCAGCTCCCCTCTGCTGTCTGCGCCCTGAGTGGTTGCACCTCTAATTGGCAGTTAATCCTCTATACCTGGTGGTAGTTTGCTGTGCCTTGTTTTCTCTTGAGCTTTTATTAAACTTTTCATATCTTCTCTCCCTGCCAAAATAAGGAATGGATCCTTTGTACAGCTCTGTGCCTTTGTATAGCTCTGTGCGTAGAGTATACAGGCCTTTGTTTAGTATACATACAGGCCTTTGTGTTGCTCTGTGCACAGAGTAGACACTCATTAAGTACACTGAATTTGATATAAGATCTCATAAAGGAAGCAGGTGTTCAGCACTCCCCCTGAGTCAGTTTAGTTTTCTTATTCACAGGCAATTGATTAATGGCCATTGAATAGTAGGTATTTAGTGACACAACTAGATGTCTCCTCCCTAGGGGCAACATCTGCATCTTCTTTGTGTCCCTTCAGGTCCCTAGCACAGGCCAGGCACAACAAAGAGTTTCAGAACCTGCTCGGCGAATTAAAAGAGAAGGGGCTGCCTTCTAGATGCTAAGGCCTGAGCTGAAGTAACTGCAACCTCAGAACCCTGAGCTTGGGCTGACCTGACTTCCTGCTGGGCTCAGCCTGTGGTGACAGTCAGTCATAATCCCTTAAAGGAAAATAACAGAAATGCTGTTGGATCATCAAACAGCTCAAGATAACCAGGTGCAAGCTTCACTGCCTTCCCTGTTTATGAACCCAGGGAAGTAACTGACCTATACTACTCACAAGAAAGGAGAACAATTTCAAATCTATTTATTTTTCTATGTTATTAAATCCTAAAGTCTCTGTATTCATTGGTGCTTTCGAATTGCAGTTATTTTGCCTGTTGCTTTTTGTTGACACCCTTCATGCAACCTGCTTCCAGCATGTCTGCCTTTTCCCCAGTCTGCAAGTGCTTATGGGAGTGAGAATTGGTTGGGGGTTGTGGGGGGTGCAAGCAGACTTGCAGGTGTGTTTGCATCCTGCCCTCTGGGCAGTAAGGCCACGTGCATGGCTGCAGGATTCCTGGATGGCAGCTCCTTGGCAGCTGGCGAAGAATTTACTTTTTTTGGTATAGCAATGCTAAGACCGCTGAAGGTATTTAGTCAATAGTGTAAATCCTAATTAGCAAAAATGTTCATTTCTTTGTCTTATAGTTGAATTTAAAGTTTCTCTCTCTAGATAGAGGAACATGCTCTTATATTTTTTTTTGTTTTTTTCTTTGTTTTTGTTGTTGAGCTAGGGGTAAGGATTTAGTTTTTTCCTCTCCTTCTCCAATATCTACCCCCATTTCCCTTCCCACTCTAATGTATTTACTATATAGCCTTGAATATGCATCCTTGATGCGTGTATATATGTATAGCAACATGAATGGAGTTTAAAACTATTATATATACACACGGCTATTATATATGTGTGTGTGTAGATATATATATAGAGAGAATACACACATGAGAGCTCTTTTGTGTGTATGTGTTTTTAACTTACACAAGTGATATTGTACTATTGATCTTGTTCTTTTTTTAAAGTTTTTTTAATCTAACAATATACTTTTAAACTCCATTCATGTTGCTATATGTACATTTAGTTCTTTGCCTCTAGAATATAAATCCAGGAATGGACTTCCTGGGCCATATGGCATGGGCATAATTTCTTCAGTCAGCACTGTCAGATCATTTGACACAGTGGTTTCCCTGGGCTAAACCCTCCACAAGGGTTCTTGAGGGTTCTTGGCTCTTAGACATCCTTGCCAGGCATTTATATACATTCTGATGAGTATACATAGTATCTCATTGTAAATTTAATTTGCATTTCTCAGCAAATAAATGCTTCTGTGGATTTTCTGTTCATATCCTTTGCCCATTCTTTTACTGGTAGCCCTGGCTTTTTCTGGTTGATTTGCAGATATTGCTTATGTATTCTAGATATTTATCTTTAGATATAGAGATGGAAAGTATCTCCATGACTATCATGTTTGTTAACTTTGCTTACAATGTCTTTCATTCACCAGAAAAATATCAACCATTTGCCTTTGGTTTGTACTGTTAGAGCTTTGCTTAAGAAATCTTTCCCTAATCCCTGGTCACAAAGATAACCACCTACAGCGTGTCCTTGTTTTCGCCTTAATTTTTGAAACGTCATCCTGTAAATATTTGGCACACATTTATTTCTGGTTTTGTTTAATTTGAGTGAAGCAAAAATCTTGAATATAGTTTTAATATGTTTGAGATCCAGTCTAGCCACCAGTACATACTGAGCATTAGATAATTTGGCCAGGAGTAAGCATTCATCATTTCTTATACCAGGGGTCCTCAAACTTTAGTGTTCGTGGGAATTACCTGGGAGCATGATAGAAAGGTAAATTCTTGATTCTTGCATGAGATTCTGGTTCATTAAGTGGAGTGGGACTCAGTAATATGCTTTTCGTCCAGCGCAGGTGGTCTGCATGTAGTATCTTGAGTGCTATTATCTTACAGTGGTTCCTATCCTGGCAGATATATCACTTTAAGAAACATTGTCCACCGCAACCCAAATAAGGGACTTTGAGTGAAGGAAATGCAGTGGAAAATTCACCTGCAACATCAGTCCAGCCACCGGGTATTGCAGTCTTTGGAGTGGGATGTCAAGGGTGTCACTGGGTGTGGGAATCTAGGCTTCCATATGGAAGAATTGTTGAATATTTTATACGCCTAGTTCTTTTCACACTAATGCTATGTTTCCAACAGGCACTGATTCTTCTGAGGACTAGAAAAGGTTTTTCTGAAGCCATTACCACCCTAATTAACACCTCTCCTCTTCTTTTAAAGAGCCTCCCTGAAGTAGTTAATAGAAATGTGAGATCTTGGGAGGAAGCACCTTCCCAAGGTGCAAGTTTGTTGCATTATAAAGGGGAAAAGTAAGAACCAGAGAGACCTGGCAATTAAGATCCATGGACAATTTCCAGGCTCAAAAAATGACAGTAGGATATAATTGCATTAAATTACTGAATCTTAAAACTTGTTCCAAAGCAGCCTAGATGGCTTATGGCTCACGCCTGTAATCCTAGCTCTCTGGGAGGCCGAGGCGGGCGGATTGTTTGAGCTCAGGAGTTCGAAACCAGCCTGAGCAAGAGCGAGACCCCGTCTCTACTAAAAATAGAAAGAAATTAATCGGACAACTAAAAATATATAGAAAAAATTAGCCGGGCATGGTGGTGCATACCTGTAGTCCCAGCTACTCGGGAGGCTGAGGCAGGAGGATTGCTTGAGCCAGGAGTTTGAGGTTGCTGTGAGCTAGGCTGACGCCACAGCACTCACTCTAGCCCAGGCAACAGAGTGAGACTCTGTCTCAAAAAAAAAAAAAAGATGAGCCTCTCAGGATCAATTCAGGGGAATATTCAAAATTGAGAAAAATTCTTGTCCAAGACAGTGGTAGGCAGAAGTTGTTCTCAGCGCCCAGCCTAGGTCGCTGGGCCATGCAAATTTAGAGTTTTCTTCAGTCCTTTAGAAACTGGAGGAATGTGTGCTAGCTTTCTTTGTGTCCCAAGGATCCAACTACTCTCCTTGTTGTTGGAAAATGGCTTGTGATCCCAATAGTTGACTTGTATTATCACATTTGTTGTCACTGTCAGGGTAATAATAGTGACATCCCTGCAATGTATAGCTGGGTTTACACAGGACTTTCCCCTAGATGATTTCATAATTGTAATGGCTGCCCTTAGTCAAGTACCCAGGAGAGGGTTGTTGCTTCATATGTATATTACCCTAATCTTCCTGAGCAATCTGTACATTTATAGTTGGGGAAGCAAAGGTTCAAAAGCATTAGAAGAGTTTCCTTTAACACACATAACAAGTAAGCAGCAGAGCTAGAATCAGAATTCAGGTAGCAGATTCTCCAGTCATGTGTAGCCCATTTAGTAATTTGAAGAAAATACAAGTTTATTATTATTTAAACCTTAAACATATTTAAAATGTAACATTTGTGTTACTACTGAGTTTTAAATTATGAAAAAATTTTATGGCTATATACATGAAGAAACTATGGAATCTATAGTGGTTGATTTCACTATTGGTAGAATAGCAATTGGGCTCTTATCAATAGCCCAGTAAAAGCTTGGGCTCTCCATTTATTAATTCAGTGACTCTGGCTGTACTATTGATTAATTCAATGATTCTGATAGAGTTATTTAACCTCTCTGAATCTCAGTTTCCAGATGTATAAATTGGATGCAATAGTAATACCTATCTCATGTAATTCTTATGAGGATTACATGACATGATACATATGAAGTATTTAGAAAAGTATCAAGCACATGGGAAACACCTAGTAGATATTAAATGTTTAAAAAATGAATATGGTGGCTATGATGCCGTTCACCTTGACAGATTGGAGGTGATGATCTCCAGTCTAGCTTTGATCAAAATGTGTATAGTCTAGTAAAACAATACATGCAAAGGTTTCTTCTTATTAAATAAAACCTAGATTTTCAGAGAGCTATAGGCCTACAGTTTCTCCCTTTTGATCTGAGCTCTCCCCAGATTGACAGCTCTTACACACTTAGCTTATTCTTGATGAATTATGGTAATCATGCATGTATATATGAAAAGTGCTTTTAGATATTGAGCTGTTAAGATCTTAGTGGAAACAGGGTATCCTAATAGCTCTCAGAATGGAGACCATGTGGGTTAAAGAGTATAAATTGCCATCTCAACACTTCTTTGTACTAGTCCGTAGTGCCCCCATCCCACAGGCAATGCCCAAGTGTGCCTGAGAACTGTGTAGCCTGCAAGTCCATTTTAAAGGTTGCCTCAGTCTCCACACTGCCACATAAATGCTTCTGGGGCCATCTTGTACTAGCTTTAATATTGCATTTAAGTAAAATAAGGACCCTATTTCTAGAAAGCATGGAAGAAATACCTAAACTCATTTCCTAGACCTGTTACAGCTAATCATGTCTTTTCAGACACAATCCTTTATTCCATCAAATCCACCATAATACAATCAGTAGTACTGACTCCTCCATTCCAGGGTTCTTTTTAAAATTACATTAACATACACTGGAAGTAAATTTTAGTTTCTGGATGGATCTATCTGTCATCTTCTACAGAACTATAGGGGGCATCACTGATTAAGACCTCTTCATTCCAAATATAGCCCATTTTTTGCGAGGCGTGGTTGGACACACGGTGTCGATCAACCATGTCCCAGTTGTTTCTCTGACCTCACAGACTACACTGCTGCTTGCTGGCCGCTGTCACTCCAGGATAACTCAAGTGGCTGGCTGACCCTGGCCATCAGGATTTCCCTGAGGACACACCATGAGCCCTGGACCTTTCTTCCTAGCAGCACTCTGCATAACACCCAAACTATAGAGAAGATTCTCCTTAAAATGTTTTAAGCAGTTATAATCCAAAACACAAGTTTTTTTGTGTGGCAGATCTTTATTTTGACTTTCAGTACTATTATGTTTTAACGATACTTAAGAAAACTAAAGTTTTAAACCAAAAACTAGATATATAACTATGCCTACCTACTGAATTCAAAATAAAATCTAATTATCCATTTTTATTAAAATATACAAACAACCATATTTGAAAACTAACCTAACAGCCCAATTTAAACCAATGTGGACTTCTTAAAATTATATCAAACTTGTTCTGCAAATTGAAATTTTGTTTTGAGACTGCAATTTTGTTTTGAGACTCCAATTTTTAAAATATCTTCTCAACTATCTATGCCAGAGAAAATCCCACCTCTTGCTCTTTATGTCTCCTAACATTTATGGAATGGAAGAGTTAAAAATACCTAATTTTTTTCTTTTTTTTTTTTTTGCCTGTATTTTCCTCCATTAGGATTTTCTCAAGAGATATGATGAAGAGTTGAGAGCATCTTTTGCCTTTAAACTCATTAATAATTCACTTTAACCTCTGGGACAACAGTGTTGATACACCTATTAGATTAAAGAGTCAATAAAATGACATCAACAGGAGGAGGAAGGTTAAGTGGCTAATTCCCTGCAGGATCTGTGATTTCACAGTAAGCAGATATAAAAGGAGAATTGGCAGCAGCTTCCCCAACTTCAGGACCAGAAAGTAAGCCTTTCTAGCTTGCAGTCATGGAAAGGTATACTGGTGGGTGGCAGAGGCCCAGTGTGTAGCCTGGATAACACTGTGCTGTGCGATAAATCACACCTTCTAGAATATTGGGATAAATTTCTCCATCAAAATTACAATTGTCTTCAACTATTTATCTTGAGGTTCCCACTATAATAAAATCAGTGATTTATTGTTCAAAGGGATATACTATCTGACCAAGAAAAAAAGTAATTGTATTTTGGTTAACTGGGGAGTGGGGGAAGGTGCAGGTAGAAGAACGTCAGGCTGGAATTTTCCCCGGCCCCTCCCCACAGCACTAAGCCTCTGGTGTTGCTCCTCAGTGAGTGCGGCCTGGGGCATGTGCAGTCACCCACGGAAGACCATGGTTTTAGCAGGGCTCTCTTTGTCTCTCTCCCTGACCTCTGTGTTAAGCTCTCTGCCTCTTTGGTATCACATCCAGCTGTTAGCCTCCACTAATTGCTGGTGGATTGCTATGTTTGTTTTCAGGAGCATTCTAGGGCAAAAATTGCAGCACTGTCTGATCCAGGTGAACTCAGGCCCCTTTGCATGAGTAGTTTTTGAGGCCAGTCTTTCAGTTTTGCTTTGACTCCAATAGGGCTCCAAAGATGGTTCAGAGGAGCCATCTTTCTCCGTGGTTTTCTCTAGTAAAGAAGCTGGGCTACAGTTTAGCTTGTTACTTACAATGCAACCACCAGCTCCCCCTAACTTGCTCACCACCAAAAGCTCCTTTGTTTTTGAAAGCATCCTAGGCTTGAACTTCCTCATTCTGGTTTCAAATAAAGTCAGCTCCTTTGGGGAGAGCTTTGGAGTTCTTTATTCTTCAGGCCTGCCTCTTTTCCCAGGCAAAATCTCTGAGCCATGACTCTGGAGCTGGGGGAAGGACCAGTGGCCTGTTTGTTCAGAGAGACACCCCTACTTTACGAGTAGGATGCTGGGTAGAGGTGGTAGCCTCTGGTCCTGTCAGTTTGACTCTTCCAGCATGGATCCCTGCCCTGAGAGCAAACTGGGGCGAGGGCAATCAGGGCCCAGTATTCTTGGTGTGGCACACTTGACATAGCATCTGCTCTCTGAGTGGGAGCTTGGTGGAAGGAGCCTCTCTGCTGAACTTGCGTGGAGTTTAGCCTCTACCTCACACAGTGACAGGATGAGACATGCTGGTGGCTTGTCCCTGCTGGGTATACCGTAACCCTTAACTGGGAACTGGTGGGAGAATGAGCCCTACATTCTTAGGTGCACCAGCCCAGAGTGGAATTTCTGTCATGCTGAGCTAGGAAGAGGGAGGATGGAGAGGATCGTGGTTGAAATACCACAAATTTAGATTGTTCTGACTAGATTTGGGTAGATTTTCTTAAATAAATGTTTCTTCCTTTGTGTTATGCCCTTAAGACAATTTCAGGCACTTAAAATGGTTGTTTTTTTAAAATAATTTCTACCAGTTATGCTTGTTTTGCTGGGAAATGAGCCTGTGAAGCTCCTCATGTCACCATTCCAGAAGTCTAGAGCATCATTTTTACTCAAAAGAATTACTGCTGACAGACAAACTATGATTAGAATTGAGCATTTGGCAGGCATTTTATCAAAAATGAACATAGTAAGTCTGTGACTTTAAGGAAAACAACTGACATTTGTTGCCATAAAATTTCAGTTTTCAAGCAAAATTAGAATTTTAGAAAATGTGTAATCACTGCTGAGAGTCTGACAGCTTCCCAGTGGTGACATTAATGAATGTGATTTTTTCGATACTAAATAATGAAATGTGTCAACATTTGGGCAGATCTTTATAACTCAGTAGACCAATATTTTCCAGATGACAAATGCATGAGATTACAAAATTTTTTATGGCAAGAGACCCACTCAAAGTGCAAGACAAACCAATGGATTTGAATGTAACAAAGTATGAGAAGTTTACTCATGTGGTTTCCATTCCATGTCCCAATTATCCTTAAGAAACTACCGCTTGTTGAATTTTAGTATAGTATCAAAGAAGAATTTCCACAACTATCTGAAAACTATTCCAACTATCTGAACTATTATGCTACTTCTCTGTTTTCCAATTACATATCTGTGTGAGGCTGGATTTTTTTCATATACTTCAACCAACACAATATATCCCAGCAGATTGAATGCAGAAGCAGATATGAGAATCCAAATGTCTTCTTGTAAGACACACATTAAAGAATTAGCAGAAGTGTAAAACAGTGTCACTTTTGTTCCTAATTTTTCTTGTTTTGGAAAATACATTTTTAAAAATAAAACATATGCTAATATGCATGGTTTTATTATTTTTAAATGAATTTATAAATATTTTTAAATGTCTCAGTTTTCATTTCTCATGTAGTAAATACTAATAAATATACCCTGCATAAACAAAAACTCTTTGAGGTCCTCAATTTTTAAGAATGAAAAGTATTCTGAGACCAAAAAGTTTAAAAACCACTGACCTAATAGAGACTCGTATGTAATCTCCATTAGATCAGTGGTTTTAAATATATATACATATTTTTATACATATATGTATAAATATTTTGAGAAAGAGAAAGAGAGAATTAGAAATCTTTCCAGTCTGCCTGAAAAAAAAAAATAAGAAAAAGAGAGAGAGATGGATGAAAGGCTGCATCAAACGAAGATACATTCTTTACAAGGACACACGGAACAATTATAGATTATATGCTCAGACTACATTTCCAACTACAGTTAAATTAGAAATGACTGCTAAAATGTACCATTCCCATCACCACTGTTACCACTACCACTGTTTGTCTGGAAGCTATAGAATATACGTATTTCTAAGTAATTTATGGCTTTAAAAGAATTTGATAATGTTAAAACAGAAAATATTTAGAAATGTTCTGGTTACTGATTGCTGCAAAACAAACCATGCTAAAACTTAGTGGCCTAAGTTATTTTTCTGGCAGATCTGTAGTTTGCGTTGGGCTCTGTAAAGGCAGCTTGTCTCTGCTCCGCAGGGTATCAACTTCACAAGCTGAAACACCTGTACATGGCCTCTTCATGTAACCTGGGCTTCCCCAGGACATGGTAGCTAGATTCTAAGGATGGCCATCTTAGGAGCTCTAGAGCCTTGCAGAAGCTGTATCACCTTTTATGACCTAGCTTCAGATGTCACTTAGCTTCAGAAGTGAACACCATCTGTCCATTCAAGGTCAGTCCCTGAGGCTGGTCTGAATTCAAAAAGAGGGAAATTAGATTCTATTTTTGATGGGAGGAGTGTCAAAGAACTTCCAGGCATGTTTTAAAACCCCTACAGAACTGAAGAAATAAAATTATATGGTTTAACTAAAGCAGCACTTTAGTATGTTAGCTAGAAATAGATTTTTATCATTAAAGATGAACTTTAAAAACAAGAAACATTGAAAATAAGTGTGTTGAATGTTCAACTAAAGAAGCTTGTAAAAGAATAACAGAATAAACCCAATGAAAGCAGAGGAATAAAATGCTAAATATAAGAACAGAAACCAATGAAATGTAAAACAATGGAAAAATGGAAAAGATAAACCAAAAGCTGTCCTTTGAAAATGTTAGTAAAATAGTCCAATTATCTAAGGAAAAACAGAAGGACAAATAATCACCAACAATAGTAGCCACAGCTAACATTTAGTAAGCACTAAATATATTATTAATAGTTTTTATTGCCAATGTATCATATATAATAATATATTAATGGTTTTTATTGCCAATATATTATTAATAGTTTTTATTGCCATGGACTGATCTAAGCATATTATATACATTAACCAGTTTAATTCTCCCAACCATATGAAATTGATACTTTAGATAACCCTAATTTACAAATGATGAAACCAAAGCATTATAGAGGTTAAATAATTTGCCCATGAAACACACAGCCACTAAGTACCTTAATACTTTTCATGTCTGCTGTCTCTCTGTTTATGCCCCACTTTTTGTTCCTTGTGGTGTTTGTATCTTTTCTCTTTTTCTCTTGAGCAACCTTTCCAGAGGTTTGTCTACCCTACTGGTCTTCTTTAAGAACTGCTTGTGGGTTTTGTTGGTATTTTTGTGTATGTTTGTTTCCATTTCATTAATCTTTTCTTCTGTAGTTATTACTTCTTTTCTTCTATTTTCTTTGAATTTATTCTGCTTTTCTTTTTCTAATTTATTAATTCGCATGATGAGCTCATTACTTTTCAGTCTTTCTTCTTTTCTAATATAAGTATTTAGGGCTACAAATAACCCTCCTGGAGCCCTGACCCTGAATTCCATAAGTTGTGATATATAGTGTTTTTATTATCACTTAGTTCTAAATTTTTCAACAATTTCATTATAATTCCATTTCAAATTATGAGTTAAAAATGTAGTTTTAGATTTCAAAACCTGTGAGATTTTCTTTTGTTTGCTTGCTTGTTTGTTTTTTTGAGACAGAGTCTCAGTCTGTGGCCCGGGTAGAGCACAGTTGTGTCATCGTAGCTCACTGCAACCTCAAACTCCTGGGCTCAAATGATCTTCCTGGCATCAGCCTCCTGAATAGCTGGGACTACAAGTGCACGCCGCCACACCTGGCTATTTTTTTCTATTTATAGTAGAGACAAGGTCTCACTCTTGCTCAGGCTGTTCTTGAACTCCTGACCTCAAGCAATCTTCACAACTCGGCCTCACAGAATGCTAGGATTACAGGCATGAGCCACCTACCCAGCCAAAACCTATGGATTTTGTTGTTTTTATTGACTTCTAATTGCATTACAATCAGAGAATACTATCTGTATGGATTCTATTTCTTGAAAAATTCTGAAACTTGCTTTATAGCCTAGTATGTGATTACTTCTTATAAATATCCAATCCTCCCACCTCGTATGTGTGAGAAGAAATATGTCCTCTAATTGTTGGGTGTAAAGCTTTATATATGCCCATTGAATTGAGCTAGTTAATTATTTTACTGAACATCTAGAATAATGTTTGGCAAAATATCTGGGTGCTGCGGGTTAGCCAAGTTGACACAAAAAATTAGCCATCACACTTATTATTTTATTTTTCATCCTTTTACTTTCAGCCTTTCTCTGCTTTTATGAGTTAGGTAAATTTCATGTAAATACATACAGAAAAGTTAAATTCTGTTGTTTTTAGCTGCTCTGACACTCTCTGTTTTTTAGCTGGTCAGTTTATTCCATTTGCATTTATTGTGATCATGTTTAGAATTAGTTTTTTCTACCATTTTACTTTGTGTTTTCTACTTACTATGTTTTTCTGATTCTTTCTACTCCCTGCCTTTTTCCTCCTGGCTTCTAACAAAGTGGTTTTAAGGTAAATAAATATATACCTTTTTTTCCGCTTTTGTTTAGTTGAAAGATATATATTCTGTTTCTTTTATTTAGTAATTATCTTAAAAACTTAACACATATAATTGATTTAACAAAGCTTCAAAAACAATGTTGCGCAAGGAATGGACCACAGATTGGTGCCAGTCTAAGAACTATTCTGTACCAATTCAGATGTGGTAAGTATAGAGATTATAAGTAAGCATTTAGAAACATTTGGCTCAATTTGCTGTTGCCAGTAGATCCAAGGATGTTATCGTTTTCCCAGAGATTTATTTTTAATATATTTTAGAACAGATTGGTTCATGATGAATTGGAAAAAAGTTGGAGGGGAGTTTATCACAGATAGTTTGAGAAGCACTAATGTTAAACAAGATCTCTAGCCTTCTCCCAAACAATACAATGACCTGAAATCCTTTAATTCTATTTACCCCTTTCTAACCTATATTTATTGTCACCCAGTATTTTAGACCCATTTATAAATATACATTCTAAAATGAGTCATTTTGTTATTTTTGTTTTTTTAAAGGGCATTGGTTAGTTTTACCCATATATTTACCAAAATTGCTTATTATTTCTTAGTATATTTTCTTCTTTCTAAAATACCTCATTTGGTAGTTTTTTCTTTCAGGGTTTTTACTGATAAGCTTTGCCTATTTTTGTTTTCAGAAAAATATCTTTATTTTAACCCATCTTTTGGATAATTTTATAAATAAAATTATGATATTCTAAAGTAATCATTCTAAAACATTCAGTCTTCTACAATGTTCTTTCAGTACTTTCAGAACATTATTCCACTGTTGTCTGCATTCTATTATAAATGTTGAAAAGTCTGCTTTGAGTCTAGTTGCCATTTTTTAATAGGTGATCAATCTTTTTTCTCTGATTTTAAAATCTTCTCAGAGCCAGGTGCAGTAGCATGTAGTCCCACCTACTTGGGAAGCTGAGACAGGACAATCATTTGAGCCCAGGAGTTCGGGGCTAGAGTGCACTGTGATGGCGCATGAGAATAGCCACTGTGCCCTGCCTGGGCAACATAGTGAGATCCTGTTTCTTTAAAAAGAATAAAAATAAAAAATCTTCCCTTTATCTTTGGTGTTCCGCAATTTCCCAACAATGTTTCTGGATATGGCTGTATTTTCTGTTTTTTTCCCTGGATTCATTGTGTTTCATGAAACTGAAAATTTGTATCTTTTATACTTTCTAGAAAATTATGAGCTACTACCTCTTAAATATCGCTGCTCCCTGTTTTCTCTCCACTTTCTTCTTCTTAAGCTTTTATTCGATGAATGTTGGATCCTCTAATTCTATCTTCTTAACTTCTTGTACGTATTTTCCTCCACTTTAGTTTTCTGCCCCGTGCTCTGAGTGGTTTCTTCATACAAGTTGGGTATCCCTTATCCAAAATGGTTGGGAATAGAAGAGTTTCTGATTTTGGCATATTTGCATATACTAATCCAAAAATCTGAAATCTAAGGTGCTTTCATGAGCATTTCAATTGAGCGTCATGTCTGGGCCCAAAAATTTCAGGTTTTGGGGCATTTCAGGTTTCGGATTTTCACATTAGGGATACTCCACCTGCATCTATTTTTCTACTCATTTGCTCTCTCTTCTTCATTGCTTATCCACTGCTTGACCCAGTCTTTGAAGTTTTAATTTCAGTAAATACATTTTTTATTTATAAGATTTAAATGGAGTTCTTTCAGTTATTTCCAATATCTGTTTCTAATATTTGTATCCTGATCTTTTCTTTCTGATTCTTTCTTCTATACATTTAATCAACTTAATCTTTTCTTTGTAGTTTTTATTCAATAATTTATAATTCAAGTTCTATGAATTTGCTCAGAGTCCAGTATTTCTGTTTGTGAACCCCAGTCAAGGTGGATCATTTACTCTTGTGCCTTGTAATTTGAGTGTGTGAGGTGCTCATCTTCACAGTTATCTTTTTGTCTCCAGGGAAGCTATAGTCTGTGTTGAGAGTGCATCCGTCATGGACTGTTTTATTTTTTATTCTTCCAGGTCCTTTAAGGGTATTACCCTTTAGAGACTCCTTTTTAGTGTGTATGTATGCACATTTGTGTGTTTTTCACTATGAGTTTCCTGGACTCTACAGGGGTCAAAAATTCAAACTCTGAGCCAGACAGAAGCCAAACCATAGCTACAGATTCTCAGGGTGAATTTGTCTGGACCCAGAGCTCAGGCCCAGCAGGTCAAGCTTCCTTTATTGTCCTTGTGTCAGCAGGAAGATAATTTCTACTCTGTCCCTGAGGGCGTGGCTGTGTCATTCTCAGGTCCCTTCTTATATATGCCCTTAGGTGCTGTGGAAACTCGGGCTTTTGGATATCAAAATGAACACATTCAGAGCAGCCACATCAGCCACCACAGCTCTGGGTTTTAATTTCATTTTTGTGTTTTCCCCCTGGGGGTTTCTCTGTTTCCTTACTAGTTTAGCTATATCTTTAAGGGGATGCGGGCTCTAATTTATCAGCACATTTAGGGTTTTATAGTTTGAGAATTTTTAGTCTATCCATGCCCTAATGTTACATTATTGGAAATGGAAGTCTCTCACAATGCATCTGTATCATCAGGAAAAGTATTAACCTATTTAATTTAAAAGAAAAAAAGCCCCCACCCTTACAGAGGGCTGGAGTTTTCCTCCCTAGGGTCCAAATCTTCCCCCTCCAGTCATGGCCTTTTTCAGATGTCAGAGCACAGGAAAGGATTCCCAAGGGTGGGGCGTGGAGTCCAGGCGCACCGGCCTTTGCCTGCTCTTGCTCCTTCACTCACTCTCCTCTTCTTGTTCTGAATCACCTTCCCACTTAGCACCTCATATTTTTATCATCATCCAGCTCTTGCTTCCCTCCTCATTCCTGTTTCCATCTCTTTCCTCCTTTTCTCCCCACCATTTAAGCAACAGAATCAGATCAGTAACTTACTCTGCAGACCCTGTGTCATTTTGGTGGCCTGGCACATGCACCCCTCTCCGTATTAGGGGAATGTTCCCCACCTTACAACACTTGGCAGGCAACAGAGACAGCCTCTAATGATAATACTGCATCCTCACAATTCCTCCTCCTTTGCAGCCGGGGCAAAGGCAGGAGATCTCAGCTCTGCCGTCAGACTCCCCTCATTGCACACTTTGCCACAAGAGCTAATGACATAAGAAGCAAGGGATAGGGAGTTTGCTCTCTTGAGAAGTGACCGGATCCCAGGTTGCCAGATTGACTTCCCAGCACGATGGAGCAGAAGCAGGGCTGTGGCCAGTCGTGGTGGCAGTATCACTGCCTTCCTCCTTGTGGCCCCGGTGCCAGCTGGAGTGTCTTGTAGCAGTGATGGTGATTGTTAATGGGCTTTGTCCCTAGTAGCTTAGCCTCAAGTTTTCCAGCTGTCCCCAAAATCAGGAGCTCCCAATATCTTTCTCTGCTGAAATCATACAGGGTTGACCTCTGCAGCTTGCTACTAAAAACTAAGAACCCTAAATGTTACACTTATCAGTGTTAAAAGTTTCTGTGTTTCTCCTGCGCCAACACGTCCATGTTCTTGAGCTGTCCTCGCATGGACTTTTTCCACACAGCCTTCACATAAATGCAGACCTTCTCCTTTGTCTGTCTCGGAGATACTTGGTGGCTCATATACCAGGCAGATTGTTCACCATTTTACATATGCTACTGAGTTCCCCTGCGTTTTCCAGCCTTCAAACGTTATCCTTTCTTTAGTATACAAATTTAATGGCAATAGCAATTATTTGGCATGTGTTCAGCCCCCTCCCAAATATTTCTGAGAATTCTTGTGGAGCTTTGAGTACCTCTTGGTTGCCACTGCTCACCTGTTGTTCCCATGCAGCTCCCAAATTCAATCCCAGTCGCTGCTGCGGGCGGCTGTCCTCCCCAACACAGCTTACCGCACAGCACAGCTGTGTCCCCAGAGCATGCTACCCAAAGTGACCCTGAGTTACTGATGAAAATCACAGTGCAGTAAAAGCACATTTACAGCTGTGATCTTTGAGACCATCACTACTCCCTAGCCCCAGGAAACCCCTCATCTCAGGGGACACTGCTGGACATGTGTGCAAAAACTCACTTCTATTTGTGAATAATTGAAAGTTGGTTGTCTGTATTTTACTGTGTGAGGAAATAGAAATCAAGTTGAGACCTCAGTGGACTCACTAAGACATTTGTATGTTACTCCTGATGTCCTCTCATGTAAATGTGATGGTACATTTCAGCAGTCACAAAATCTTAATTTTAATGAATACTACTTTTCTTGCTTTCTTTGGGAAGTAGAATTAACACTCCAGCATGAACTAGAAATGCTAAATTGTTAATAGCCTCCCTAGAGTTTTACTTCTTGCTATGACACCTTCAACAATTTAATCTTAATTTAGGCAGAATAAAATATCCCAGGGTAGGCTCCAGAGCTTGAAGCTCTTTAACTGTTCTTCAAAAATAGGAAAAGCTTTTCCTCCAAATTCTGAGAAGAGGATGTCAAAATCAGTTAATAGCCAAACAATTATTATCAGAGGCCACGCTGTAATTTTTAAAAACTGTAATGACTTACAAATAATTATAAAATTTGCTTATTTGTATTTGAATGTTTGGCATCATGACTTTTGAATATGACATTGAATTTGTTCCTTCTGACATAAATGCACAATTCTGTCTTCCATTCTTTTCTATAGTCTGTTTTAGTATATTCCATTTTAAGAAAAATTTCACTTATTCTTTAATGTTATGAAACCCCCCCCACATTGAATTAGAGATATTTTATTTAGATTTTTGAATATTTAAACTTGTTTATCTAAAATTTGACATAGGTAGAGCCAAAGATGGATGCTTTGTTAACATAGATCACTGAAATGTTTAAAATTATCCATCATGTCACCAATAGACCGTCATTGTGAATTTTTTATTTGGAATACAGCTTGTCATTATTTCCCTTTATTTTAAAATTATTTGCTCACTTTAAGTAAGGTATACTTTGCAACTTGGAAAGTGAACTTTTTGGAGAATAATTGCAAAGTAAACAAAACGGCGCTGCAACTGGGCAATATTCTAAATATTTCAAGTGCTTTGCAGGTAGATAAGTAAATAGCTCATTACAACATGCTGAATTTTCATAAAACTACCTCTTTAGACATATGCTTTATTATCCATAGAATAATCTGCCACTTCTTGGTTCTCATTGGCCATCCATTCTGTATTCTTTCTTCAACAGGTCCTCCAGGCATTTAAAAGCAGGAATGGGAGAGTAGCCTTTGCTGGCATCCCTTTTCTCTCTTTTATTCCTGGCTTCCAGACATACAATAAACCCTACTAGCTAACTTAAATAATTTAATTAAGTGTTGAGTCCAATATTATTTTGTTTCCACTCAATAATGAGTTGAGGAAGACTCTATCTCTGATAGAAAAGTTAAACACATTTTAAATTGATAGTCAAACCCTTTAAATATATCTGCTCAATTGTCCATTAGCCAAACATTGTTTACAATGCTAAATATGTAGAAGTGGTTTCCTGTGAGAACACATGAAATGTTCACCTTGTTCATCCAAGTGCCTCACGTGATCATAATTTCCCCATGTTCTTGTTTTGACTCTGAGCATTCAGTATCAGTTAGGCCTAGTCCTCAGTTCAATATTAAATAGAAAATGTTAAATTTATTAATAGTACAAAAATATTTATTAATCAAGAGGCCAAGATTGTTTTAGAACCTTAAGCTGAGTTTTACTATAGATAATCAACATCAAATAACTCTTAGAAATAGAATTCTCCTTCCCAAGAGATAATAACTGACTTATTTTTCATAGGCATATTTTGTCCTTGTAAGTATCTTGATTGTGAAATACTTTGGTGATGACATATCTGGACAGTGTACATTGAGTGGCATTCCAACCTCTTGATTTTGTGTTTATGTTTCGTCATGTTTCTTCATTTGTATTAATAGATAATTGAAGGTACTTAAAATGCATCACTTACAGTAAATGCACTTACTCAAATGTATTCCTTTGCAATACTGTAAACACAGCACATCAGAAAGCCTTTTTGTATAGAAAATAATGATCAACCATTCCAGCCACTGCTTAAACAATTGTCTGGTTGTAAGTCAAATAAATTAGGATTGGTGTGAAATCTTTTCAGCTGGCTATGTACCATTAAATAAGTTAGCGCTCACGTGTTATTTCAGTTCCTGGTGTATAACTTGGAGCCAATTAGAAGGTATCTTGGGTCCTGGAAAGATTCAGTCCATTCTATTGTCATTATATTGAAATGCACATTTCCCCTAATCTTAAAAGATTGAATAGCATTTCTTTTAAAAAATGAAATAAAATGCCAGCTGGTTAAAAGAGAAAAAAATCTAGTTAGTATAATATTTTCCGCATCAATAGCACTATCCCTGCAGGGTATTGATTTCTCCCCATCTCACTCAGCTCTCAGTCTCCACTAATGAAGGCAGCAGGCAGTGAGGATGATCCCTGGGCAATAAATGATTCAGAAATCACGGCTTTTCATTTCGTAGTGAAATACAGCAGCCTCCCTTGACCCTTTCTGGACCTAGTTCTATTCCATCCACATGGGCTGCAAGATCTTGGACCAGTCCCTGAGCCTGAGGAATTCAGTCACACCAAACGGTCTTTCATGACTCTCCTCAGTCTGGGCTCAACTGCTTCACTGTTGTGACTTTAGGTCCTGCTATTCTAGGTCAGAAAAAAAGGCAGAAAAATCTGTGAAATAATCAAGATTTAATATAATAATAAGAGAGAAGAAAAATTAATTCTTTTATTAATATAAACTTCAGTGCTTTAATAGCTGTGAGCCCCCAGATCATTCGTCTCATGCCTGGGAAGGTGTCCTGCTAGCATTCTCCTGGCTGGGATCCATGTGGTGCTTTAGCACAACTGTCTGGGTGTGCTGTGGAAGGGGACAGGAGCTTCACCAGGCCGGATGTGGCTGTGTGCTTGCACTGTTAGGCCTGGATTAAGATGAAGGTTCGCCCAGGTGTGGTCATATTGTTTGAGTACTGTTTGGCAACCACAGAATAATTTTTGCTACAGAAATCAGTGAAAACTTACTGTAAAATCTTCTAGAGTTTGTTGTCAAGTTTTTGTTACCCCTTTAACATGATTATCTTAAGTAATGCTCATTATAAACATACATTTAGAGGAAAGTTACACATTTTCACATGAGAGTTCCTCCTCTAAAACTTGTTTTAGAAAAGCAAATACCCACCAGTTTCTACAATTTAAAGCTGTTGTACATGTTCCAGAATTAAATATCTGAGTAACAGTGACCTCTTCCTTAGTTCTCTGCATTTTCAAAATTGTATGCCAACCTCATTTGTCCAGTGGTATATAAATCAGACAGCTCCATGGTTGCTCCAGGCTTTCATCCATTCAAAGAAATGTAACCAAAGCTCTCATTTTTCAATTTTTCATCTACTAAATTTATACCTCCTAAAAATAAATCCAGTACTGGCAAGTGTATGATGAAACTGGTGCTCTTTCCCTGCTGATGATATTGGTGAAAATTGGTTCAGCCCCTATAAAAAGTATCTAATGGCCTCTTTCAAGAGCCATATTATTGTTAATGACCTTGACTCAGTAAATCTGCTCCTGAGAATCTATCTTAAAGAAATCATCTAAAACATGGAATATGTTATATGTATAAAATTATTTATAATTCTCAGCAATCGGAAGCAATCTAAAAGTCTACCAACATGGGCACGATTGGGTAAATTATATTATATTCCTCCAGTGGAATATTTTATAGACATTAGAGATTGTTATAATAAATACGGATTAGCAGCATGGAAAATATGTAGGCTATAATAGTTGGAAGTTATGCAACAAAAATAGCATGTTCACTGGGATTATAAATTACTCTTCCTTAGCAACGGATCGAAGAACATGAGAATCTCCTCATCCAAATATTTAGGAGACCCCCATCTCTGTCAGTTAAATATTGCAGCATTGACAAATCAATATGAAACTTACTGTCTTGAAACAAGAGCCACTAACGTAGCTCATGATTCGGCAGGTCAGTTGTTTAGTCTGGGAGCTATAGGGGAGTCTTGCTTATCTTGATTGGGCTCTTTCATGCTGGGCTCTCTTATGCATCCTTGGTCAGTTGCAGTTAGGTAGGTGGCACTGCTGATCTCAGCTGGGCTGTCCCATATATCTGGGTCCTTGGCTGGGACAGCTGGGCCCCATGTGGCCTGTCATCTTCCATCGGGCTAGCCCAGCTTGTTTGCATAGACAGAGGTCCAGAAGGGAGAATGGGAGTGTGCAAAATCTCTTGAGTCCTAGGCTTGGGACTGGTACAACATCATTTCCATCACATCCTGTTAATCAACACAAGTCACAAGCCAGCCCAAATCGAAGGCTGGGAACTAGACTCTACCTCTTCGTGGGAGGAGCTGCAATATCTCGTTGTCAGAGGAATGGATACTGGGAGGAGAATTATTGCAGCCATTTTTGCAAACATTCTATCCCTAACTCTAACTCACTCTTTCTAACTTACTGAATCATCAAGTTTCGTTACAACCTTCAGTGATTCTCTAAAGAGTTCAGGGATTCCCAGCCTGGTGCTTTACCCTGGGGCTGAGATTCCAGCAGAACACTCCAGGTTGCATCCCTTTAGATTGTTCCCTGTGCCTGTTCTGATGGCTCAGTCCTATTTCACAGTATTTCTTAAATATTTTGAGTATCTCTTCTGTTTGACCTTCTATGATTTGGGGACCTTCCAGTAAGTATGAAAGTTCAGACATTCCCAGGGTTATCACTCTGCTAATATACAGTTTGGAGAACATAATTGTGAAGTGATTTAATCTTCAACAACAGCAGAGGGCATCATTATGGTAGCTGGGACCCATATTTCTTGCATCTAGGTCAAAATCTTATTTTCTTTTTGATTTAAGATAGATAAAACAAGAATAGTAAGACCTAAACATTTCCAAACAGCACTAATTCAGTTAATATTTTTGTTTAACAGGAAAACATTAGTGGACAAGGACAATAATGGAATAGCGTTGAAGTTTCAAGAGACTGACTTTTGGGGACTAACCCATTTGGGATTGAATAGTGATCCTTAACTCTTTGTTATCTTTAAACACTTAGAAAAAGCTAATGCTTTTGTCCTTTGAATCTTAATGTTAACTCTTGTTATTGACAGAAAAACTTAAATAGTTCATCTAGAAACCCAAAAGCTGAATGTTAAAAATATTTCAGTAGCTTTCTGTTTGAGTTTATAAATTAATCTTGCAAGCCAAATTTATTGTTTTCTATCTGTTACATTTTAAACTGGAAGTCACTTGCTGTATGTGGTATATGATATTATTTGGGTGTCTGATTTTTCCATTCATCTGCAGAATCAAATGATAGATGCAGTACCCTCAGTGGTGCTGGGCAATTTTTTATCTGCTGTAAACCTATAAGGCAAAGTGCTGCCTGGTTAGTTGTTGATGGAGGACTTATTGATTTGTGTTAGGCCTTTGACCTGTAGGTGCTAAAAATGGGCAACATTGCCAGGAGAGCATCATTCATTTTCTTCATGACCTTGGATACAGCAAGCTGATGCTTATGCTCTTCTGCAGTGTGATAATGCATTAGCCCATACAAAACTTCTGACAGCTTCGCCAGCTTCAGCCTCACATGGGGAGAGAGTTTGTGCCTGGCAAAGCAGTTGGCTTTTGAAACCAGTAGTGGTCAAAAAGTATATCCAATGTTGGATAAAACAAATCAGCTGATTGTATGAATTTTTCTTTGACTTCAGTTGATTCCAGTGGCTTCATTCCTATGAAACTTTTAAAAAGTATTGGCCCCTAACTCCCAAGGATTCTGATTTTCTGAGTCTGGAGGGACCTAGAAATCTGTGTTTCAAAGTGGTATAAGTGATTCTGCTGTGTAGCAGGGACTGAGACCCCTTGCGTTAGACCTGTGTCGAGGAAGAAAGGTTTTGCCAGTCCCTTTATGTGGGTTCGACATCAGCATCTGCTCATCTCCTGCTTTGCTGGTGCAACATGCTGGACCACTTCATGGGACCGTCACTTGGTATGGCATCAGTCTCAAAATCAAAAAGCCAAGGCTCACCCTCTGTTCCGCTTTCAACATATTTGGAGCAGGAAGAAGCTAACCACTACCCCTCACAATGATTGCAGAGAGACAGGGACTAGGGTTTCAGAAGGAGTCCAGGGTCACAAAGAACATATACCAGCAAGTTAAACAGCAAATAGGTGCCAACCTCCACGATGCTGATGTATACATAGCAGGTGCTCATAGAGATGGCAGGAAGGAGAGAAATTTCTGAAGATACTGGGCCCCTAAAGGATGGATGGGCTCCAATGAGGTAAGGAGAGAGCACGTTCCAGCAGGGACTGGCACATGGCAGCACCAGAACACAGCCCCTTTTACTGTCTCAGGCTCCATTTGCAGAAGGGGAAAGTGTGATGGGCCTTGCGTAAAAAATGTGTGGGGTTAGACCTTACTAATCCCACTGCGTTTGACTGCCATTTCCTCAATGTGTAATAATTCTTCCTCTTCCATCCCTCTCACCTTCCTTTCTTCCCTCCCGCCCCCTCGTTCCCTCTGTGTTCACTTGTTTCTTCCTCCCTTCAGTGGCCCCATTCTGCTTGTTCTTAGTCTGGACGTGTCGTCCTCTTAAGGCCCTGTGCAGTCTGGCCCTGCCTCCTCTCGCCGCATTCACACCTCCAGCCATGAGGACCTTAGCTGCTTCCTCAGGCCTTTTCTTTTTTTTTTTTTTCTTTTTTTTTATTTATTATTCCAGGGTTTTGTGAGGGTACAAACATTATAGTTACACTTTATGTCTTTGCCTCACCCAAATGCGGGTTAAAGGCATGCCCTTCCCTCCCTTTAGTGCTCTTCATGTCCTTTAGTTGTAGATTTGCCCCCCTCGTCCCCCTAATCCCTAGAGTGTATTTCTGCCATGTGATCAACCTAGTGTTGATCAGTTAGTACCAATTTGATGGTGAGTACAAATGGATCCCGTTCTTCTGCTCTTGTGGTGCCCCACTTTGGATAATGGGCTTAAGTTTAATCCAGGAAAGTATAAGAGGTGCTAGATCACTGTCATTTCTTATAATTGAGTAATATTCCATTGTAAACATATGCCAAATTTTAATAATCCACTCATGGATTGACGGGCACTTGGGTTGTTTCCACATTCTTGCAATAGTGAATTGTAGGCCTTTTCTTATCTCAGAGCCCTTCTGCTTAGAATTCTCTCTGCTCACTTGTTCTTCCTCTGGTGTGGCTGCCTCCCTTTCTCCTTTAGGCCTCAGCATAGATGTCACCTCCCACCAAGGCCTCTGATGACTTAGGAATAATTCTTTTTCCACCCATGGCACTGAGAGATGGCAGCCTCTTACAGAGTCCCCAGCTGGTGGGCAGAGTTTTCATGCCTGGTCCACAGGCAGGACGGACCTCCCTGACTCAGAGTGTCAGCCAAGGAAGCTCATCTCTGGTTTACCAAGTCTAGGGCCTGTGGCCTTTAGCACCTGCCAGCTGGTGGTAAAACCCGCCCCAGTGGTGAACACCAAGGCCAAGGTCCCCAGAGGGTTTTAGCTTCCAGTCCTGCTCTTTATTATCCTCCAGGGGTGCCTGTCTTCGAGACTGAGTTCTATGTTTCCTTTTTTTCTCTTTACTAGAGACTTAATTTTTTTTAGAGCAGTTTTATATTCACAGAAAAATTAAGATGAAATTACAGAGATTTCCCAGTATATTTTCATATTTTCTCCCCCTACACATGCACAGCCTCCCCCACTATCAACATTCCAAACTAGAGAGTACATTTGTCACACCTGATGAACCTACATTGACATGCCACGAAGTCCATAGTTTACATATAGGGTTCACTCTTGGTGTTGTACATTCTGTGGGCTTGAACAAGTGTATAATGACATGCATCCATCATTGTAGTGTCCTGCAGAGAGTAGTTTCACTGCCCTAAAATCCTCTGTGCTCCACTTGTTCATCTCTTCCCCACCCCCCAATCCCTGGCAACTCCTGATCATTTCACTGGTCTCCATAGTCTTCCCTTTTCCAGAATGTCATATAGTTGGAATCGTATAGTATGTGGCCTTTTTCAGATTGGCCTCTTTCACTTATAATACACATTTAAGGTTCCTCCATGTCTTTTCATGGCTCGATAGCTCCTACCTTTTTAATGCTGAATAATATTCCATTGTCTGGATGTATCACAGCTTATTTATCCATTTATCTACTGATGGACACCTTGGTCGCTTCTAAATTTTGACAATTATGAGTACAGCTGCTGTAAACAGCTGTGGGCAGGTTTTTGTGTGGACATAAGTATTCAACTTCTTTGAGTAAATTCCAAAGTGCATGATTGCTAGATAGTAAGGTAATAGTAGTTTACCTTACAAAACCTCTGAGTTTTGTAAGAAACTGCTAAAATGTCTTTTAAAATGGCTATACCATTTTACATCCTACCAACAATTAATCAGAGTTCTTATTGCTCTACATCCTTGCTAGCATTTGGTATCATCAGTGTTCCAGATTTTGGCCATTCTGAAAGGTGTTCAGTGATATCTCATTGTTTTAATTTGCATTTTCTGATCATACATGATATAGAGCACCTTTTCATGTGCTTATGTGACATCTATAGATCTACTTTGGTGAGGTGTTTGCTAAAGTCTTTCACTCATTTTTTAATCAGTTGTTTGTTTTCTCATTGTTCATCTTTGAGAGTTCTTTGTATATTTTGGATAACAGTCCTTTATCAGATATGTCTTTTGCAAGTATTATCTCTCACTCTATGGCAGAAGTTTTTAATTTTAATGAAACTCAGGTTATCAATTATTTCTTTCATGAATCATGACTTTGGTGTTATATCTAAAAAGTCATTGTCATTCCCAAGGTCATCTAGATTTTCTCCTGTTGTTTTCTAGCAGTTTTATACTTTTGCATTTTATACTTACGTCTGTGATCCATTTTGAATTAATATTTATGAAGGGTGAAAGGTCTTTGTCTATTAGTCCAGCATTATTTGTTGAAAAGACTGTCTTTGCTCCACTGTTTTGCCTTTGCTCCTTTGTCAAAGATCAATTGACTATATTTATGTGGGTCTATTTCTGGGCTCTCTATTCTGTTCTGTTGATCTATCTGTCTCTTCTTTCACCAATACCAAACTGTCTTGATTACTGTAGCTTTATAGTAAGACTTGAAGTTGGATAGTGTCAGTTCTCCAACTTTGTTTTTCTCTCATCAGTATTGTGTTGTCTATTCTGTGTCTTTTGCCTCTCCATATAAACTTTAGAATCAGTTTGTCAATATCCAGAAAGTAATCTCCTAGGATTTTGATTGGGATTGCATTGAGTCTATAGGCTGAGTTGGGAAGAACCGGCACCTTTATAATATTGAGTCTTCCTATCCATGAAGATGGAATAAAAAACATTAGGTTTTTTATTTCATTTATTACATTTTTGTAGTTTTCCTCATATAGATCTTGTACATATTTTGTTAGCTTTAAACCTAAGTGTTTTTTTTAGGTGCTAATGTAAATGGTATCACATTTTTAATTTTAAATTCCAGGCCAGGTGCAGTGGCTCAAACCTATTATCCTAGCACTTTGGGAGGCCAAGGTGGGAGAATTGCTTGAGCCCAGTAGTTTGAGACCAGCCTGAGCAACATAGCAAGACCCTATCTCTACAAAAAATTTAAAAGTTAACCAGGCTTGGTCGTGTACACCTCTAGTCCCAGCTAGCTGGAAGGCTGAAACAGGAAGATTGTTGGAGCCCAGGAGTTTGAGGTTGTAGTGAGCTATGATGATGCCACTGCACTCTAGCCTGGGCAACAGTGAGACTCTGTCTCTGGAAAAAAAAAAAAAAAAATTCCTCTGTTTATTGCTGTTTTGTAGGAAAGTGATTGACTTTTGTATTTTAACATTGTATCCTGCAGCCTTACTATATCGCTTATTAGTTCCAGGAGATTCTTTTGAATTTCCTACATAGACTGTCATGTCATCTGTGAACAAAGATAGCTTTATGTCTTATTTCTCAACACCTTTTATTTCCTTTTCCTGTTATTACATTAGCTAAAGCTTCCAGTACAGTATTAGAAAGGAGTGATCAGAGGGGACATCCTTGCCTTGTTCCTGAAATGTTTCCTTTACATTTTGGTTCTATGCTACCCAGAACTTCAATGTGTTTGAACAAAAGGGGGACTTTTCATATCACTGCTGCTGGCCATATTGACCTGAAATCACATTATCTTTATAAAACATATCTGATCATTTCCTTTTTCATAAAAACTCTCATAATTCTCTCCTACCAACAGAATAAGGTGCAAACTCCTTAGCTTAGAACACAAAACCTGTCACAGCTGGTCCCAAATTTTCTGCTTTCTTAGTCCATTTGTGCTGCTATAACAGAATACCACCCACTGGGTAATTTATAAGGAACAGAAATTTATTTCTCACAGTTCTGGAGGCTGTGAAGTCCAAGATCAAGACACCAGTAGGTTCATTGTCAGGTGAGGGTCTAGTCTCTGTTACCAAGATGGCGCCTTGAATGCTGCATCCTCCAGAGGGAAGGAATGCTGTGCCTCACATGGCAGAATAGCAGAAGAGAGTGAACCCCCTGCTGCAAGCCCTTTTTATACCAGCATTAATCCATTCCTGAAGGCAGAGCCCTTATGACCTCAACACCTCCCATTAGGCCCACCTCCCAACACTGTTGCATTGGGAATTAAGTTTCCAACACATGAATTTGGGGGATTACATTCAGACCATAGCATCTCTCCACTCTTATCTCTTAGCGTCCTTGGTTGCAAATTCCACCGGTAACATCAACCCCCGGGCTAGGCCCTGAATTTGCAATACCTTTCCACCCCTTCATGTATTGGTTCACGCTGTTCTCTTTACTGGGAGTCATTTTGCTTTCTCTCTACCTTTCAAATTGCCTCTAATCCTTCAAGATGCAGACAAAATGTTACCTATGCCATGAAGCCCTCCCTATGTACTACAGATGAAATTAGTATTTCCACAGGGCTCCATAGCACTTTCTACGATAATGATAGCTAAGAATAGATAACAAGTTACTGTATGCCAGACATTGTTCCAAGCGTACTTTTAACTCATTTACTCCTCACAGAAACTCTTGAGCTGCTCTTATCAGTCCCCTATTTTTCCATTGAGAAAACAAGGCAAAGAGAGTTTACATGTTGTTGGGGATCATGTTGCCAGAAAACAGTGGAGATAGGATTGGAACCCAGGATGTCTGACTACAAAGCCCAGGCTCCAAACATTAAATGGCCTTCAGAGATTCCTCTGTCATGTTGTAGCCAGTAACATGTTGTTTGGGAATTTAGTTCTCCATTTGATGGTGAGTCTTTGAGAGTGGGGTTGTATTGTATTTATCTTGGGGTCTCTGGCTGCCCCAGCACTGGGCTTTGCCCAGGAGAGATGGTGACCAAGTGAATGGAGGACTGACATTCAACTGCCATAATACTGTTTTCTTTTTGCCACCCCTGATCTTAATCCCATTTGTGTGTTGCCTTGATCTTGCATGGAATACTGCCAGCTTTGTTTCTGACCTTTTATTTGTGTGTGTGT
>NW_012133857.1:5032102-5057019 GCF_000956105.1 Propithecus coquereli | reverse complement strand
TTCTTTTCCTTTTTTTCTTTTTCCTTTTCTTTTCTTTTCCCCACTCCCTTGCTTTCTTCCTTTCTTCTTTTTTTTTTCCCCCTATTACAAGAAAATTGTAATCCTGTAACACATTTTTTATCAGGCAGTGGCTAGTAAAGAAAACAGAAGCATTCTAAGTATTCTAGTCAAGAGGAGATTGAATACAGGGAATTGAAAGGATGAAGGAAGTGAAAATCAGGAGCTTCTGCAAGTCTTCAAGGAGTCAGGACTTGCAGGGATCACAGCAAACCACCAAGAAATATTCTCAGCTGCCTGTGCCACTGAATTCTCAGGAGGAGGCTTAGAAGTCTCTAGCAAACCTCACATCACCGTCCAATAATTCCCAGGCAACTGCCTGTGTGGTCCCCAGTGAATAACAGCTTCTCTTTGCCTGTCTTCCAAGTATCATGTGATTGACCCCACTAGCAAAATCTCATCTGGAGCCTGCTGGCAGGGGAGTCTGGGAATTGTAGTTTCCAGGGTTCTTGCATACAGGCAGCAGTGTGGAACGGTGGGAATAGTCCTGAGTATCAAGAGGTAATTAATACTCAGTGTGCATGTACCACAGCCCTTTCCCATAGACAGCACATGCCCTGGAGGAGTCTGAATAATGTTGGTCAGCACCTGGTACATGCTTTGTAATGTTGTCTCAGCCATAGAATTCAGTCCAGTTACTCGGGTCTCCCTGAACCCTTCCCAGTGCGAGCCCACCAGTCACTAATACCACCATAAAGCCAGAAAGGGCTCTTTGAGGAGTGGAAGCCAGTTGAAGATGACAGGAGCCTAGGAGGGAAGCAGTAGAACCCAAAGAGTGAGAGCAGAGGCTTTGAAGCCAGACTGTGAAGGCTCAAATCCCAGCTCCTTTGCTTTCCAGTTGTTGCAAGTTACTTAACCTCTGTCTCAAGTTCCTCATCTGTTAAATGGAGGTAATAATAGTAAATTCAGCATCCACTAGTTGCATGATTATAAATGAGTTAATACACAAAAAGTGCCCGTTACGTAATAAATCTTCAACAAACTTAGCTGTCGCCATCATTGTCATCATCATCCCTATAATATCACGTGACAGAGACCTTACCAGGTCTTACACCAAAATAAGGTTGATCTAATAAGAAGATGCAGGGTTAGGGTGCTGTCTCTAGTGTTAGACAGACTCTCTCCCTTCCTTGGGCTTCCCCTCTCTAGTCCTGAGCTCTAAGTTCCCTCTGTACAATGAGGACAGGTTGGATGAATATGCCCCAAGATGCCTTCTGCTCTGTCTACCAGGGACTCCGTAGCCACCTTCAACCTGAGTTTCCGTGGGATCCTCTAAGATACTGCCCAGGCTTTTGTTTTGTGAAAGGTCACCTCTATTTTGGCAACTCTGTTTCTGTCAACACGAAATGTTTGTGTTCAGGCACTCAAATTGTATTCAACTCACGTTGTATTTTGTGGATATTTTCAACAATGCTAAATTTCTGAGGGAATTTTATGACAGTACTTATGATTATTTTCAGTAGGTGTTGGGTCCAGGTGATTATAAAATCTAATGGAGAATTCAGAATCGCCCTTGGGGATTTAATCATTTATTCCAGTCATTTTATTGCACTGTGTCTTTTCCTGCCAATACCTGAAACAGTAAACTCAGTAAGTAGTAGCTGTAATTTAAAAATGTTCAGTGCACTCAGTTGATGGTGTGTTATTCCAAAATTAGGAACATTTTAAGTATGTGGTTTATAATTGCCATAACAACAGCAACAACAAAACAAAACAATTCAAATAGGTTAACTAAAAATTTTAAAATGTACAGGAGATGCAGCTAATAGAAGAGAGAAGGCAGAGAGCTTGGGAGTTGCCAGCTGCTTCTGCTGCTCCCCCGCAGTGCTCTGTCGCGGAGCCCTCCACTGCCACAGTGTTCCCCGTGCCGTGGACCCCGACAGTCAGATGGGCGCCCTGCTAGGGGTGCCTGCTCCATTCGGGACTGGAACAAAGTGGGGCCCAAAGGTTCAGCACCTTTGACCTTCACATTTCAAGACTAGGTTGGAAACCTTGGCCATTCAAACAATCACTGCAAGGAGGATTTCATCCCCGAATAAACACAACCACTGGGCCGGTCCCTGAGTGGGTTTGGCAGGTCTTTCTCTTGAGTACTGAGTGCTCACACATTGGGGGGTTGTGACAGTTAAGGTTCCTCAAAGTATTCTTGGGTCATGTATTATTTATTAATTACATTATCAGCAAATAACAAAAACTCCAAGTCAAATTGGTTTAAACAGTGAGCACATGAATTGTATCTCGTAGAAACATCCAGAGGTACAGGAGGTTGCAAGGTTCTGCCTTGCTTCTCTTTCTCCGATTTCCCTCCTGAGCTGCTTTCTCAGCCTGCAGCAGGATGTTTTCAGCAAGTCCGCCCTTCTTATTCTTACCCAGACATGACCCCGACAGGTTCTCCAAGACCTGCCCAGATCTCAGAGAAGGAAATCTTTCCCAGAAGCCCTCAGCACACTTCCTCGAGGGTGTCACTGGCCAGATTAGGGTTTGTGCCTTCACTGAAAATCAGTTTACCAGGATTACCTCGGAGGAAGCGGGGAAGCAACTCACCTTTCCTGGGGTGAGCCATATGGGGGAGGAGTTCTGTAGGGAAGGGAAAAAGAGAGATGACTTATGTCTACTACCTGTTGTGTCTCGTATTATTTTCTGTTTGTGAAATGACTTTCAGTTTAGTTTTCCCACCAAACCTATATACAGAGGGTAATAACCAGACTCAAACTGTGTTTTGTATAATTTCATCCTCATCAAAGAAATCACTGTTCTTTTCAGCTCTTTTCACACCCACCTCAGATTCAAGCAACCTGAAAGTGACTCCAAAGACATTTAACCCAATTAGATTATATCTACACAGGCTCATGGGATCAAGACCCAAAAGAAGTTTCAGCCTAGTTTAAGAAAACAGGCCATGCATGCCCTGTCCTCAAATGTCCCCCTGTGTAACTCTGGCAAATAACGTTTAGTCACTGGACTAAACGTCTATGAGCAAACCTGACTTCGGCCTCGGTGCAACTTTCCAGGATGACTCTCGTTTGTATATTTAGACTCTGACAAATGTTAATATCATCCTAAAAGGGTGTTCTTACTGTGAGTATTTGGTTTAGAGAAAAACTCAGCTTCTACGAGACCCAGATATCTGACTGGAAATCAGCGCTCTGTTTGAAGAGTGCTCAAACCCCCAGAGAGATTTAATGTCTCAGGAGTGAAAGGATCTAGAATGTGCCCTCCATCAGTCATAACTGTGTCCTGTCCTTTGCAGAGCAAAGTTACACAACCGAATTTCACCCCATGGGGCCCCCATTTGGTCTTCTTTTGTTTCTGAATTTTGGACTTAGAAAAATCAATATAAAGATAAGCATCATATTCCATTCACAGGCAAATCCATATCCCAGGGGCAGAAAACAGAGGAAGCTGCATTGTTTTTTCTCTTCACATCATTTCAGTTCTCGAGCCAGCAGGGAATTGTATGCCTCTCTCCGCCACTCAGTCCTGTTTTCCTTCCTTCCACCATGTTAAACTGGAACAGTTTCTTTCTTCCTCCTTGTTAGAAGAAAAGTCTTCAACACCTTTGCTCATTTAGCCACTGTGAACCCACCCGCCTGCCTGCTCAGGAACTTCCCGCATCTCTGCTCTTGGCTCACCTTTTTAATTGCCCCAATTCAGTCCCCACCCTGACCTGGCCACTTTCCATCAAGATTTTCACCCGTTTCTGCCATAAGCTCCAGGTTACCACCAGGCTCGTTGATGTGCCAACAATGGCGACAGAGAACTTTCGTGACCTTCTGCGTGGTCCTGTCTGCCATCTGAGTGGTTTGCATGAACAGTACATGTAAAGACATGGTCTGACTTCTAGGCCTGGTAGTCTTGTGGCCCCTGGGAAGTGCAGTTGGGTAAAGATGACAGACACCCCTTGGAGGGTGGTTGGCCTCTGCCTTCGGGACAACTGTCACTTCTAGGTCTTGTGGCGGGATTGACAGCAAGAGGCAGGGAGAGATGGTGCGTGGAGAGAGGAGGCTCTGAGTGTGGGAAGGACTAGGAGGAAGGTACTCTGTGGTTTTGGCCAGAAGCCATGCCCCGGATCTCTATTTCTTTGCCAATACTGATTGTAAGCCCGGGGCCATCTATCTTCACTCAGCCCCAGCCTCCCTTTTTACTTAGCCATGGCCGTGGCTGCACCCTTGGGTGTTGCCTGGACCCTGGCAAGGCTTTTCTCCCTACCTTTACATGTGCCCTGGCTTTTCCTTCTGAAGGCTTGGTTGTTCCTGGACAGGCCTTGGGGCCGCATCCATAGTGACCCTCTGCTCGTTGTCCCCCCCTCAGCCTTCCAGCTGCTTCCACTCCCTCATCTGCTTTCCTTCATGGCTTACAGCAGGCTCACAGCCTCTGTGTCCTGGGCCAGGCAGATCTAAAAATGCAACCTCATGCAACAACCAGATTAACTTAGTGCCAAATCCAGGCTCTGGAACTTCACACTCTGTCTCTCTGAGCCCCACTCACTGCCTCTGAAAATCAGAGATCAAAATAATGCCTATCTCAGAGGGTTATTACAAGGATTCAAGAAGGTAATGTATAAGAGACCTTCACAAACCCTAATGCACTGTAATTATCTTAAAGGAAATTGTTATATATCGATCTCCGAAGATACAAAGAGCCACTCATTAAGCCTGGCCTATCAGCATGTCCATCAAAATGAGGTTCCAGAAAAGATATTCTTTCCTTAAATATTGATGAAAGCTTCAAGGCAACCTCTGATTCAAATTTCAATTGATTAAAAAGAATATAAAATGAACAGTCTCCCATCCAATCCTTTCTAGCTACCAAATTCTCCTCCCTGGAGGCAGCCTTTATTATTATTTTTTTGTGTATCACCCTAGAGGTGCTTCATGCACATGCAGGGAAGTGTTGGCTATTCATTCTCCTCCCCCTTGACATGGGTGGCAGCTGCCATGCATACTGCACCTTGTTTTCCCTCCCCTTCCCACTCGGTTGTTTTATCTTTGCCAATCAGATAGGTGGAAGTGGTATTTTGCTTTTGTTTTAATTTGTGTTTTACTTATTATAAGTGAGATTCAGGACAATTTTCTACCTAAAAGCCCATGCGAATTTACTTTCATGTGAACTGGCTTTTCAGATGTTTTGCCCAGTTTCTTTGAGTTGACTTTATACTTATTGAGTTGCAAGAGCTCTTTGCTAGTCAAACAAGCCCTTTGTAATATATGTTACAGCTATTTTTCCCAGTTTACTGTTTACTTTTTGAGTCTGTTAATATTACTTGTTTCCATGCAGAGTTTGATTTTATGTAGTCATATTTCTGTCATGAGCTTTGGTAAGAAAGAAGAAAGAGCTGTTCAGCTCCGAAGTTTGATTTTGGTCAATCTGTCTCGAGCTTTCATTCTTTTTCTACCACTTAGTGTTATCCTCTGACCGGGTGAAGGGGGCAGGGACTAGAGCTTTGACCTGAATCTGAATGGTCCTAGGAAGCAAGGGACAGTCCAGAATTCTGAGTCCTGGGACAAACTGAGAACACAGATGAGATCTGAAGTGAAGGGTTTTCCTTGGAGGGAGGCTTGAAGGTCCCAGTAATCAGAACATAGGGATTCCTCAGAGCTAGGAAGAAAGAAGTCTTTTGCTAAATTGGGGTTGGATTAAGGGTGCCAAGCCTGTTCCAGACTTGCTGTCCTCGGGCAATTTAGGAGAATGAGAGAATTATCCTAGTCAGTGGATTCGAACCTGCACAGTTGAGGTCAGCCTTTGTGGCAGAGTCTAGTATTCAGAGAAACATAGACATACGTTCTCTAGCTCATTTTCTCTTCTGAGATGCCAAGTCCTGCCCTTGTGTGTCAGATCACAGTAATCCCATCTGTTACATATTCCGTCATTGTGGAATCATGGAATCAGGAGCTAGGAAAGGGATTGATACTTGATCCTTTCTGCACTGATGTCCCATTCTGTGCTGATGTCCCTTCTTTAATATAGTCATAGGCAAAGCCCATGCCCAGTGAGGACAGCTTATTAACCACCTGCTCTGCATGGAGGTCCGATGGCAGCAGCAGCTGGATCAGTCTTGGGGGGGATGGCAGAGCGGTACATTTCTTGAGCAAGTGGTGTCACCTTGGGCCCTTCAAATGTTAGGAAAGATTCTGAGCAAGTTCACCAGCAGCTGGGCTGTTCTCTTTTGAGCATTCAGACATCTGATGGATATTCCAGCTTGTTAGGACTAGTAGCTGGAAAGTTTGCTCTGAATGCCATTACTGATTTTTCCCCACCCCTGTCTCCCCACCCTTTGGCCATTCTCTTAAAGCCAGATTCTAATCTTTCTTTGAAAAGGGCATTTCTCAAAAGAAATGTTTTCTCTCTCTGCTAGACACTCCTGCAGCAAGTGAGGATGAATAGCAGCTTTGATCTTGTAGGCATTCTTTTTAAGTTTGATCTTTTGATCTAATGTTTTGTTTCCATATACTTAATGGTTTGCCTCAAAATCGCCTAAATACCAGGTCAAATAAGACAAATACTTTCAAAAGCAAAACCCATACCAATGCTTTATTGTTATCCCTAACAAAGTGCTATAAAATTGTTCTTTGCAACCAGCAAATTGTTTCTAAGTTGGCAGAAGGTGACGAGAACTTCTCAGTCTCTGTGACCATGGATCACTGACCTAGATGATCGCCAAAGCCCAAGTAGCAAATTACACATCGGTAACTCTGCTTTGTCACTGTCCTAACATTCTTTACGGGAAGTAATAGATAATTTACTTCTTCTAGGGCATTTGTCAAGCACCCCGGGCTGTGCAAGATTGCCTGTCTTTCCCATGAGGATTGTGGGACACCCTAGTTCACTCTACCTTAGCCCCATCGAAACATGAGCCTCTGAGCCAGTTTAGTGTGCAGTGCAAGTCACAGATGTCTCAGGCAGTCCCACACAGAATTATTAGTGGACAGAGCACTGAATCCAGGGTTATCAGAGTTGGATAACAGTGCTGGAGGCATCTTTTCTCATAACCCTTCATCTTCCACCACATAAGTAGAAGTCCTAGGCACATGAGTCCATGAGGTAGAAGACTCTGAGAAATGCCAACACACTGGAGCAATATAAAATTGGAACACAGCTCCACAGGATTTAATTGACTGCATTTGGTGTTTGGGGTATTAGAAGTCTAAGTGAACCAGTGAATCAAGCCCACCGAAATTTTATTCTCGTTCAATGTAGTAATAACATGTATTCTAGGCCAAGACCTACAATAATTTGACTATATCTTTGCCAAAATATCCTTATGAGTAATTAATTTTAAGATTCTGTGGTTGCCACTCATCTTTAAATCCATGAGTCAGTCCCTAGGCCTCTTTCAAAAGTTAATTAATCTACATTTTTATGAAGGAAAACATTACCACTGTGATAGAACTGATGTGTGTATCAGAGCCAGTTTAGTGGGCACTGCAGAGCACAAATATCTCAGGCATTCCCAAACAGAATTATTAGTGGACAGTTATTAGTGGCTATCTATGTTGCCATGAAACCTTAAAATATACTGCAGACTAATGCATGTGTACAAAAAATGGAAAACTGGAAACATCCCAGGTATCCAACAATAAAGGAATGGTTAGATAAATTTTGGACATGTAAGCATTACAAATGAATACATGAGGATGTCTGCTTCTGGTCAAGACAGAGTATTAGGACCCAAATTTACCCTCCTGCCTGAAATAGCCAAAAAAGAAAAAGAAAAGAAAAGAATACACAAAACAATGATTTTCAAGACACTGGACATCAGGCAGTGAAAGATAGTGACCCCTGAGAGATGGTACACAAAAGAGGTGAGTCCTATGAGTGGCCTGGCTTACTGCTTTGGGAGTTTGCAGGCCACAGCATATGGAGGGTGTCTTAGTCTGTTTTGTATTGCTATGAAAGAATACCCAAGACTCGGTAATTTATAAAGAAAAGAGGTTTATTGCATTTATGGGTTTGCAGGTTGAATAGTTCAAAGGCGTGGCCCTGGCTTCTGGCAAGGGCTTTTGTGCTGCATCACAACATGGCAGGAAAGGTCAAAGGGGAAGTGGACACGTGTGAAGAGAGAGAAACCTGAGAGACGTCTTGGCTTTATAACAACCCACTGTCTCAGAACCAATCCATTCCCACCAAAACGAATCCAGTCTCTCGAGAACATGAATTCGCTATGTTAAGAACAGCGCCAGTCCATTTATGTGGGGTCTGCCCCATGACCCAGACACCTCCCACTAGACCTCACCTCCCAACCCTGCCACAGTGGGGACCAAATTTCAACACACGTGTTGATGGGAACAAGCAAACCATATCCAAACCATAGCAGAGGAAGAACTGAGGTAGGGCCCAGCAACGTTCTGAGTTGAGAAGATAGAGCTAAGAGTCCAAGAAAGACCACGGCAGGTAGAGTTCATAGGATGCTGTACTGGAGAGAAACCCTGGAGATCTGCAGGTGATTTCCCTAGAGTATTCAGCACTGCTGATCAGCACCTGTGTGTGAGCTCAGGGCAAGAGCCATCCAAATGGATTAAAGGGAACAGTGCCCAGTGCTGGCACAGGGCCAGGAATAATGCCTGTTTCCACTAGGCAAACCGGAAAACCTTATAGTTCATGGGGCATGGGTAGAAGATGCAGAAGGATGTTGCCTTAGTAGTGTGGCAATTAGCCCCAGACTGAGCATTGCTTCCACCCTGCCGAGCAAATCAGAAAAGCAAAACCTCAAAGAATCAAAATGTTTCCAATAATTCAACTGCATCCCTGAATAAAGATCAAGAATATTCTTAGAAATACAAAAATATCAAGTACCGAACAAGGTAAATTTTATAACATCTGTCATCAAGGATTACAAGGCATGCAAAGAAGCAGAAAAACACAATCAGAACCAATCCAGAACTGACACAGATGTTAGAATGGGCAAACGAGAATGTGAAAAGTTGTTACAACTGTACTTTGTATGTTTGAAAAGTTTAGCAGAGACATGGAAGATATTTTTTAAAAGACCTAAGGAGAACTTTTAGAGATGAAAACTATAAAGTCTGAGATGAAAAATACAGGGAACGTGATTTATTGCAGATTAGATATTGCAGAAGGAAAATTAGTGAGTTTGAATACATAGTGATAGAAGGTATTCGCAATGAAACACAGAAAGAATTCTTTTAAAAAATAAAGATAGGCCGGGTGCAGTGGCTCGTGCATTTAATCCCTGCACTTTCGGAGGCTGAGGCAGGAGGATCACTTGAGGCCAGAAGTTCAAGACCTGCCTGAGCAACCTAGTGAGACCCTGTCTCTACAAAGAATAGAAATAATTAGCCAGGTGTAATGGCACACACTTGGGAGGCTGAGGCAGTAAGATGGCTTGAGCCCAGGAATTTGAGGTTGCAGTGAGCTATGATGACACCACTGTACTCTAGCCTGGGTAACAGAGTGAGACCCTGTATCAAAAAAAAAAAAAAATTATTAGATAATTTCACATGGCTTAATATGTGTGTGATTGGAGTCCCTGAATAAAGGGGGCCAGGGGAGAGCAGCAAAAATATTTGAAAAAAATAATGCTTAAAATTTTTCTGAATGTGATGAAAACTACAAACTCACAGATCCAATGTGCTCAATGGACCCTGATCTCAAGAAATAGGAAGAAAGCCACACCAAGGCATATCACAATCAAATTGCTCAAAACCAGTGATAAAAAGGAAAAAGAAGCATAACATACAGAGGAACAAAAGATGATGCCACAGTCTTATAAACAATGCAAGTGAGAAGACAGTGAAGCCACATCTTTATTGAAAGGAAAAAACTGTCAGCCTAGGCTTCCATTACATATCGAGCAAAAAATATCTTTGAGAATTAAAGGCAACAAAATCAGTTTTCAGATACACAAAAGCTGAAAGAATTCATTACCAGCAGACCAGCACTGCAAGAAGCCCTTCAGGCAGAAGGAAAATGATACCAAATTGAAATCTGGGTGTACACAAAGGAATGAAAAACATCAGAAATGGTAACTACACTGCCCCAGTGCTCTCAAATGGACTATGAGAGTTCAGAGTAGCCTTATTTGTAGCGGCCCAAATCTAGAAACAACCCAAATGTCAATCAACAGGTGATCAGATAACATGCTGTGGTATATCCACACAATGAAGTACTACTCAGCAGGAAAAGGAATGAATGTCGATACATGCTACAACATGGATGAATCTCAAAATAACTGTTCTGTGAAAGAAGCCAAAGAAGAGTATATACTGTATGGTTCCATTTATACAAAATTTTAAGAAATGCAAAGTAGCATATAGTGACAGAAAGCAGATCAGCCTGGAAGTGGAGATGGGTATGAGAAGAAGAAGGGAGGGACTGCAAAAGGGCACAGGGAAACCTTTGGAGATGATGGATATATTCACCATCTTGACGTGGTGTTGGTTTCACAATTACATACATACGTCCAAAGTTAGCAAATGGTACAGCTTGTGTTTGCATACTTTATTATATGTTAATTAAATCTCAATAAAGCTGTTAAAAATTAATATACGAAGACAGAGTGGAATGTGGGAAAGACATAGGAAAAGGACACAGAAAAATATAGAATATACAATTTTATAAACCCTGTAACCTAAAACAGCAACTTAAAGTACTTAAAAATTATACACACACACACACACACACACACACACACACACACATATGTGTATATATGCCCTGTAACAGCTAGGTAAAACACTACATACAACACAGATGGTATATCTATCAAGAAATAATTTAGAAAGGTAGTTATGTTTAGAAAAAAGTTGTTGCAATAATTTTACCAGTTTTAATAATATAAATATGAATAAATAGCACATAAAAAATGTACTGTATTCTCAGACTTTGCCCTTTTATGGGATTTGAATTTTAATTACTGTATTTAAGGTTTTTAATGATTGCCTTAGAAACTTAATCTTTCTGTGCCACAATCTCTCCTTATATATAAAATGAGGACATTAATAGTGTTTAACTCCTGGAAGCTTAAATGAGCTAATTCATTTCTAAGTGCTTGGAACAGTACCTGGCATACAGTAAGCACTCAATACATGTTAGCTTTTACCGTTACCAGCTACTAATGGAATGTTGCCTCCAGGACTGCCTTGGATCCAGAAAGTCGAACTTTTAAATGCTGATTCCTCTCCTATGTCTGTGTACTCAGAGAAAAGCAATAAAAATTGAAAAAGGGATAGGGAGAAAAGGGGAAGGGCTTGTTTCTTTGTTTCTGCTTCCTGAGTCCAAGGAAACAAGACCCCACAAATGTGCAGAGCAATTCTTTGGGTCCCATGGGGAGAGGCGTGGGCATGGTGGACGTGGAGCCAGTCAGGGCTCACTTCAAGGTCACAGACCTCGGCTGGGTTGGAAATGATGGATGAAGCGAGTAGCTGGCCTGCACGTCCAGTCCCAGCTCTCAGGCGTGCTCCCAGGTAGGGGTTTGTGTCCTCCCCCACCTGACTGGGCCTTGCCACCACCTCTTTCCTCTGGACTCTGGACCCCCTGTTTGAGCAGGTAGTTTTCTTTTTGTTTTATGGATCATTGTTTCTCTGAGTGATCTCTTGGCCTCCAATCTTAGCTAACAACCTTGCCTGTCATTATCTTGGGCTGTTTACGGCGATGTGTGTGTGTGCTTGTGTTGTGTGTATTTATTCTAATGTATGCATGTATATTCCAACTAATAGAGAAAACAATCCACTTTATCATTTTCACATGTAACAGTTCATACTGATAAGTCATATTTTTCTCATTCCACCTTTAAGCTAGAGGTAGAGTCATCACAAAGTGTTAAGGGTGGAAAGGAGATGAGCCTCCAAGGAGTTAAGGGTTCTCCCTGGCACCTTCCAACTGCAGTCACGTACAAGTGCTTTACTGTCTGCTTCTCTTTATTAAGTAATTTAACTTTACAAGAAACTGTAAAACCAAATGGTGATAATTTGGATAACTTTCAGAGACATGGAGATTGTACTACTTAAAAGAATTCTATGACTTTGGAAGATCGAGGTGGGAGGATCACTCGAGGCCAGGAATCCAAGACCAACCTGGGCAATAGCAAGACCCCATCTCTACCAAAAAAAAAAAAAATACCATGAAGCTCCTTCTCTTATGTAGATAATCTACATAATAATTTGTTTTTCATAAATTTGCATCTTTACACAATGCAGTTCATTAAAACAGAATCCTTATGATCTTAACTCATGTTTCATTACCATGAACCAAAGCATCTTAACATGAGGTGAAATGGATTGTAGCCTTGTAATATCCCTCAATTACAGCAGCCATTGGATAATGCCGCATTCTCCCACCTCATCCAGACATTGGAACGCGGTGCATTTGTGCAGGACTATCAAATCCTAGAGCTCGTTTATCTATCTAAGCCACAGCTCTGCTTATAGGATTTTCTGTAAAAGGACATGTTGAGTGACATGTCAGATTCCTACAGTCTGGGACCTTTATTCCTTTCACGGATTTGCATTGAAATTAGTAGTAAAACTAATGGAAGTAGATGGAATTATTCATTTCCTGGGGATACCTGTGAGTGATTATGCCCTAAATACAAAACAAAGCAGTCCTTCTCGTCACACATTTTTTTTCCAGAATCTTGTGTTCTAAAACTCATGTAGAACTAATTTCAGATGTGCGTGATAAAGCTTGCTTTAAATTCTCAAGTGGGTCATATGGGAAAAAGAACTACCTGGTGGCAGTGGGTCAGGCTGTGCACTGTGTTTCCTGGGTGGGCTGGGTCAGTGTAACCCGTGAGCACTGTGGTCTGGATTGCAGCTGTGTCTGATGTGCTGCTCCTCGGCTGGTTTCACAGCAGCTGTGTGCAAAGCCTCCACCTGGAGAGCCGAGTCTTTACTCTCTGGAGCTACGTGTGGGGATAGTGGAGTGTGGGGACTTCAAGGATTTTCTGCTCGAGCCTCTCTGCCTTGGGCAGCCCGGCAGGACCCTGAAGCACAAGTTCACTCTCGAGTGGGATACAGCCAGTGATGGCCACTGACCCATGTACCACAGAAGGAAGGGTGGTATGTGTTGGAAGAAAGGCTGGTTCAAGACTCAACCTCAGGATAGGGGAAGAGAAGGGGCTGTGTGTTGGGTGGGGTTATAACCTTCTGAAGAAAGACATCCTAGTATAATGTGAGAAGGCAACATAATCTGACGGTCTAGCCCAGGTTTTCTCAACTTCACTATGGACATCTTTAGTCAGGTAATTCTGTATTATGGGGACTGTCTTGTGCAGTGTAGGATGGACAGCAGCATTTTTGGCCTCTACCCGCTAGAAGCCAGTAGCACCTCCCCTTTCCTCCAACCAAAAATGTCTCCAGACATTGCCAAATGTCTCCTGGGGGTCAAAATCACCCCCCGCTGAGAAACACTAATGTGCAGTAGTAAGCCGTGTCACGAAGCCACCAAGTCAAATGCAGCAACAGCTTGACTCCTTTTTTACAGGCTTTCTTGGTCTTGTAGACATCTCGGCTTGTACTCCTGAGTTGAAGGCCCCTTTGTTTTTTCTCAGTGTCCCTTGATGGTTGAGACCAGGGATTCTAAGTCAGGAAGACCATGGCTGGTTACTCTGCCTCATGAAATGGCGGTTTCCTCATCTGTACGTGGAAGTAGCAGTGGGACTCATGCTGCTCTGAGGTCGATAGGAGTAATGCATGTGAAGGACTTTTCTCCAAGGCTGGTGTCAAATTAGGACCTAAGAGTCATGCAGAATTCATAGAGTTAAGGTATTTAGAGCTTCCACCGTTTTATCATCTACCATGTTCACATTTCAGGATAAATGAGTCTGTCTAAGATAAGTTTTAAAAAGCCTCAATACCCCTCCCCCCCGTACATTTACTCACACAGGCACCTGGCCACAGGGGGTAGGTGGCAAGAGGGTTACATTCTCTACTTAGAAGATGCAGAGGCAGCCCCACCCTGATTCGTGCTGCCTTTGCTGCCTGCAGGCCGCCTCCTGAGCAGAGCCCCCAGGGTTTTAAGGGCCCATGGAAGTAAAGGGAGGCTGTTTGGAGGCAGGGTAACAGCACTTCAGTTAGAAGGAAGAGTAGGAGTTCTCCCTTCTCCCTCTGTTGATATCCTTTTCTCACTCTTGACTTACTTTCCTAGCTTTGCTCAATGCAAACCTTCTTGGAATACTTCTGCATTTCAACTGGGGTTCATGAAGCACTTGTAAGCTGTCAATACTCTAACTCATCAGAAAATATCTGGAAGGTTTTCTTCTCAAATAATGTTGCTAGGCTTCCCAGAGTCCTAACCTTGTACTCAAAGCCATTAAGAAACAATGATAAAACTCAGCCTGTTTGAGGCCAACAGCCTGTCCCTGGTGGCTCACCTGGGTTGGTATGGAGTCTCTCTTGGTCTTAGAGCTCTTGGACCTTGACTCTGTGAGGCCCTCTCCTCATGTGTCCCCCTTTGCTCTGCAAAATGTGTGAGCAGAGTCTGCAGCCAGCCTGAGGCTTTTCTAGAGCTTCAGTTTCATCCACTAGAGACTCGGTGAGACCGAAGCTCCGTGTCCCTGTTAAAATGCCCAGAGTCTCCCAGAAGGAGTGATTGCCACATGGTGGTCACAATTCCTTTGAGTCCAGGATCCCAAACCCTGTCCTGCCACCAGTGCCAGCCTCTGCCCCAGCTGGGTCTCTACAACGGTGAGGGACAGAGGCTGGGGGAGGGTGGTGAACTCAGCCTGTCGTAGCCTTTTATAGAGGAATATCCAGGCTCTTTGATGTTGCCCCTGGAAGCCTCTGAGACTTGCTTCAATTAATTGTATCTCAAGGCCAGTTTGACACTTGGCCAAGAAGTCATTTCCTTTGCATACAGATTCTGCTGGGATCTGTGTGGTCCATCAGATTTGCCCCAGGGTCAGCAGATGCCTGGGAGCTTTACAAGCACCACCCCAGCCCCACCACACACGTAGCTCCTTGTCAGCACCCAGTTGTGCACAATGCATGCTTTGGGGTCTGCGGACTGCCGACCTGTCTCTCTCAACCAGGTGAAAATCCGGAGAACTTCACGAGTACCTTCCCTCCTTCTGGAGCCAGACTTCCTCAAGGGCATCACAAAGAATGTCCCCAAACTGTGGGCCTGCCTGAGGGAGGGGAGAGCAAGGTCTCTCAAAGGGGCTGCTCATTTTCTGAAAATGGTCATTATTAAAATGTTTCCAAATGGAGTCTGTCAGTATTTGATCAAGTCTCTCAACAAACATAACAGCCAACATGAGAGTTTTTAGCTGTCCAGCAGTCAGTATGAGACCTAAATTTTGATTAATTGGTACCTGACGGCTTTAATCATATAAACCAAATGTGCTTTAATTTTCCTTTTGATTTTATTTTCCTGCTAATTTTGTCAATTTGAAGGAATTTCAGTGGCCCCTAATGTTTCATTAGAGAGTCACAGAAGTAGGTGGCGAAGTTTGGAGGACAGTGCAAGGCCGCAGCAGAAGTGAGTAGACTTAGCTCGGATGGCTCCGCCAGCTCATTGGAAGTGGCTGCCCAGCTATGTTCAGCCTTGTTCTGACTCATGTTGAGGAGGGTCTTAAGGTGACAGTGAGTCTCATGGAGGTGGCTGTCTCTGAGTCCTAGGAAGCATGCAGGTCATTCTCAAAGCTGCCACCCCCAGGGTCACACTTTTGCTGGCTGTGGCTACCTATGGCCATGAAGCTGCCACCAGCCCTGAAGAGGCCCCTCACCTGCCTTCCTGCCTGAAGGCTTAGTGTCCGGCCCAGACTAAGGAATCCTGGGGTGTTGCCCCCCACTCCATTCTCCAGGCCTGGCCACCTCTCATGTCCCTTAGTCCCCGAGGCCCATTGTCCCACCTTACTAATCCCAACTTGATGCCTTTGGAGTTCTTTGTGGTGGCTTTTCTAAAGGCCTGTGGCGACCGAGTACTAGGTCCCAACCCTGTGCCATCTCCCAGGTCTCCCTTCCATACTTGTGGATTCCGGGCAGCAAAGGTGTGTTTCCTCAATAGAGCATGTTACTAAGAGCAGAAATGACAGCAGGCCACATCCACTGACCTTTCCCGCAGTTGTAACATGTGTTTCAGGAGGAGGCTGAAGACTTCAGTCATTTAGGTGACAATTTCACCATGTGTTAAAACTTAACGAAAAAATAAAATGCTCATCTAGTAAGTCTCTTGAAAAGATTGCTAACAATTGTCAATTGGTCGATCTCCCCTCCACTCAGTATGTAATAGTGTTGCCCATTTTCAAATGTAAGCTCTATTTCTCCTTTTCTCTGAAGAGTACTTGAGTTACTTTATTTCTGATAGAAATCTCAAGGGTTCTGTTTCCATATGTAAAGGATGTAGACTTTTCTCCCATTTTCTCAGAAAGGGAGTATTTAGACGTTTGGCCCTATGGTGCTTGGCTTGTTTGGCATGCTCACCCCAACAGCCACCTGCCAGCTCACACCTACTCCAAGGTGTCTTCCCGATTGAAGCCTTGGTGGGAGGGCAGGGAGGACGCATCAGGTCAGCGTGGTTGGGGATCTGGTGCCAGCACATGAGCTCCTGGGTGAGGTGCCTGGTCCCCGTCGCCTCTCACCTGGACCACTCCTCAGTGACTCCTGACTGGCTCCCTGCTTCCTGCTGGTCCCCAATCCTGCAGCTTCCAAACCTCTGCCCAGTTCATTCCCACCCGGGCCTTCGTGCTTGATGCCATTACCCTTTTTAGAGCACAAGTCCTGCAGATACTCTCACTGCTGGTTCTCTCATCCTTCTACCGCAGCTCAAGTGTCAGCTCTCAGGGACACTGTCCTGGCCAACTTTACACCACTGTTCTCTCCCCTTGCTTCATTTTCTTCACGACATCTACTGGCATCTCAAGTTATTTTGTTTACTTTTTAGTTGTCTTTCTCACAGTGGAAGCTCTACCTTGACACCCCCAGGATATACCCCCAGAATCTAAAGAGTCCTGTGCACAGTAGGTGTTCAGTACATCCTGTCTTCTCCACTACAGGATTATGCTGATACTTGTAGGTTCCCTTACAGTTTCCAAAAGAGTTTTGTGTGTGTTCCTCGTCTCACTTGTGATTATGACTTCTTTTCTGCCCTGACTAGACTTGAGGGAGTGAGGACTGGGGGTCACTTTCTCATAACATTGGACATCTCAGACAGGATGTGCCCATACTCTCTGCGTATCCCTGCAGTTATGGTCCACGTGTATTTTTATATTTTATGTTTTTTACTTTGTATTGTGAGCATTTTCCTGATTGTCCCTATTTATAGTGGCTGAATCACCACAGAGCGATCTAGTGGCCGACAGCGTCCTCACTTTGTAGAGTGAGGAACTGAGGAAAGAAGGAAGTTGTGGGGCTTATTTGGCCTTGTTGACCTGACATCGTTCTACTTGGCTCCCCTCCGTCCAATGGAAGGTTCAGAGAAAGGGCTGGAGACGGGCACTGTTAGGCCACTTCTCCTACCTACTTCTCCTTTCCCACCTTAGAGCCCCCCATCGCACATGCTCCCCTCACAGCTCAAAATCAGTGACTCCATTGTCAAATAGACATCTCAGTGTGACCCCCATAGTATTCCTAAAGACCTGCTGGGAATTGTTTGGATCAAGTGTGCATAATATCTACTCACACAGTTCCTCACTTCTATGACCCAAGTTCTCCCACTCACCGAAATCACACCATGGTTACTACTTTGAATATTTTCTCTCATGAGGAGATGATTCCAGCTGCATCCATGGTTGACATCCTAGCACCAATGCCTTGGACATCTCTTCTCTCATGCTTATCTTACTAAGTGCTTGGTTTGGGTCCTCTTGGGCAAAATGGTATGTCCTGATCCTATATTTCAGCAGAACTTTCTTTGGACCAACCTCTAGTTTATTCTTATATCCATAAGATGTCCACACCATAAATTTTACCAGTGAAAACTGTTTTTTTCCTCACTTATTTTGAATTTGGCTATTGTAGATAGTTGGATCAGGCCTAAAAGATTTCCCAAGCCAGCTATATTATATTCAACATTTTAAACTTACTGGATTTAATGGCCAGAAACTGATGTAATTATGAACAGTTTCTAAGCAATAAGGGCATTTTTACTGCCCTGCGGAGAGATGAGAGAATTGGCTGGCCTAAAATGAAGAAGGAGGTACCTATGGATAATTTTCTTCTAGAAAATAGTCATGTCTTATGGGGTGAAAAAGAAAAACATTTGTATCTTCAGGATGTCATTTCCATGTCCTCTAGATTTAGCAGGTGCCCACAGGTACAGAGTTTGGGCAAGAGAGAAGAGTGGAGGTGTCAGGCTAGGTTGAGGAGAGTACAGACGTCAGGAGGGAAGAAAGGTCAAGAGAAAGAAGAAAATCTTTCAACACTGGTGTGTTCTCACCAAACTCTGCTCTCCCATGCTGCTCGATAATAGAATGCTAGCTTACTGTCCTTCCTCCTGCACATGCTGCCTTTCCAAATCTGGAAATATCAGCAGAGAGGAGTAGTGCTGCCCACTTTGGGCCCAGCTCCAGAGGCTTCTGAGTTAAACACTGCAGGCCACGCCATTTCCTCAGAGGCCTGGGCTCCAGGAAGCTGGGCTGGCTTCCTCCACGGTAGAATGTCAGCCTCCTCACTACACGTGGGAGGTGTCAATTCCTGCCTTCCCCAGCCACATACTGGCCCTGTTGCTGTGTCAGGTGCTCCTGCAGAGAGACCCTCATGATGGGAGGCAAAGAGAACATGGTGACCAGGGCGGGAAGCCACAGAGGGACGGCAAAGGGCAGCACAGCAACAGGGTGGGATGCAGGAGAGAGTTGGCCAGATCTGGGCTTCCACTCCAGCTCCACTACCGACCACCACCTCTCCCCATCTCTAATGTGGGATCATAGGGGACCATCCTCCTAGGGGCATGGTGAAGAGAACATGAGATAATGGCCCACAGTGGCTGTCTAGCAAGCTGCTGATTCACTTCCCATCACCAGCAAGGACAGACCTCCACCTATGAGTGCCAGGAGAGCTGTGCAAAGCCTCTGGTAGCCAGGCTCTGAGAGAGGTTACCAAATGTGTGGTGGGCTCCATGCTAGGGACAGATTACTGGACAGTACACAGGATCCACAGACTCCTTTGGTCAAGCCCAGGAGCCCCTGATTCTGTCCATGAGAGAGATTCTCTGGTCCCTGCTCCCACTAGAAATGAGGAGGAGCAACAACAGTGGTGGGGAGCAAAGGGGGCCATGCAGTTTGCAAGAGGTGGCCCACAGAAAGTGCAGAGTGGGTGGGCCATTTATACAAGGTCACCGAGCATGTAGGCAGGGGAGTAGAGTGAAATCCTGTGTAGTCAGTCATTTAATAATCAGCCAGTCAGCCCACAGCTGTGCAGGGAACTTAGAGGAAGATGGGAGGATGGAGTGGTCGCTTGGGAAGAGTGAGGGTCTTAAAGTTGCAGATAATGGGTCAAATCTCAGTGCCTCTGCTTGCTGGCTGAGTGACCTTGGATGAATCACACAAGCCCTCCTTGCCTCTATTTCCTCATCTGTAAAATAAATATAGTAATACTTGTTTTTCAAGGTTGTCAAAAAGAAGATAATACATTTGAAAGCACTTAACTCCATTCCTGAATATAGTAGGTGCTCAGAAATGTTAATTTCTTTTCTTGACCCAAATGCCAAGCCCTTTTTACTCAAAGGCTTTTTGACTTATTTATTCCTGTAGATAAAGGTGAATCCCAACAGTTTCTACCTGAAACCTAGGTGTTGTTGGCTTTGCCCCCACACATCTGCTAAATGCCCTGTGCAGACTTCCTTCCCCCACCCAATTGTTCTGGAGCACACAACGTGCAGACTCCTGGGTGTTCTTGAATAGCAGGTGGTCTGCCATTTTCTTCTTCTCCTGTCCTAGCCTTCTTCAACTTGAGGAATCATTGTATTCCGGATGCCACCAGTTTCTCAGATCTTAGTACTCTGTGGAGTCTACGTGAGTTAAAGCTAGCTAAACTGTGCTTCATGCAGAACGTGGAAGAAGCCACGCATGGTGGCCCACCTGGACACAAAGATGGTGCTGCTTATGCTCCAATACTGTTCAGGGTGCTTAGTGCAATATCTCTGTCTCCCTGCAGAGAACCTGCCCTCATGGAGGTCTGGGCCAAATCCTGGTGAGCAGGGCTTTGTGACTGGGCTGCCTCATCTGTAGGACCTGGCTCTTCCCTGGAGCCATCTGCTACCCTTTGCCCTTGGTGATCAGCAGATCCACTGACAGGAATCCTTAGGGACACCAGCAGTACTCTTTCGTCATCCCCTGCTTCCTAACCCTGGGCAGAAGGGGTCTCACTTGGTTTTGCTGAGGAACCTAAAGTTTCTAAATGGACTCCAGGGAAAGCACAGATGCCATGAGGCAGCCCAGGCTGTGCATGAGAATTACTCCATTCGGTCTCAGCTTCACTCAGCATCCTGTGGAAGATGTGATGAGCATATGGGCCCAGTTGCAGAGCAGCATGTGTTAATATAAACTTGCTGTAATCTGAATATACAAGGTGAGACCCTGGCAGCAGCTTGAGAAGTTTCTAGACCAACCCAGAATGCACGCAGCAACACCAGGTAGAAAGTGCCTGCGGGAGGGGCTGCCAGATTGCATCACGCCGACCAGAGGTTCTCCTCCAGATTCCATCCTGGCGTCAGGTGGCAAGCGGGTGGCGTGTCTCAATATGCAACTGGGAGAAATGGCTTTGAAGTAACATGAAAACTCCAGCTGAAGAGAAGACAAAGTATATGTTAAGAGAACCAAATAAAGGGGCTGGATGAATAGGTTTATTTTTGAAATTTAAACTCTCTGAAGTAAAGTTGTCATAGTTACCTGCTTGTTTTTACTTGTATTTATGAGATCTGAAGGCTAAGAATTAAAATAATCCTCCCCTGTGTGATGTGTGTGTCTGTAATAACAAGTGCCAAGGAGCACCTGGGCTGCGCTCACCGTGGCAGCTTCATCTCCTGATTTGTTTTTTCCTCGTCTGTCAGGGTTGCCTGGGCCTGTCGAGGGGAACTCATGGTTAGAAAGCTGGGGCTCACATGGCTTCGCTTTGCCACACACATTCAGGACCACGAAAGATATAGACACACATTATTGCACACTCATAAAGTACCACAGCCTGCCCGTACCTGACTCAGTCATGGCCACGTATCTTTCCACACCAAAAACCACTTATAAATACAGAAGCCTACACTGGAGCATTTTACAAGCTTCATGCGGATGATGCTGTGAGTCACATTTATGAGCATAAATTCGTGATGTGCTGTGGTGAAAGAAAACAGAAGTGCATTCTGATCTGCCTGTTTTTTAAGGCCTCAGGTAAGGGTATACCCAGGCTTGGAGAAGACACTAGGCTTGGATTTGTCCCTCAATGGCCACTTTGCTGTGGGCAGGCCGTGGTCTTCCCTGTTGTCACAACTTGCCTGCAAACTGAAGAGGTTGGCCACCTTCAGGGTTCTGCCATTATCAGGGAGCATAGCATGGCTCCTCTTCCCAGTTTGCAGTTGGGGAAGCTGAAATCCAGAAAAGAGCCATCCCAAACTCTGTACTGCAGGGTGTTGTGTAGAAAGCCACTACCTTACAATCCATGCGCCTGCTAGGAAGTTTGAGTGATGATTCTGCAGGACAGCTGGCATCTCCTTCCAATGTTTGGGCTGTACCAAGTGATACATGAATGCCAGATTGACACAGTGCCATGTTAAAGTGACCACAGCAGAAGGTCGAATAAAATTATGTATTTACCCAAAGTGCATTATCTGATTTTTCAATGTATGTATATATCGTCAATAGATGCAGAGGAATTGTCTTTCCAAGTTGATCCTAATTCTAAGCTCAAATCCCCAACTCATGATTTTTCCCTTAAAGACCCCATGTTTTAAACAATACCTGTCTACCAGGTGAATTTTATGTATTTAGTATAATTCGTGTTTCTGTTTTGATTGGTGTTAGCCATATAGCTACCAGTACGATGCCTAAGCAGCATGAGATAAATGACTAACACTCCAGCCTCAGCTGATACATTTTTACCATGAAGTAGAGAAATGAGGCAGGCGTGACTTTGTTTGCAGGAAATGGATGCCTGCCATTTGATGTTTTGAAATATTGAAATCCACTCATGGACTCAGAGGTCCAGGAACCTTTGCTGTAGTACATTATTGCAAAATAAAATTGCATTTGCTTGTCTTGACTTATGGGGAATTAACTGACTTCAATAATGAAAATAACTATAGGAAGTAGGTATTATGTTTACACTCTTCTCCAGTCTTCTCTCGCATTTTTTCTTCTCTTTTTTCCAGCTGCCTTCTAAACAGAAACTTCTATTATTTTCTTAAAGAGTCATTTCAGTGCCCTTTCTTGTCTTTTATCATCACAGCCAGAAGTTCTCCAATAGTCGCTTAGCCATGAATTCAACATAACAGTGGACAAGGGTCACTTTACTCCTCCCCCATTTAGAATACCGAGGAGATTTCTCCATGGGTCTCAGTGTGCATGAAACATTCTCTGCTTAGGTAGCACAAGAGAGAAGTAGGTGGATGATTTTTGAGCAGACCCATAATTGGGTTATTGAGAAAATTGAAGTACTGAGAAAATAAAAGATTAAAGGTCACATTGGTAGATATAGTGGACTCAAATATTTCTAAAAGAAAGTTGGTTCCCATCTTAATGTATAACCTTAAATGGCCTAAGAGGAGACTGGGGAGAAAGGAGCAATTCATTCCTAGGATCATGTACTTCGAAGCCACTTGAAATCCTAATATTGCAACCTGGGCTAGTTATTAAAAATGGTTTGGTGTCATGGGGCAAAATAATTTAGCAAAGCAAATTAAAACTCTTATTCAAACATTACCCGGACTTACTTTTACTGGTATCTCATTTTAAAAATCACATCAGACTATACAGGATTGATTGCATTCCAAGTGATGCATGCATGGCTTCCTTGTTGTTTTTCCATTTCCCTGTTGAAGGACATCTTGGCTGCTTCTACTTTTTAGCAATTATGAATAAAGCTGAAATAGAATTTTGCATACATGCTTTAATGTGGATATAAGTTTTCAGTTTACTTGGGTATATACCCAAGAGTGCAATTGCTAGGCCATGTGGTAAGACTATGTTTAATTTTATAAGGAATTGCCAAATTGTCTTCTAAAGTGCTATACAGTTTTACATTCCCACTAGCAATAAATGAGAATTTCTATTATTCTGCATCCTCACTAACATTTGTTACTGTCAGTTTTATAAATTTTAGGCATTCTAATAAGTATGTAGTGGTATTACATTGCCATTTTAGCATATATTTCCCTAGTGACAAATGACGTTGAACATCTTTTCTCATTTGCCACCCATGTATCTTCTTTGGTGAAGTGTCTACTCAGATTTTCTGCCTATTTTTAAAATTGGGCTGGTTTGTTCCTTTATTGTTGAATTTTAAGAGTTCTTTTTATGTTCTGGATATAAGTCCTTTATCAGATATGTGAGTTGCAAATGAAAAGCCTATCTTTTCATTCTCTTATTAGTATTTTCAAAGAGCAATATATTTAATATTGATAAAGTCCAATTTATCAGTTTTTATCTTTCAGGGATTGTGTTTTTGTGTTAAAAACTCATTGATAAACGCAAGGTCACATAGATTTTCTCCTATGTTTTCCTCTAGAAGTTTTATAGTTTACATTTTACATTTAGATTCACGATCTGAATTATGTTTTATATAAGGTATAAGATATGTGCCCAGGTTCATGTTTTTGCATATGGACATCCATTTGTTCTAACACACTTGTTCAGAAGACTTCCCTCATTGAATTACCTTTGCAGCTTTGTCAAAATTTTGACAATATTTGTATAGTTCTATTTCTGGGTTTTCTATTCTGTTCCATTGGATCTATATGTCCATCCCTCTGCCAATAGCACATTGCCATGGTTACTGTAGCCATATAGTAAATCTTAAAACCAGGTAGTATGATTCCTCATACTTTATTTGACTTTTTCAAAATTGTTTTTGTTATTCTGGCTCCTTTGCCTTTCCATACAAGTTTTAGAATAATTATCTATACTACAAAGATTCCTTCTGAGATTTTGATAGAAATGTCATTAGACTTAGAGTTTGAAAGAAATCATGTCTTTATCTTATGGAGCCTTCTAATCCTTGAACATGGTATATCCACTTATTTTTTTTCTTTCATCAGCATGTTACAGTTTTTCTCATGCAGACCCTGATGTATCTTGTTAGATTTATGCCTTTGAAATTTGTCAGAACTTGCCCTATGACCCAGCATATAGTGTACTTTGGAAATTTTCCGTGCGCACTTGAATATATAATCTATGATTTTTAGATTAATTTTTCTATATATGTAAATTAGTCAAGTTTGTTAATTTTGTTGTATAGAACTTCTCTGTCCCTTCTGGGTTAGGTATGCACATTACAGGGAGAGATTGAAAAGTGTCCCACCATGATTATGGATCTAACTCTCACTTTGGTTTTGTCATTTTTTATTTGCTTTATGTACTTTGATGCTGAGATTTGGGGCATATGAATTTAGAATTGGTATATCTTCCTGGTCAACTGGTCTTTTTATAAATATGAGATATCCCTCTTTAGTTATGCTTATTGCCTTACAATCTGCTTTAGTATTAGCTACGCCAACTGTCTTTGGTTACTGTTTGCATGGCATATCTTTCTCCCATTCTTTAACTTTCAGCTATTCTGTGCCCTTATATTTAAAGTATGTTTCTTACAAGCATGCTCACACACACACACATGTGTCTGTGTGTTGTGTTTTATTTTGTTTATATCCAATTTCAAATCTTAATCTTTTATTTGGAGTATTTGGTAAATTTATATTTAATGTAAAATATTGATATTTTGGGGTTTAACATTTACTCTTGATTTCTGCTCTTGGTTATTTCCTTC
>NW_012133857.1:5027392-5030176 GCF_000956105.1 Propithecus coquereli | reverse complement strand
TGAACAGAAGCCTGTTCTGGCATCAAAATCTGTCACAGTAGCCCTTCCATCTCTTTCATGAAAGCTTCATACACATCATCCTTAGTTTGTACTGAGACAGGAACAGAAGGACCAGATTTGGGGGCTGCTTTGGCAAGAGGTACAATAGAATTATCCTCTGACTTTCTTTGGGGAGCAGCAGTAGCCCCTTTATTCTCCCGATGTACTGTCAGTGCAGTGGGCACAAATCGAGTAATCTCTGCCTTGGGATTAGTGATCTGTGGCTTGGCACTGATGGTTGCTGTGGCTTTCTTCTCAATGGTGGCTGCACTTGTATCATCTGCCTTGGGTCGCTGAATCAAGTTGGGTGGGGCACTTAAAACCCCAGGGTTTGGCAAGGGAGCTGGTGGGAAAAGCCCAGGGGGCGCAGGTCCAAGTGGAGGCACCAAAGGTGGGCGCATCATGCCGGGATGGGGTGGAGGGATACCTGGAGGTGCAGGGGGAGGTAGCCTTGGTGGAGGTCCCCGAGGAGGAGAGCCAGGAGGCAGACCTGGAGGTGGACCTGGGGGAGGGCCAGGGGGTCAGCCTGGTGGTGGTCCCGGAGGTAAAAGTCGGGGTAAAGGCCCTCGGAGTCCTGGCATTCCAGGTGGTCTCAGGAATGGAGGAGCTCCTGGAGGTGGTCCAGGAGGCCATAAAGGTGGAGCAGGTGGTGGTCCAAGAGGAGGTGGTCCTGGCATGGAAGGTGCTTGTATCTGAGAGGGAGGAACAGACTGTGGGGGAGCCTGCTGCTGTGAAGAAGCAGCAGATGTGCCATCAGAATTAGCTTCCTCTTCATGCTGTTTTTGCGCTTGCTCTTCTGCTTCAGAGTCATCAGAATCATCTTCATCATCGTCCTCTGAAAATTCCTCTACTTCCTGCCCCTCCTCAGGGATTTCCTGACCTGCCATGTGAAGCATCATCTCTTGAAGAGGAGTCAGCTCCTTCATGTTCTTTTTCTTCCTTGATTTTCCAGGCATATCTGCAAATCGTACACTTAGATTTGACTTTTTTTCTTTATTGTTGTCTCTTTTGTTATCATCACGGTGTACAAATTTATCCCCCCTCACTTTGTCCATCTGATCTGTCAGTGTCACTGTCATCAGTACTGTCGTCATGCTTATCTTGATCCATGTCCTCAGGATAGCCGTCATCTTCACTGGTGCTGGAATCATCATCACGACCCTGCTGAGCAAGTTCAGGACTATATAACATGTCTTCATCTCGCCTACAAGAAGGAAGATCTAGGGCAAAGCCCACTTTACGGTCATACATCTGCAAAACTTGACGACGAGATGGACTAGGGGGAGGGCCAGGTGGTTTTCTGCCTGGGGGCAAACATGGAACACCATGTCCAAGAAGAGGAAGGATAGAAACTGCCCGAGTTGGAGGTCCATAGGCTGAGGTTTTCTTAAGGATAAAGGGCGGCTGGGCACCAGGAAGTGGAAGGTCCTGGATCAAAATGTTGGAAGGAGCATGTGGCATGTCTGGCAAAGGAATACTCTCCACTTCCACATGCTGAGCATTCTTGACAGCATCAAAATACTGGCTAAGTTGAGCCCTCTTCTGTTCATATTCTACTTCTAGTTTTCTCAGTTCTTTGTAAATATCCAGATTCTCTTTTTCATAGAGTCGTAGAATACGTTCAAAGGTTTCACGCAGCTTTTTACGCTTGTCTTTCGGTACTTTCTCATTTAACTGTGGCTGTTGCACTGGGTTAAATTCCATTTCATCCAATTTCTCCATGTCCCAAATAATCTTTTTGGGATCTTTCATCTTCAAAACTGCAGCTCATACCATCATGTGCTGTTTTTTGTTCTTCCTTAATTCTCTTTTCCGGGCTTCCTTTCGAGCTTGGTCTGTAGGGTTCATGAATTTTCCACTCTTGGTGGATGATGTAAATCTCCGTCCCATGTTGACAATCTGTGTGGTTTACTTGTTCACTAAGAGAGAGAAAAAAAAAAAAAAACACTTCTGGGCTCCCAGAGCTGTGAGAAGCAGGGAGGGGACGACTCCCAGCCTTTTTTACTTTCTAGGGCCTTTCAGTCAGCCTCTCGGTCAACCAACCAGCCACCGCCATCTTGAAACCTTGCGCCCCTCCGCAATCGAGGCCTTGACTCTTAAAAAGAGACCTTACTACTTTTGCCCTCCCCCACTTATGTTCCAGTTGTCTTGTATATTACATCTACATACATTGAAAACCCCATCAGAATATATTATATTTTATGCTTTTCTAAGACGAAACATCCTCTAAAGAAAGAGGACATCCAATTCTGTGCTCTGTATTCCTGATGTTCCAAGTTTCCTTCTGGTATTAATATTATTTCCTTCTCTTTGAAGAACTTCCTTTAGTAATTCTTTTATAGCAGCTCTGTTTCTGCTAGCTTTCTTTCATCTGAGAATGTCTTTAGTTCACCTTCATTCCTGAATAACATTTTAATATCATGATATCATTCCTGAATGATATTTGCTAGATACAGAATTCTAGTTTGATAATTTATTTCTTTTAGCACTTTGAACATGTGCCACTCTCTTCTGGCCCTGATGGTTTCTGATGAGAAATCCACAGTAATTCAAATCATTTTTACCCTATAGGTATTGCCTCATTTTTTCCTTCCTGCTTTCAAGATTTTGTCTTTAGCAAGTTTCATAATGATGTGTTTGGATGTGGATTACTTTGGGTTTATGTTGTTAGGGTTCTACTCAACTTCTTCAATCTGTAGGTTTCTTTCTTTTGTCATACTTGGAATAGTTTTAGTTATTATTTCT
>NW_012133857.1:4990692-5026932 GCF_000956105.1 Propithecus coquereli | reverse complement strand
TATGTCATTTTATTTATTGTCTTCCATTGTCTTTTTTTCATGTGAGTTGAGATTTTTATGGTTGTTTGAATTTTATCCTGGCCATTTCATATATTGAACTCCTGAGCTCAAACAATCCGCCCGCCTCGGCCTCCCAGAGTGCTAGGATTACAGGCGTGAGCCACCATGCCTGGCCAAGAATGATTGCTTTTTTTTTAAGCATCTTTATAAGAACACTCTGAAGCCTTTGTCAGATAATTCCAACATCTATGTCATTTTATTTATTGTCTTCCATTGTCTTTTTTTCATGTAAGTTGAGATTTTTATGGTTGTTTGAATTTTATCCTGGCCATTTCATATATTGCATTATGAGACTCTGTCTTGTTGAAACCCTACAGAGAATATTGATATTTTTGTTTTAGCAAGCAATTATGCTGGTTAGATTCAGGCTGCAGGTTGGAACTGTAATGTAGTGTCAGATCAAAGTCAAAGGCTTTGTAGTTCTATGTGGATCTGTCTGGTGAGTCCCTCCCCCAGGTTTCAGTCTGGGATGTTGGCAGAAAGTTATCTGTTAGCTTAGTTCCTTGAGTCTTTGGTATGTATGCTGTTAGGATCAGTTCCAGACATGCGCAGGTTGGGGGTGAGCCCAGGAGTTCACAAACAGTTTCATAGGATTGTTTTCCTGAGCTCTTTCTGATGCATTATCTCCCCAATACTTTCTGGTTCCCTGGGTTTCCCATTTTCTCTCTGGCCAGAAACTGCCCACTTCCACAATTGTGCCACATCCAGGCCAAACACTAGGAAAACAGAGAAAGAGCAAAGAGTTTTGTCTGCAGGCTCCTGTTGCTGCCGCCACTGCCACTACTGCCACTGCAGAACGGCCTGGGGGCACAAGAGGATGGAGGCAAAGGAGTGAAAAAACCTGGAGTGTTTCATCTATACTCTCTGGGCTTTGGGGAGTCCCCTCTCTTCAGGCTGGGTTTCCCCTGGAGCTTTTTGTCTGCCCCACAACGCTCACGTCTGGAGTTTGGGTTTGCTGAGTTCAGGCTGGGAAAGAAGTACTAAACTCACCATGAGCTTTAGTGGTGCTTTGAATTCATTGTCTGCACCCAATCTGCCTGTTGCTGTTACTTTTCAGTGTTCTCAAATAGCTGTGCTGTGAACTTTGTTCAGGTGTTTTTGTTTAGAGTTAGGGTCTTGCTCTGTCACTTGGCTGGAGTGCAGTGGCCCAATGATAGCTCACTATAGCCTCGAACTCCTGGGCTTAACTGACCCTCTTAGCCTCCCGAGTAACTGGGACTACAGGTGCATCAACATGCCCAGTTAATTTAAAAAAAAATTTTTTTTTAGTGACAGGTTCTTGCTGTATTGTCCAGATGGGTCTCAAACTCCTGGCCTCAAGCAATCCTCCTGCATCAGCCTCCCAAAGTGCTGGGATTGCCGGCATGAGCCACCTCCCCTGGCTTCTTCAGGTTTGATAGTTGCATGCAGAAGGAGAGAGAGGGTGGCATGTGTTTTCACTGTCTTACCCAGAACTGGAACCTCTGATTGATATAATCTTAAAACACTATTTTTCTAATTAAAAATATATCTTTATATATAAGGCAACAGTTGATGTTAATAACAGTTCTGTTAAGCAGCTAAATCACATAGTTTTCAATTAATTCTTTAGGCTTTGTTTATGTCTACATTTATGTCAGCTGCACATGATACTATTTTGGTCTTTTCCTTTTATCACATAATTCTCACCGTGTTTTTCTATTTGCACCTTCTAACCAGCCTTGTGGGGGAAGGTAGTCTTGTCATTTCTTTGCAACTTGTGGGTGCTTTCCTGGGAGCATAGCCTCTGCCCACAATGCTAGAGCACGGCTGGTCGGGGGCAGTGAGCCTGGATGTCGCTCAGCTGAGCTCTCTGAGGCAGTTCTGAGAAAAATCAGGTGGGAATTTTCACCCAAGACCCCTGATGGGGAGCGCACCTTCAGTATAAGTTTGTGCATACTTCAGACATCATTGAACTACAGCTGACATTTTCAGAAAGTAGTCTTTTTAACTCAAGTTGGGTGTAATTTCAGAACACATTTACATGCAGCTCTTTTAAGATGCAAATGTTTGCAAAAATCACACCTGATGCCGTTGAACTGGCAGCTGTTCTCTGGCACACTCAGGGAGTGGGAGAGGATCTCAGTGGAGGTGCAAATTCATTCACGTGTAATTCAGAGTTCACGTGGAGGGTTAGTTACCCCTGCGACCTTCCTATCATGATGAGTGATTGGTTAAGAAATGTTCAGCCTTTTCTTGAGAGCTGGGGAAATAATAATCCAGCTTTGGTTGCTATGATCAAAGTCAGTTGAAGCCGGCCTGGCAGCAGCTTCATGGTGGGGAGAGAAGCAGGCTCCGTGTGAACTCCTGCAGCAGCCCCTAAGTGTCACTGAGCCTCCGTTACCTCATATACAAAACATGCCACACGCCTACCTTGCAAGGTGAGGCTGTGGAGCAGAATAAATGAGAAAATGTACAGGAAACTGCAGAGCCTTCTGAAATGTAAAGTACCATATTAGTGTTTATTATAAAATTTTTAAACTAACAAAGGTGAAAATAGGATGTGAATGATGAATTAAGAGGAGTAACTCTAATAGCAGAGTCAAAGATTCATTCCTCAAGCCATCTCTGCTCTGCCTCCCAGGACATGGACTGGTTTTATGAGGCGGGGGGATGAATTACAAGGTCTCTGGGGGCTGGAGCTGGGTAAATCCCCATCTGAGCCCCTTCCAGCCCTGAGAGCTCCTGACTGTAAACAGGTGCCACAGAGTCAGGGATGCCCAAGTGTATTTCTCCAGGACTGCGGTGATTAGCGTGGGTGTACTTCCTGGGGTTTGGTTATTAGTCCCTCTTCTCCCAGGCCCCCAGATCCCCAGGCACCCAGGATCATGATCCTTCTGCCCACTGGAAAGAGATCACGTTGGGCTCAGAGCCCCAAGGACAGATTTCCAGTTACTAGCCGGCCCCACAATGTCCCAGCACTGACAACGTAGTTTTGCTTTAACTGGAAAGTTCAGGCTCCTAGACCCAGAGCCTCCTGAGGGATCCATGTGAGGCACCCCGCCCTGTACTGGTCTTGCTCAGCCCCAACGGACTCCCTGTTTCCCACCCCCAAGGGTCACCAGCATCTTGCCTCTACCCCCGTAAATCGCCATGGTCAGCAGCGCTCTGGGGGTGGGGTAGAGGGGGCTGCCTGCCCCCCAATGCCTCAGGCAGCACTGTGCGGGCCTGACACTCATGGTGCCCATCCAGCAGGGTTTGAATCAGGGATGGGCAAGCTGATCACTTGCTTCTCCCTCCCACCCTTGCAGATCACCTCCAATGAGAAACACCTGGAGAGCCTCCAGAGTGCGGGCAGCCTCCTGCAGGCTCTGGAGCAGCTGGCCCCGGCTAGTGGGTAAGTGGGGCCCCGGGAAGCTGTACAGAGTCTTCTCAGGTCAGCAAACACTCTCAGCCATTCCTTTCTCCACTCCTCGCCAGCCCCCCAATCTCCTCCACACCAGGGACCACCACCTTCTAGCCTGTCATTGCCCACTGAGGTCCCCCCCAGTGCGATAAGGGATCCTCTGCCCCTCCTCCCACGGGGCACGCCCTGCGGTGAGGGAGGGGACTGAGTCAGCGAGGGAGAGAAGGTGCCAGTCGCACCAGGGGAGACGACATCCCACCTGAGGCATCCGAGGAGGCTGAGCGGATGATGACCAGGTGGGAGGTGCAGCGAACCTCATGAGAAAGGCAGCACCTGGCCTGTGCACATGCGCCCCCCTCAGCGGCCCTGCCGGGGTCCTTATCACCACCTTGTGCAGCACCCGCAGCCGGGGCGGGCCGACAGCTGAGCCTGCTCTGCAGCCCCAGGCTGCCTTCCCGGGCCAGATCTTCAGAGGGAAGACTCGGACCACACAACAGAGTGCTTGACACCCGGAAGCTGACAGTGTGGGGTGAGGCCAGCCTCCTAGTCCTCGGCTGTACAGTCAGTATGTCTGGAACATCCTGGAAGTGAGATCCACAGACCAGGCCTGGCACCCAGGAGCGCGTTACACACTGTGAAAGCAGGCACTGGCATCTCAGCCAGCCCCACAGTGACACTGACACTCGAGGAGTGAGAGGGAGAGTCCCCAGGGGGCTGGGGGGTTCGTCCCACAGTGACATGCACTCCCTCCCCCATAGGACTTGAGAGGTGGGGGCAGGTGATGGGAGTGGGGCTTACGTATTTTTACATTCTTATCCAAAATGTTAGCATCAAGTGACCAAAGAAAAATGACATGGGACTAAAGAGAAAGTTGCCGGGTATCCGTCCTCCAGGCAGCTGGTGCCGCATAATTGGCTTTGGCTTCCGTGTGGCAGCGCTGAGCCTGGCTGGGGCTCGGTGAATGCAGTTACACCTCCTCCCTCAGGCCATTGTCCCCAGAGCTGAGGGAGGTGGCTAGAAGTTGTGGCCTGAGCCCCAAGGGCTCTGCCCTCCCTTGGGGGAAGGACCCACCTCCGAAGGGTGCCTGACCTTCACTGGACCTAGAACGGGTCTGCCATTTCCTGGTAGTTTCTATCTTTCTGCTTCCTGGTGTGTTTTGGGTTTGGTATTAATTTGAAGAAAAATTCTGTGGCTGAGGCATCGCTAAGGTGGTGAGTCTGCAGAGAAGGCGCAGTTCCAACCAGCCCTTTGCATTTACTCCTGGATTGGGTAGGGGAGGAGGGTACCATCCCTCAGCCTTCCCCACCCTTTCCTCTTTAGCTTAAACCGAAGGAGTAAGCTCTTATTTGTGGTTTTCTGTGAGGCAAGGTAACGGAGAGCCTGACTGGGATTGGAGGGGCCCCTTCTCACCTCGCTGGGCCCTGGGTGTGAGGCCTGGACAGTGACTCCCTGGGCTGGACTACAGGCCTCCTGCTAGACTGGTTTGTGAGGAGCAGGTAACATCCATCCCTGGGATCCTGGCCTTGTGCAAAACGCCGTGATGAAGACATCCTAAGCAGCTTTGTGCTGAGGAGGGTGTGGGGAAAGCCACAGAGGAGTGGAGTTTGTCAGACAGCTCCTGAGAGCCCCTCCTCCCCAGGTGCCTGCGTCTACAAGATTCCTCACCCAGCAGGGGCCGCTGATTGCCTTTAGGCCAAAGCCAGTACATCCTCATGCTGGACCCAAATTTGGATCATATGTGTCAAAACAAGGCTCAGTGCTCCCATGAGGCTGGTGGCCTCTTCTGCACTCACACCCAGCACTCCAGCATCTAAAATGTCCACACCAGGCAGACCTTGTGTTGGGTGGGGAGGTTGCCACTATGAAGTTGTCTCCTTTGGGCTTTGTTCAGATGGCCCAACCAGAGAGGGTTTTCTTGTGTCAACCAAGAATGTGTGGACGGCAGCGTTCCCAGTTCTGATGCTGCTCCGCCAGAGGCTGGTGTGCCATCCTTGCCAGCTCTCTGGGGCTGCTCCGGTGGGCGGGGCCCCATCAGACTAGCCTGGACTCAGCCAGAGGCGGCGAGTTCAAACGCATTCCCACCCTCCCGCAGGGCCTTTGATGCTTGGAGCAGGAATGCATGGCACCGCCTCCCAGTCGGTGGCAGCCCCACTGCCACCCGTGTCTTTTATGTAGCGCCCCCACCCCACCCGTCTGTTTGGTAATAGCTCTATTTCTGTGCAGTCAAGAGGGTGCCACAAGCTAATTTTACACTTCAAGGATCACTGCTATGTGTCTGTCTTTTCTTTACCAGCAGTTGTTAAGGCACAGGTTTAAATGTGTTTAAAACAATCTGCTCCCATAACGAAGTTTCCATTTTAAGCTCTTAATTGCACATCCACGCCAATGAGAGTAAGAAGCCCAAAGCTCTCATGGGCTGGGAAGTGGCCCCATGGAGCAGGGAGGGTCAGCGTGTGGAGTGGGTCTGGGACACTCAAGTCAGCTCCTGCAGGCCCATGGAGGGACCCAGGGCCGGGTGGGGTCTGGTTACTGTCTGGTGGACTCACCCTTACGGCGCAGTAGCAGTCTGCTGGCAGGGCTGGCTCAGATGTTGAGTGGTGTCTACAGCCAGGAGCTCAAGCCTAGCTTAGGGGGCCACCATGGCTAGTTCTGAGCCCACCTGGACTGCAGGCTGGGGGTTCTCACCTCACAGCCCTGGAGCCAGGGTTTCCTGCCTCTGCTTCCCCAGAAAATGCACACGGGCAGCTCTAGGAAGCAGCTGGCCCATCAGACATCGGGTGCAAAAGGGGTCAGCCCCTTTGAAAGAGGGGCATTTTACCCTGGACATGCCTGTTTAGTGTCTCTCCTTCGCTTTTTTTTTTTCACAGTTCATCTGCCGACAGTGTTGTGGCTTCCTTAGCCCTGGAAATGCTCAAGCTGTTGGGCACTTGGCAAGAAGGCACTTAGCACAAGCCCACTGTGTGGCCCCAGCCCCGGCGGCACGGGCAAGGTCAGCTCCCAAGGACACTCACCACATCACCACCCACAGCTGTATTTGGACCTAATAAAGTCAGCTGAACCCAGAACCTGCTGGCTTAAGTGCTCTTACTGACTCTGGGGCCTAGGAAACCGACTCAGAACGGACTTCCTCAGTTCCTGTGGGATGCATCTTGGGAGCCCAGGTTTGCTACCTGTTCTCAGAAACGTCCTTTCGTTCTCTGTGTGGGCCAGGTAGGCCTCCTCCAAAGCGAGCACTGCCTGTGCTAATAAAGTAGGTGAGAAGCGCAGTCCTCAGCCTGCCAGTCTGTGAGCATCTCTCTCCCCGGAGAGGAGCGGAAAGGCAGGACTAGGCAGGAATGCTCTCTCAACCGCAACTCCAAGGCAAGCCTTTGGAAGCTAGTTTGAGCCTCTTGTCTTCCTCCCACTTTTACCTGCCTGGCTTTTTTCATTTCAGGGACAGACTGATTCCAAGAATCCTGGGGAGGACTGGGTAAGACTCACTGAGCAGCACAGACTGTTAAAAGTTTGCCTAAGGAATACAAAACACTCAAGGAACACTGGCTTCCTTGAAGGTGTGTCCACCCACATGGGATGATGGCATCAAAGTAGAATCATTCCCAACTTTTACCTCCTAACCCCTTACCCTTGAAATCTTCCCAGCTTCTGCCTCATGTTCCCTCATACAGATGCCCGAGAACCTCCCATGCAAGAGTCAACCCAGTAGTTGGTGGGTGCTGGGGAAGGATGCTTGGACGGTGGTACTGGGGAAGGCTCGAGATCTGGACTGGAAGGTAGGGGTGGGCCTGGGTAGCTCCAACCAGAGGAGCAAATTGAAGTCATCCTTTGGCCTCTCTGGGGACTCCTTTTCCCCATCTGCAAAAGGAGAGGGCTAGACTAGATCAACAGGTGCTAACCCTCTCCCAGTGCCAATGCTCTGTGCTTCTCTTAAGAGAGGGCATTTGCTCCATAACAAACACTGCCCAGATGGATTCCGTCCCAGGCAGCAGCCACCTGCTAGTGGAATGGGTGGGACAGCAGAAGCGGTAGCCTTGTAGGCCCACAGATGGCCCCATCTATGGCATCATGGGAGGCCGATCACACCATCACCAACAGCCCCACTTTGACACAGTGGTCTGGGGGCTTTGCCAATTTCCATTTGGCTTTACAGTGAAAACAGCTCTGTGCGCAACCGCAAAGGCCTGTATGTCAATTACCTTAATCCCCACCACAACCTGCAAAGCTAGCCTTCTCAGCGTCATTCACAGACGAGAAAACAAGCTCACAGGAGCCGTTCCATTGCCCAAGGCCCGATTCCTTGGTTGAACCCTGGACTCTGACTCCATAGCTTGTGTGTGTTCCCCAATGGGATGTTCAGAGCTTGAGCTGTGAATAATTGGGGTATAGGAGTGTGTCCCACCCAGGAACAAGCAGCTTCATTTGACCTTTCGTCGCCTACTGCCCATGGTGAGGAGGCTCCACTATTTAAGTCCTCTGGGTGACGCGCCTGTCCCCAGGCTGGGTAAGTCCACGTGGCCCTGGCCTGGCTGGAATCGCCTGTGTTTCTGGGAGTGAGGGGAACAGCTGATGGAGCAGCCAGAGGCCTGGATTTCAGCTCCAGTGGCTTTGCCTGCCAGACCCAAGAACAGGCACAGGTCTCCTTGCATTCCCTGCCTTCTCCCTTCATTCACTTCTTCAGGGAACTGCCCTGGGGTTTTGGGAATAGAGTCCACCCAGAAATGTATTTCAGAACAATGGAAGATTCTTCTTCCTTCTTTCCCCTTTTCAGTTGAGCAAGGAGGACTCTTTGCTATTTAACATAAAACAGGAAGGTTTTAAGATTCCGGAACTATTTTGTTGAGTGTACCACTCCTGTTCCTGAGCCCCACAGCACTGCCTGTTTGGGGAAAGGCATATCTGAGTAAGCAAGAGACAAGGAGGTGATGGTCCCACGCAGAGCTGCTGCCCTGCCAGAAGGGCTTGGTCGCTAAAGCTAGTCCATGCCAAGCCTTGTACCCTGGCGTGAGGCTGTATCCTCCTGAGGGAATGGGATCCTTCTTGTCATTCTCACAAAGGAGTTGTAAGGAAAGCAGCAGCCCAGGCCCCAGAGAGTTCAGAGGTGGGGGATGTGAGCTTAGAATGGTAACCCTTCCTTCTCCTCTCTAGGCCTGTACCTGGTATTCGGCATTTTCGGGCTATCTCCATTCTGAGAACAGAGCTGGTCCCTGTTCCTTCTCAGACAGCTCAAGATTCCAGCAGTGGGCAAGGGACCCAGACCCAGGCACCTACTAGCCCTCTCCTTCCCTCCGTCCCCAAGCTTCAGCTATTTGGTAATTGGCTACAACCCACTGGCTGAGCCTCTCCAGAGATGAATGGTGTTACTGAGGTCACAGAGATAGGTCGGAGGCAGCAAGAGGCCCAGGTAGCTGCACAAGACTATCTCCTCTCTCTCCACGAACAGCAGGCCCAAAGCTTCAAGACCTTGCCTTAACTTACAGCCTGAGAGTGGATGCCTAGTGAGTATTTGGGTGACTGGTCACAGGTGTCCTGAGGAGCTGACAGTCTGGGGCAGCTAAGTAGGTGGGTCTGTGGGATGCAGCAACAGAATTTGCTGTCTTACGGTTCTTTGCACTTGTCTGTCTTTTCACATTTCCTGTATTACCTCATGAGATTCTCAGGTCAACCTGTCGACACAGGGCAGGAATTCTCCATGCTATAGCTCAGAAAGCACAGGCTCTGGCAGTTAAGGCTCTCGGATGAGTGATGGGAGAGGAACTGGGTGTCTCCTGCCTCCACTTGAAGCAAGAGGCCCTTTTTCTTCCCTCTCTTGGCAACAGAAAAATACCATGTAGAAATAAATCTCCCTGATAAGTGCAGTGGCTACGGTAGAAAGTGAGGAGGGAAGAGGCTATAAAAAAGGGACTTGGCCCCTTGGGGTGGGGGAAGGACAAGACTAGCCAAACCTTACGAGGCTTTGGCCCCAATAGCCTCAAGCTCCAGTGGGGCTGAGAGAAGTGTGGCAGCAAGAAACTATGGCCTTTTAAATCCTACCCCTGGCCTCTCTCATCAGAGGCTTGATGTTGAGGTGGTGGAGGACAGATGCATTCTTTAGGTATCTTAATAATTGCTTTCGAATAGGCAATATTCAATCCATAAGCAGGGCAAAAACACCCAAGATGTACAGTGTGTCTCCCTCACACTGCTGTCTCTCCCTACCTCAGACTCCTCCCCCAACATGCCTGGTGTCACTAGGGTCTTTGTATACATCCAGCGTTAGGCTATGCATACTTAAGTCTTCACAAAGATGCTACAACCCCCTTTTACCCAAATGTTGGCAGCTATAAACTCTGCTCCTTTTTCTGCTTCATGATGTATTTTGAAGATCACTTTGTATCAAACATAGCTTTATGCGCTGCGTTTTTTCCCTTTTGACTGCAGAGTGGTCCACCAAATGGATGCATCATAATCTGCTTAACTAGTCAGTCCCCTCTTGGTGGATATTTGGGATGCTATTACCCATTGAGCTGCAGTGAACATCCTTGTACTTCCTGCTTGTGTGAGCATAAATTCTGAGAGTAGAACTCTTTTGTCACAGAGTAGCTCTGCGGGCCTTATCTAACATGGAAATTCAAGAGAGTTTATGGACACAAGGACCTTTCACTATTCATGTCAAAACATACCTTGGAAATACAGGGTTACTGTCCCAGCCTGTCTGGAAGGCTGGGGCTTCTCCTTTGCCTCCCTATATACCCCTATACCTGTTCTGAGCGCTGATCTGCCCACCCCACTCCTGCTCCACTGAGGCCTGTCCTGTCCTTCCAGCTTACTGGAGTCACACGGATGGGGAAGCGGGGGTGGTGGAATGGATCCCATACAGGACTCCACGTAGGAACTACTGGATAAGAAAAAGAAAACACTGTCTTCTCGGCACCCCCACCCTTCCTATCATTTTGTAATTGTACTTTTGGTGGTTGATTTGCTCAAGGCAAGGAAATGCTGTTAGATTCTCAACAATCAAAAATCGACTCAGCATTCTTTGCTTTATAAACTAAACAGCACAATTCAGCTCTTGTTTTTATTACAGTAACCAAAACAAGAATTAAAGAGCATATTTATCTCAAGATCTTTCACTGTCAAGGACTGAAATAATCAGATCAAATCCTCATGTCTAGAACATCTGTTCCAACATGGAAAAACTTCATTCTTTGGCTCAATGGTGGTCACTGCAGTGGGATCAAATGTCTATTTCCCACAGCTGTCTCCTAACTACAATAAAGGAAAAGGAAAGCTCACACTGGAGAGCCCTCCTACTCCGAACAGGCATGTTCCGGTTTTCTCATCATCTTCACTTCTCATACCCAGGCGGGCCAGAAATGCAGGTAGGTAGCACTCCATTTAGGCCGTCCCCACCGCCATTTCTGGTACCGAAAACCTGATTCCTCACTTTCCTCAGCATTCTACCCTGAGGATGGGTTAGGTATCTTGCCAGCATCCTACAAACCCCCATCCCCAGGTAACTGCTGTTCTGATTTCTGTAGTCATCTAATCCCTTCCTTTTTGGCTTTACCATCCATGGATGCTTTCCTTATAATAGCTTGTCCCTTTTTCTTCAATCACCGAAGACCAGTGAAATCCTAAAGAACGTATTTGGGACTTGCTTTTGTTCAGTATTATTTTTGAGATATACCCATACTATGCCCACACCCATATTCTGTAAAACTGTAGGTTTTTATGTCTCTTGTGCGAACAAAGCAATCGTTGGACACGTGGGCTTCTAATGTGGGTTGTCACACTGTGCTCTACACCAAGCCATAATGAAGCTTGAGGCCACAGAAAAAAATCAGTAATACTGATACTGCCCTTAAAATCTTGCTATTAGTAATGGATGTTTTCCTCTATTACAGTTTTATTCAAAGAGCTACCTAATTGTTCCACACCTTTATGAAAAAGTCCCTCTTCTTCCACAGAGAGCTCCACCAATGCTACCTCTAAAGTGTCTGTAGATGCCTGTCTTATTCTGGTCCATGAATCTCTATTTCTATCCTTGTATCAATAAGAGTGCTAACACATTAACTGCCATGTTGAGTTGTATTTAACTCACACTGGTTTTGAGCCTGCGGCCTTGTGAAGCATATGTAATTGACATGTGTCTTCACATTGGGAGTTATGAGAACTATTTTTCAAATTGCATTTAACAGATTTTTCATTAGATTAGAAAGAATAAATACTCTGAAGACAAAACAATCCTATTTTTGTAGTAAGATACTGTGTCCCCAAGGAAAAAGTTTTTTTCTAGCATGGCAATATGTTAACTACCTTTAGCTTTATTGTTAGGGCTTGACAGCTGCGAGAGAAACCTTTCTCTCATTCTTCCTATGTGCCTTGGCTATTCTTCCTATTGGTACTTCTAAGTACATCTCAGAACCACCTTGCCAAAGCAGATTAACTTCCATACTAAGTTTTTAAATCGAATATCCTATTGTAATGCTTTATGTTAAAAGCTGAATTCACTGAAGATCTTCACTGTGTTAACCTACCTACAGCTCTAGGCTTCTTGAAATATTAGCTGGTTCTGTTTATCATACATGAAGCAGAACATAAGCCCTACCACCTCACCAGCCATGTGAATGTTTATTTTGCAAACCCAATTACATTTCAGACCACAGTGAAGAATTTATTTTTGTGAAAAGTAGGGGCATTCACAAAAGGTTCTCCCCAGAAGCAGATTTTTAACATAAAGGAACTGAATGTATGTTTGTCTAATAGTCACTATCATTATAAAAACAGTAAATAATAAAAACAGTAAATCAAAAACAGCTCTCCCTAAAGCACAAAAAACACTTTTAACTTTTTAACAGACCAAATCACAAGTCGTAACAGGTCTGCTCTAAGAGATGAACTAATCTTGTCAGACCTACCACGGGGATGATAGGATCATCTGGCAGATAGTATGGAAGGCAGCCCATTCTGGTTCTGATTTTGTTCAGATAATTACATTTAAATGTTGATGTTTATCAGTTCAAAGTGGAGTTGAAGGAATTCCCCTCTCCAAATGAGTCACACTTGGGTGAACGTGCTTGAAGTCCAAATCCAGGTAGTTAGTATTTCATTATTACCTTAATGGAATGAAACCATCTGAAGGGGTTTGGGGTGAGGGATGTCTATTTGGCTTTCAGTTTTCATTCCGTATTTCTTTTAGCTTTATGTAGCCCAAAGAGTACTACCCAGATGCCTCTGAACTGAGGAGCTGTCGGTCACTTGAGCAAAAGGGCCAAGGCTGAAGGAGTCTTGGCCACAGGCTCTAAGACCAGAGTCCTTCAGCTGGAGAGAGTAGAATCTCTCCTCCCACAAAAGCCAATCAATTACAGGGTTCAAGGCTGAAACACTTTTTTGGGGGCGCAATTTAACCCAAGGCCAAGTGCTAAAGAAACGTGGCAAATAATCCCATCTTGAGGTAAGACCTTCTCTATTAAAACTTAAAATTACTTCACTAGGTGTATTTTCCTCAGGATGAAGTTGAGTTTAAGCTTACTAGCCTCATGAACCATTTAATGACAAGGAAAAATGACACAATCGAATGAATTAAAAGTTTAATTCTGAACCATTTTTATAACCGCATTTTCTCTTGAAGCATTGTATCACAGCAGGTTACAACAACTTTGGGATAAAAGGCAACTGGTAAACTGTCCAAAGCAAGGTTCCAAATAACACCTTTTACTGATTTACCCTACCCATACATATCCCAAATAAAGTTTTTGATCAAAAACATGAAATAGATCCACCTGCTTATTTTAAGCATATTAAAAAGGAAACTAATTGGACCATTTCTATTTGTCTATTTTATACAAAAAGGCTACACAATGTTACACTTTATTCAGATTACAATTAGAGTGATTATGAATTAGTGTTCTACACCATTACTCAATTCTTAAAAATTAGAAATTGCTGTAGCAGTATTCACTATAACTTAACACTATGAGAGACTTAAAAAACTAACAGTTACTGCAAAAAAAAAATTAAAGAGCTACTTCAAAGCAAGCAAAGTCAGTACCATTACAGATATTTAAAAAAAAATTTTTTAACAAGCAAGGCTAGGGTTTGATAAATTCCATCTTGTGATCCATTCTTGTGCATTCTTCACTTCTTGAGTCACTCCCAAAATCCATTTGTATTGTTACTCCTCGACCAAAAAGGACCAGAACAAAAAGTTTACTTCAATTGTTCCCATAGGAAACTCAGCTTGGTTAGTGTGTCAGGCACTTTCTGAGATACCAGCCCACCCCTCGAGCCCTCTCAGCAACTCTACAGGCCAATCACAATGCAAGTTCAGACAATACAGCTGTATAAAGAGAGAAAGGCTGCTATTAATGTTTAAAACAGCAAATGTTACTCATCTGAGTATTAAGTTGCAAAAGCTGTGGCAAAAAAACATTAAAGTTAATAACTTCCACACATGATCACATAACAACCTGAAATCCGAGAACATTCATATGTTCCAAGACATCTCCTTTCAAAAAGCATGTATCTGTTTTTGTGGCAGATTTACAAATAGGCCTAAACCACTCCCACCCTACCAACCAAGTCTTTCTGAAGTTCTGTAGGCAGAGTAAAAGTATTTTACCCAAACTGGCTTTTTAAAACTTCTTACCTAAAGAATGGTTTACAGGTCAGTATCAAACCAGGCCAGCTGATTGCTGTCACCTGGAGGCAGCCCATCCATGAGGTCCTGGGCATGCCCCAGATCAGGCAGCCCATCAACTGGATAGTCAGCACCAGGGTGGTGGCCACCCATCTCATGCTCCATCATGGGGTCCATACCCAAGGCATCCTGGCCATATCCACCAGAGTGAAAAGAACGATAGCTAGGATCTAGAAGAGTCAAGGGCGGCCACAAAATGGGCGGGGGGGGGGAGGGGGGAGGAGAAACAGATATACAAGTTAACACTGAGGTTAGGGCATCCAAAGTTTGGCAGTAATCTTACCAGAAAGCATTGCTTTTTAGCCTCTTTCAACTTCTAGCTTTCTTCAGCCAAGTAATTACTCACTGCCAGGCCACCCATGAGACTACACAGACCATGTCTGTTTCCATCAGAGTCACACTAGCAGGTTCTAATCACACCATTAGTCTACCCCTGAACATTTTGCATTTACCCTGGCAGAGACTTAACGTTCCTAAGGACGAGAAGCAGGAATCTACTGTGTCTGACCACCTAGGCAGTAAGAAGTCATGGGAAGCAGATCAAGACACAGTAAGGGGGCCAGGCGCAGTGGCTCACACCTGTAATCCTAGCACTCTGGGAGGTCGAGGAGGGAGGATTGTTTGAGTTCAGGAGTTCGAGACCACCCTGAGCAAGAGCAAGACCCCATCTCTACTAAAAATGGAAAGAAACTGGCCAAACAACTAAAAATAGAAAAAATTAGCCGGGCATGGTGGCACGTGCCTGTAGTCCCAGCTACTTGGGAGGCTGAGGCCGGAGGATGGCTTGAGCCCAGGAGTTTGAGGTTGCTGTGAGCTAGGATGACGCCACGGCACTCTAGCCCAGGCAACAGAGTGAAACTCTGTCTCAAAAAAAAAAAAAAAAAAAAGACACAATCAGGAGGTCTGGCAGGCACAATTTATCTGTTGGAAAGGAAAGTGATACTACAGCACTGAGAAAACTCAAGACACTATTTGCAATAAAACATGTATTATCTTAAAGGTTGACATCTATCCATCTGTCATGGTAAGAAGCCTATGAGCTTTAGTGGCTTGGTAATTAGGTAAAACCAGATGAGGTTATAAATTTAAGATGGTTATATATAGTCGTTAGCGGTCTACTCTATCCTCCATCTTCATTACCCAGATATGAATTAGCTTTTCAAGAAAACCCTGACAATGCAACTATGTAAATACCCACCCCAGATCTGAGACAAGAGTTTCCCATACTCTCACTTCTCTGGATAGGCTGTAGATAAAGGCATTATGAGTTCTCTGACCAGAAAGAATTAAAAAACAGGCAAACTAACAACCTGCACGCAGAGGCCCAGTAGTAGTACGTATTTGTTGGTGTGGTGTGATCCTGTTGCTTGCTCAGTGTGTGGCTCAGAATTCCCTGTGCTCCATTAAAGATACTGTTCCTGACTGTGAAATTTAAGAACTGCTTCTAACTGCAGCCGCAACTTTTCTGCCAACTCTGGTTTCGCAGATGAGCAAACTAGCTCTTTTGATAAAGCTTTAGGACTTTAGATTGATCAGAAGTTAATCAAGAAATATGAGACACATACCATCCTGGCGATATCCAAGGGGTTCTCCCTGGGCACCAATATCAAGTCCAAGATCGGCAGTCTAGATAAGCAGGCACAAGGCATGGAAGAATAGAAAGCGAAATGAAAATTCTCAAAAGTATACTCTCTAATATTTTCTAAGCATACTTACTTTCAGATTATAAAAGGAACAAAGAACTCACACATTATAGAAATATGTAGAAAATAGAAGTTCTTCAAAACACCCCTCAAAGATACTTGTTTTTTTTTATTTTGCACAGTGTTAAAAATATTCACTAATTTATTCTTTCAACAAATATATACTAAACACCTATGTGCCAGGCACGGCTCTAGGGTGCTAGAGACACAGCAGTAAATGAAACAGGCAAAAACACCTTCTCTCCACAGGAGCTGCTGACAGATAGGATGTGTTACATAATCTGAAAGAAACATTTTTAGCCTGAGCACCTGGATGAACAAAGCTGCCATTAACTTAGAGAAGACTAAGAACAGGTTTGGGGAAAGGGAGGTGAGTGGGGAAAGTTAAGGACTCAAATTGGAACATGTCAATAAGATGATTATTGAAAACCCAACTAACAAATTACTCACTGGTAATTTGCATTTTTTAACCTAACAATCTCTCTTTCCATTCATTCAATAAATAGAATCCACTGTATGACTGTACCATAGTTGATCACTATGGGGGGGATAAAATAAACTTCAAGGGTGGTCCTAATTTTATTAGAAACAACGTTTCAATGAACACCTATCCTACCTCCACAGAGGACAAATACTGAAGACAAATTCATAGCACAAATTCAAACAGAAAAGTATATGAAAAGTTTAGTGTTTCTTAAGTAGTGATAAATTGACCTCCAACTAATGGTATTTAACAAACTGCCTCTTTCCTTATACCCTTTTGAAAAATCTTTAATGTGGTAACATTTTATCTCATTCATGAATTCTAATGTTAAGCAGCACAACTTCTTTGTAATGATTCTGAACAGGCTCTTTAAAAGTTGTACTTTTCCCTCATAGCAGTTGTTGGACAGCATAAAGAATGAACACTCCAGCCAGGGATATAGTCAATGCAAATGAATGTGTACTGTTTTGAGGGAAAACAAGAAGCCACCTTACCTGCTCTGGGAAACTACCAGATAAATGTGCTGACATTTGCCTACCTCATTCCAAGCCATTGGCTCTGTTCTGAAGAGAGAACTGGTCAGCTCAACTGAAAGACGTTTCTTATAATCTTGTGGCTTGTCCTCAGACATACGGAATAAAACAGCAGCTGCATATGTTGCTAGGAGAGGAAGGAAAAAAAGGCCCTTGAGGAAAAGCTGAGGCTTCACTGTACACATCTGCTAAATGCTTTGGTTCCTTTTCTACTTACCCACACCTTCATTCCTAGAGTGAAGTAACTCTGTCAGAGGAGCTGTGGCTCCCTCAGCTTCAATAGCTTCTGCAGCCTCCTTGTCCTGAGCAAGTTCACAGAGGACCCCTGCAGCTACTCTTTGGATATTTTCAATGGGAGAATAAAGCAGCTAAAGAGAAAACACACACAAATAAAACCTAATTAAATCTAAAACTAAACCATGGCAAGCACCCCACTGTGGTGCAAACATTCCCAATTTAGAGTGTAAGAGGCATTCACACTGTTTGTATTAAATCATATTCTCTGAATTTTATGTCCTAGGGTGTTTTAACGCTCTGGGAACGTTGGATTTCTATAATATTTGTAGCTACGAACCCCTTCTCCAGAGGCAATTGTGATTCATCTAAGATTTAGAAAACCCAGAGTTGGTTGGAGGCTTATGACCTGCCAGGCCACTTCTCCTCCTTCTAAAACTGAGCTCCCCTAGAAGTGTAGTCTTCTATCCTCTTCTTCAGGCTCTAGTCTCAGTGTTTCTCCTTCTACTGACCAAGAAAAATGAAGGAAATCTTCACAAAATTAAATGTTGCCCCTACTTGTGGTCTCTAATTTTCTGAAATTTTGTTAATCATTAAAATCTTTAAATTTTATGGACACATAAAATCTGGAACAACTCACTTAAAACCCACATACCTGCACAAATAATGGAATGGTATTTAGTCCTCTGATTACGATTCGGTTGTGAACATCCCGAGCTAGGATGTGAAGAGCTCCAGTACAACCTTCAACTATTTCTTCCATGCGGACCCCCTCCTACCAAAAGAAACATGGTTAACAGATAGGGCATTCTCCTCTCTAAAGTTTATGAACATGAAAGGCTTTCCATTATGAGTAGCAATTATAAGACTAGAGTTATTCACATTATATACCCAAAGTTCCCCTATAATCCGCAATTAGTTCAGGAATGAAGGAGAATTCCATTAAGTTACATGTTACTGAGAGCAGGTCTCCCGGCAGCACTAACTCCGAGCAGCACCCCTCCCCCACACACAGTGCTGTGCACGATGAAGTACAGCTTTCATGTACCTCTGAATCCCACAGACAACTTTCTTACAGTAAGAGCACCAACCACTTTGGGTAAAAAGTATATAAAAAGAGAAGACGGTAAAGTAATGCTCAGACTTCGTCAATGTTTTTGTTTTATATGTCCCCTCTACTTTTGTATATCTTCATGTGTATGGTGAAAACTTTGCCAAGTTTTAGCATCAACTGTTAAAATTCCACTGAGTTGCACCAGAAAATCCACTCCTCACTTCTTCCAAAACTACTCAACTGACAGCCTATATGGGAGAAGGAAGTTAGCTCTTGCAATATGTAAGTACCATCTGTTTTCCCTGTTTATAGGTTTGAGTTTTAAAAGGGGTTACGATTCTGCTACTTTTAGCAGCTTTTATAAATAACTTGATTTTTATGAGGACACAAAACCTCCTTTCTTCCTAGAGATTTAAAATAAGAGGTACCCTCAGCATTGTATTTAAGCCACCCCATAGGGATGGGCCAATACCAAAAGTAACAAGAGAAAGCCAAAGCCCCAATGTGAGCGCATATATATAACAACTAGCAATATGAGATTCCCCAAATCTGTTCCAGTAAAGTCCACCTTTGTTTTCGAAAGTAACCTAATTAATTAAGAGAAAACTCTTTGAAGGTCCTGAATCTTACAGTATGAGGAATCAGAAGTGTCTTTAGATTATATACTTGTAATGAAGCTAGGTAGAAGACTCAAAGCTTGGTATCAAAGTTGTAGGCTGAGATTATTGTGAGTGAAGATTCCAGAAATGCTATTACTTATTCTTGAAATTTGTTGATACTATATTCTTAGGTCCATGAAAATAGTTTAAAGTTTATGGAAGAGTAAAAAGGCCTGTTAAATATTTATAGGCAGAACTCATGTTTTAGTGGGGGATAAGAAGCTCTGAAATCAGACAGACCTAGATTCAAATTATGGCTCTACCTCTTCCTAAGGAGATCAGCCTTTGTATAGATTAAATGAGAATACTGCATGTAGTGCCTAACCCTACAGCAGTAAGTCATACCTCATACTCCCTTTGTAACACTGACCATGCAAAGGACATGTCCTAGAAAACATCACTAGGGGCCACATTATTCCTTATCATCTCTGCAGCCACAGAAATGTGTCTGTGTTTTTAGTCATTAAAAGCCCTACAGGAAGACAGATGGGGGAGCCAATAACTGAAGAAGTTCAGGATCCTTTGGATTTATGCATTCCCTTTAAATAGCTGGGTGTCACTGTAAAGATTTACCCACCACAAATTGCTGCTGTGTTCCACCCATGGATGTACGGCGCTGAGTATCTTGATGTGCACGAACAAGCAATTGAACTAGTCGTGGAATGGCGCCCTGCTCACGCAAAGGTGCATGATTGGCTGGACAAAGGGCAAGATTTCGAATCAATCCAACGGTAGCCTGCAGGTAAGAGGGAAAGAATTGGCATACAACTCAACAAAGTCATTTCCTTAGCCTACAATTCCCAGCATGTTAAATGTACCAGTAATAATTAAAAATAACACTGACTACACAAACATTTCAGAATCCCACCCCCGTCACAGCCATACTTCCCATTTACTAAGAATACAATTCCTATGTATCGATCCCTATGCCTGGACAGCCTTCCAATAGCTGCACATAGTTCATTTTCAGTTCTACAACATTCTACTTTGACAAAATACCTTTATCAGAGGCCAATGGGATGGTGGGTGCAGAAGTTTAACCACAACTGGTAGTCCATAGTGAAGGCGAACAGCATTCTGGGCCATCTCTGCTTCCTGGTGTCGGCTGGTCAGATGACGAAGAGCACAGATGGCAGGCTCAGTGATGTCCTCCCTGTCCCCAGCGCGAAGGACAGTACGCACAAGAGCCTCTATACCACCTACTTGGCACACCATCATCTTGTTCTTATAATTATTGCAAGTAAGGTTAGAAAGAATTCCAGCTGCACAGGTGACCACATTAATATCATCTGAACCCAGAAGCTGAACAAGAGTCCCAAGAAGACCTTCCATCCCTTCCTATAGAGATAAAAACAGATGGTCAGTACATACTCATCTTGACTATTGCCAAGGCTCCAGTTTACTCAGAATTTACCTGTTTAGTTGCAGCATCTGAAAGATTCCTAAGAGTCCAAAGACAGTTCTGAACAAGACGTTGACTTGGATCTGTTAGATGAAGTCCTAAAGCTTGCATTCCACCTAGAAAATTAAAAAGGATAAGGCAATGGCCATTAGCTAGAAGTTTCTGACTATCAGCCCTAAATGTCTTCTCTAGTCTTTGGTGTCCATCTTCATTTCCAAAGCTTACCTCCTCCCCACTAAGTACTTTATTTCCTCTCATTTTCTAGAATTTTGCTCAGTTTCCCTCTCTTTGCCAGTTCACCTCACTAACGACAAACTGTCAAATAGCTACTGTTCCTTTCTCTGTGGAAAAAACCTTCACTATCTCCACTATCCCCTGTAAGTAATATTCTCATTACTTACTTCCTTTCATCCAATCATTTCAAAATTATTTATTCACTACCAACTCTGAGTTGGAGATACACCAGTGAGCAAAATATTAAAAAATTCCTACCCTCATAGAGTTTATGGTCTATCTGGAGGAAGTAGACAATTAACAAATACACAGTTAATAAACTAAAACCATACAGTTTGTCCGATGGTATTAAAATGGTATGGAGAAAAACAGCACAAGACTATGTGGGGGAGGGGGCTACAATTTTTATTGAGTACTTAGGTAATCTTAGTGTAAAGGTGACATCTGAGCAAACACCTGAAGAAGCTATGTAAATTCCTGGGGTAAGAATAATCCACAAAGAAGATACTGAAACATATTGTCAGAGATTGTATAAAAGTCACTGACTCTAAAACATGTGTTCCAAAGGTTCACAACCTTCCAGCATTTAGGACTCTTAAGTGAGGGACACTTACTCTGGCCAAGGAATATAAATGGAAGCCCAAACCCCTAAACTAGTTTAACTTCACCCATCTCTCTCCAACTCAAATGACTTCTGACTTCAGTAAGAGACATTTTCCCTTGTTTCCTTGGTTATCCTTTAGGTCTGTTTTATTTCCTCAGATTAGATTAGGCCCACTTGCTACAATTCTCATGGTACCCCGTACCCTTCATAGCATTTATCACAACTATAATTTAGTTTACCTTCACTAGAAGATCATCTCTATCATGTTCCTTCCTCACAGCAGCTCTAGCTACGTAACACAGTGACCTATGTAAGACTGATGCTCAGTATTTGTTAAATGACTACTTCTCTCCGCTCATAAGACTTCATTCCCTCCCTCTATGTAACTATTAACTCTAAGAGAATTTTTCTGAAACCCAGATACCCATCAGAATGGCCTGTAGAGACTTTAAAAACACACACAAATTCTGATTCAGCAGGTTTAAGGTAAAAAAATCCCATGCAGATGACTTTGAGGCATCCCTACCTCTGTTTCCTGCTGCCCTTACCCCCATACACTGAGAGAAACTTCCAAATCTCTAATAACCCTGTCTTCTCTTGCATTCCAGTATCATATTTCCAGCTACCTACTTTCCTTTTAGTCATTTTAAATGCCAGCTTCTTATTTTGTTCAAAAATCAGCAATCCCTTCGGATGCTTCCATTTATCAACATGGTACCAATGTTCTCCCCACCACAAACCATTTTTGGTTGCTCCCTTGGCCCCTATATTATTACATTCTATGATTCCTTCAGAAGTCTCAAACATTTGTTCTTTGCTGTATATTTCTAACACCAAACTATTTCACTCCTAGAAGCCTATGATATCTCAGCTGTCTGGTGTTCTTGCTTTTGGTCAAACTGTTAAATCTATACAATGTTAGTACTAATATTCCAAACACACCACTGTGGTGCTTTGCTACTGCTAAACCACCATCAGAAGTTTCTCATTTTTAAGACAAAAGCCAAATTCTTCAGTATAACCTTGAGGAACCCTTTAGAATTTGGATCCCACCTAGCCGCCCAAACTGACCTAACTATTCTACATCTATGGTTCCAAAGCTGGAATAGAGCATGAAAAACTCAATTTATAAATATCTTACAGGGCCTAGAAAGTCTTGTATATTATGGCCTGGCCCAGCTCATCAACCTCACCCTGGGCCATTCACCCCATTACTAAATTCTATTTACATACACTTTCTCTTTAGCACCTGGAATTCCACCACCTCTTTCCTACCTCCAAGCCATAGAGTATGATGTTTCTTTTTGTCTACTTGGAAAGCATTTAACCCACACTTCTCATACACAATAGGTTCCCTTCTCATCCTGCAGTCCCATTTAACATCCCCTTTTCAGGGAGGCCCCTTCCCTCTCCATCTAAATACCCAGCTCCCTCCCCCATTAATCATTACCACTATTTGCTGTTCAATTCTCACATAGTACTCATTCCAATTTACAATCGCCACACTTTTTTTGTATATTTTTGTCACCATCACAAAATAAGACTGTAAGGATAAGCACAGGGACCATATCTATTGTTACTCAATGTATACCATGTGCTTATTAAATTGCCTGAAATACATTAAGTGCTGATGTATCTTTTCAGAATAAATAAACAAACATCAGAACAACCTGGGAGAACTAATTAAAACGAAGATTCCTAGGCTTCCGATCTCATACATTTCCAGCTACCTACAGTCCTTACTGTCACTTCGAATAAACTTTTAAATTTGTCTTGATATAAAAACATCCCAGGGATCCTGAACTAAAAATCTGTATTTTTACCAAGCACTACAGGTTATTTCTAGAAAAGCTGACAGAATTTATATCCCCTCATTCTATATGAACTCATCCACACTTATCTATCTCCAAGCCTATGGGTTCCACTGCCAGTAACTACCCTGAATAATCATAATCCCCTTCCCCCCCATAAATTTGAATAAAATTACTCTCAGCAAGTGGGAAAAATAGGTGTTAACAGCACTATACTTTTACCCAACATTTTCTTCCATTAAATGCCTTTATATTTTTCCTCTTTCAGTTTGACCTGAAACTTGATTTAAGAGTCTAGGTATACTGAGACCCAGAACAGAGTTTAAAAAAAAAAAAAAAAAATCCACAGCATGAGCAAGAGAGACCCGTCTCTACAAAAAAAAACCAGAAAAATTAGCTGGATGCGCTAGGGCATGCCTACAGTCCCAGCTACTCAGAAGGCTGAGGCAGGAGGATCGCTTGAGCCCAGGAGTTGGAGGTTGCAGTGAGCTATGATAACACCACTGTACTCTAGCCCAGGTGACAGAGCGAAACCCTTTCTCAAAAAAGGGAGGGAGGGAGGGAGGGAAAGCAAAGAAAGGGAAGGAGAGGAGAGGGAAGGGGAGGAGAGGGAAGGGGAGAAGAGGGGAGGGGAGGGAAGTAAGGAAGGAAAAAAGAAAGGGAAAGGGAGGGTAGGGGAGGGATGAAAGAAGGACAGAAAGGGAGGGAAAGGGAGGGGAGGGGAGGGAAGGAGGGAAAGTCTAGGTAGATGTTAGGTGGGTTACTAAAGGAGAAAGGATGCTAGGTAGCTGAATAATAACTACATCTTCATGTCAAAAAAAGAGGCCCTGGGGCAAACTATCCTTTTCCTCAACTACCAACATACACAAGATATAAACTACTACATACAAGTTGCCTCATTAAAAATACTTGGAACAAAAAAAATTGTTTTTCATATTAGACTATCTGTTCACTGTGAATACAGAATGCCAGGGCAAAATACTACACTCATGAGCATCTATTAACAAATCAAGAAAAATCACTTTGCTATATAAAATTGTACTTTATTAGAATTTGTCATAATTTCCCCTACATATTCACAGGTCTGTTAGCAAAGCAAATTTTGGTTTTACACAAAACTGAAATTAAAAGCAAATTTTATCAAACAGAATATATGCTATCGTTTTTGATGGGGAAGAAGAACTCCACTTAAACTGGTTTTAAACACCTCCAATCCAGGTTGCAAACACTTTGAATGTGATTCTGGCTGCAAACTGAATAGAACCATCTATTTTTAGTCCCTTAAACTTAAATTCTATTAAGAACTAATAATATTTAGAACTAAGAAATGTAATCTAATTAGAATAGCAGACGCTGTACCCAAGACTCGGAACAGATACATATACTTACCAGCCTCTACGATAGCTGGCTTATTACTAGAGCAGACAGACAGCACCTTCAGAACCCTGCTTGTGGTCCACAGTAGTTTCTCGTAAGTGTAGGTCCTCATTATATTTACCAAAGCTTGGGGTCCACCACTAGCCAGTATGATCAGCTAAAAACATGTATATATGTTGTTAGTGATGGAATCTTGATCAAACACCTGGAAAAAAGCTGTATTACCAACCTATTTTACTATACAAGAATTTCAGCCAGGTTACCATTGGACTTAAATGTATTCCTGGGCCCCATCACTCAAACTCCCACACTGGGGCCCTATCCAACTCCTCCTATAAAGCATTCCACTCAAAATCAGGCATCCCAGTCCTCCCAAGAATATATCAACTCTGGCCCAATTTCCTTCTTCCCAAAACAATTATAGGGAAAAAAAAAAAAAAAAGAAAGAATGTAGAAACCATGTTGGTATGCAACAGTAATGCTCAAATATGAAAGTTATAATATCAAAACTGATGTGCTGAAAATTTGAACCAGAATAGGCTCCTATTCTTAGGAGGCTCCTTAAAACTCCTAACCATTTGGCCCTTTGATTTTCTTCATTATATCTATCTTAAAAAGAGATACCATAAAATAATCATTCAGTCTTGCTCTTTACTTCCCTGTATACCCTCATCTCCTGACCCTGCCCCAGTTTTCTGAAAACAAATCTCATCACTTCATGCCTCTGCTAAAAACTGTTTCCACTGCTCTTTTAACATGCTCTACAAAGCCCTGCGGGATCTGCCCTGCCTATCTAAATAGCCTCATCTCAACCTTTCCTCCTCCTCACTCTTTTGATTCCTTAAACTCCCCAAACTCACCATGTTTCTCCCTCTCTAAAACTTTTCAAAGACGCCATTTTCTCACATAACCTTTACTTAGTCAATCCCTTCTCAACCTTGAGAGCTGAACTCAACCATCACTTCCTCCAAGATGTCTTCTTGAACCCTCAAAACAGGGTCTATTTCACTTGTTACGTGCTCTCACAGACCCTCCTCTTCTTCCTAACATGTGGGTTAAATATTAATTTGATTATTTTGATGTCTACCACTCACTTAAGAATGAAAATAGGAACAGAATATTGCCTTCTATATCGCTAGTGCTTAGCATGGTGCTTTACATACATTCAAATATTTAAAGGAATAGAGATATCCAACTTTTCTGGATACATACAAAGGGTGAGGCATAATATGAATCGGTAAGAGTGCGTGGAATGACATGACATTGGAGGTCTCCAATGCTCCATGAAAACCTTATTAAGAACAATTCTTTTACCTTGCTTTCCTGATTGCCATAAGCTAAAATCTGAAGGCAGTCTGTTGTAATAGCCAAGAATTTAACGTTTGTTTTGTTGAGCAAGGCAACCATTTTCTGCAGCCCACCAGCTAAACGCACTGCCATTTTAGCTCCTTCTTGATGTAATAAAAGGTTGTGGAGAGTTGTAATGGCATAAAACAACACAGAATCCACTGGTGAACTGGGAAAAAGAAAAAACCCTCATGAGAAATGTTGTGATTATATTCTTCTATTTCTCAGCTTCAAGCATTCTGACAGTGTTTTCTTACCCAAGCATTTTCACCAGGGCAGGAATGCCCCCAGACTTAAAGATGGCCAACAAGCCCTCACGATGATGGGAAAGGTTATGCAAGGTCCCAGCAGTACAACGAGCCGTTTCCACATCATTTGTATTCTGCATAGTACGTACAATAGCAGACACCATCTGAGGAGAACGCATGATGGCATGTCTGGAAGCTTCCTTTTTAGAAAGCTGATGGACCATAACTGCAGCCTTATTAACCACCACCTGTAATATAGGAATTAAGAGACATCATTAGCTTCCAAATACTGATATTGGGTAGATACTCTGAAACTACTCCTTGAGAGTTTCCTTCAAAGCAGACTGAAAAGCTAGCCATGTCATTGCTTACCTGGTCCTCGTCATTTAGCAATTTTGTCAGTTCAGGGATTGCACGTGTGGCAAGTTCTGCATCATCTTGATAATTAATTAAGTTTACAACTGCATGTTTCAGCATCTGTGATGGTTCAGCCAAACGCTGGACATTGGTGGGATGAGCGGCATCAAACTGTGTAGATGGGATCTGCATACCTTCATCTAACGTCTCAGGAAACATAGCAGCTCGTACCCTCTGAGCTCGAGTCATCGCATACTGTCCATCAATATCTGGAAAACGTAAACTTAACACTCACCATCCACAGTTCAGCATTTATTTGAGGATCTATTATCCTAAATGGTAAAGGTTATATTGTAATCACACCCTTTTCTTCACCATCACATTTTATTTAATCTATTACACACTAACTTTTTAAGAGTAGCTATTTAATTCCCAAAACTGCATTCTAACTTTCAGTAGGGCAATAATACTCTTACCAGCTACTTGTTCTTGAGTGAAGGACTGAGAAAATCCCTGTTCCCACTCATACAGGACTTGGGAGGTATCCACATCCTCTTCCTCAGGATTGCCTTTACCACTCAGGGAAGGAGCTGTGGTAGTGGCACCAGAATGAATTCCAGAGTCCAGGTAAGACTGCTGCTGCCAGTGACTAACAGCTGCTTTTCTGTCTGGCTCCATGGCCATGTCCAGCTCCATCAAATCAGCTGTGAAAATGAAACAGTATTAGCATTAGTACATTGGAAATGTTACCTTAATTTTTTTAAAACTGCAATAGGACCCAATTGAAGTATCCTCAGAAATAAAGTCAAATCTGAAGGACAGCCAAGAAAAGCAGAATGATGGTCTGGATTAGCTAGTGATGAAATATCTGTCTTTAGGGGACTACCTAACAGTTACTCACTTACTCAGTGGAAGAATGGTACTGCATCCAGGCTCCAGAAGCAGTCATCCAGACTAGATTCCTGCTGGTGGCTTGTTTGCTATTTCACCAAGCCATTAGAAGTAGTGAGCAGAAAATGGAGCAAAAGGTAGCCTGACAAGTAAGCAGGGAGAGAGGAAAGCAGGGGGATCTGAGCCAGACTGGGTTAATGGCAATCAAGCAGAGTCCCAATTCAGTAACTAGAGATTTATAACACAAACCTTGAGTAGCCATTGTCCACGCAGGATTTTCAAAACACTTGTATGGTATACTTCAGATACCCTAAAAAAAAGTTAATCAAAAGTCATTAGAATTTAAACTTAGCTTGATTTTAATATTCATAAGTCACTGAGATGCCTGCTAAATGTCATGTATTTTGCCCACAAAAAAAACAAATCCTCTTTCACCAAATGATACAATTAAACACAGACCTCATGTTCTCTAGATACCTCAACCACAGCTCTATCATTGTTGAACTTCTAAGTGAAAACTACTCCTTAACACATATGGCTTTTTAGTAGAACTATAAATTACAGATATTCAGGATGTTGATGAAAAAGCAAAAAGGTTCTAATAATAAAAGCCTGGGAGAGGTGAAAAACTATTCAAAAATCAACTCCTCCTTAAATTCCTAAAGGCTTCTCCTTTTTTAACCTCTTACTGAAAAATTCATAGATTCCCCTAAGCAGTAGAGGTCCAATGGGATTTTAAAAACACCAAATTTTCATTAAACAAGTCAGATGTTCTCTTTTCTATACCGTGCCATCTAAAACATTTTTATAAAGCAGATTTTGGTGACTGGATGAGAACAGTGGATTTTAGATTTTTTACTAAGAAATAAAATTACTTTTCAAATGAAAAGTCTGCAACACAAATAAATAGCAATGACTTATTATAAATACAAATATTACCAACTGGGATACTATTTTGATCAATATAAAAAATTTAATTTCATTTATATAAAAATCTTAGTATTTAATTTATGTCTGCATTTTGTCTTTAGTGTGCAATATTCAGGAAAAACAACAATCACACAGGGAATTATTTGGAAATGAGAATAGTTTAAAGGCTCACAGCCTCCAGATAGTTCTAACAAAATTTCCTTTATTACAATGTCTGCCCTAAACAAGTTCATCTTACACTACAAATTACCATAATGAACGTTTACAAATTAACACATTGGATGTGCAAAAATATGGCATAAGATATTTAAGAGTGAACTATGTTTTCAATTAATGCACAAAGAAATCCAAATGTTTAATGAAGTAGGAAACTACATGCTAACATCCTATTTTCTCTATGTAAAGGAAGCATGTGTTGATTATTCCTAAAATTGTTCTTCCAACACTAAATTTTTACAATCACAAAGACCAACTGACACATAAAGCTGACAAGAGTTGTGGATGGTTGTTTCAGTGTCTACAGTAGAAATAACTAACAATTTACAAACAAGGCAAAATGAAGGACAGAAAATAATAAAGATGATTCTACTCCACAAAAAGCTTTTAAGAGAATTTACTAAGCAGGATTATGTGTTTAATGTTTTGATTCAATAGGATTGGAGGGGAACACAGAAATTTCCATTCTTAATGAACAGTCTAGGACGCAGGCAAGTGATCTGCAGAGACCACTTTGGGAAATACTATGCTATTAATAGAAGGCACCCAGGTTCTCTGCTCACTGATGCTGCATTTTAGCGTCTATCTTTTGCCTATCTTTGCCGCTATTTCACTACTTTCCCACTGTTCTGAAAAATGGGTTCCCCTCACCAGCCCTCAGTATATTCTGAAAAAAGAGACTTAACACATCTTCAACACTGAGCTTCTCCCTTTGGTCAATGCCAACAGGCTCAGAACCAACTTGTCATGTTTACAGGCTCTATGACAGTTTAAAAAGAGTTTCAATGCATCTGGCTTCTAGGAAAAAACTTTTTACTGTATTGTTTCCTTCTTGATGCAAAGACAAAATATTTTAGTCATGTTACTGGGTAAAATCTGTTTATGTAGGCTGACCTGGTAACTTGACCATGATTTATAACGATTTTATAAAAAAAAGCAAGTTCATGTTCCAAAGTACAATATCCATTTGTACGTTGGGACTTCTCAACACTACTTTTTTTTTTTTTTAGCACTTTAAAATGTATGCAACATACATAAAAATTCTTCTTCTCACTCCAACTCTGTGAGATGCGGGAGGGTAAATGTCAATCAACATGTAGAGAAGTGAAAACTGAGGGTGAAAAGGGAGATCTACATAGGCAAAGGCAAAGACCCACTTGCTCCTATACTGCTCTACAGATTCAAGTATATTAAAAATCTGAGCATTATTCACTAAAGAAATCAAATAGACTGCCCAGAGAGAACTAGGGGAGAATCTTGCCCCAAAGGAAAGCCTTCCTCATTCCTCCTTTGGCCAGCTCCTTCTAAGGGCTGGCTCCCTTCCACCACACCCTGCCAATCACTATGACCCAATCCTAGTGCTTGCAATCAACCAAGGCTTAACCAATCACTTAAGTAAAAGGGTCAATATCAAAGGACAAAGTTCAAGAAAAACCAACAGAAAAACTGACTTCATTGAAACACAGACAGAACTTAAAAATGGGGGTAGGGTAGGGAGAGAAACAGAGCATTTCAATTTAGTACCCCATAAAGAATGAAAAATATAAAAAGTTCAATAGAAAAAAATTTCCTACAGCATAAAAAAAAAAAAGACACAAAATACAAAAGAAGAAAAGAAACAAGGACCAATCCAGGAGATTAGCACTCCAATTAATAGGCATTTCGGAAAGAATTATGAAAAATAAAAATGGAGAAAATCCACTAAGTGTCGATCAAAATGGGGGGCAGGGTGCTTAAAAAATACAGTTATGTGCTACATAATGACATTTCAGTCAATGATGGATGCATATACTATAGTGGTCCCATAAGACTATAATGTATTTTTACTGTTCTTTTTCTATGTTTAGATACACAAACATTTACCATTGTGTTACAACTGCCTATAGTAACATGCTGTAGAGGTTTGTAGCCTAGGAGCAATGGGCTATACCATAAAGCCTAGGTGTGCAGTAGGCTATACCACCTAGGTTTGTGTAAGCACTGTACAAAATGTTCCAATGCATGTGATCACTGACTACAGACTCCATCAGAATGCTTCGTGTCCTGTCAGCTTTATCACCACCAAGTGATGTTTTGACAAAGAAAGAGGATCCTGGAGGATGGCCAACATATGTGTTTCCATCCAGTCTAATGGGTGGGCATGTGCATCCTTCATTTTTCTTCTTTTTGCTACTTAAACATATAATTATATATTTTATAAAGACAATCTCAAAATTCACTATCAAAGTCAATGTGAAAATTCTTGACACAACTAAAACAGATTTCGCATTAAAGTTATTTTTCTAGTTCCTATCAGGACAAAATTATTTTATTAATAATTACCTTAGTTTTCAAAAGTTTGAGTATTTGGGAGTAACTCTGCTACATAAAAAGAGATACATTATAAAACAATAGTTTTATACTGGCAGTTCACACTAACAATTCACTTTTCCAATAATCTGTACTAAAAGAACCAAAGCCAATTACTTATTCTTTGTTTTAAAATAAGAAAATGCTACTCTATTTTAGGAGCTTTATAAACTTTTGATATACCTTCAAGGATTAAAAAAAAGTTCCCAGTAAAATTTAATCTGTAAATCTAAAAATACATGCATGTGCATTTTCATTAACTGTCACTGGTAATTACTTTGCCATTTAAAAAATTTATACAGTTTTCTCAATCTTGCAAAATGTTTTAGCACTTTTCATTCAATACAAACATTTGAAGTGACTACGCGCATGCTATTTTCCTTTCTGCTTTCTTCTTTTACAGTTTTCTTCAGTTCTGTGTGGTGTGTGCGTGTTTGTGTGTGTTTCTTTCTGGGAAGAGTCTTGTCTTCCTGGAATGGCCAATAAGCAAAAAATATCAAATGACCCTTGCTGATCCCAACACTAAAATGTATGTATGCTTTTGGTATTGTCTTTAAAAATGTAGGTGCAAAAATGGCTATTAGAAATAGGAAATGTCTTTGGGACTAGGAAAAATTAGGATGTTTACCAAATGGTCTCTTCCTTTCTTCATAGCTTATTGTCTTCCTACCTCAGCCATAAAATAATATATGCTTAGTATAAAACTTTACTTCTTTGTTGTCTCTGTAAGTCTACCACATAGTTAATGATAACATGTTGGTATATTTGATATATTAAACTTACTGCTATATATTTTTAGAATAAAAATATAAAAATCAATTCCTTGTGAAGTCCATTATAAAATATCATCTGGATTGTATCATATGTCTATACCACAATTTAAGCATATCCATTTTGGATATTTAGTGTATCCTTCCCCATTTTGTCTGCTATTCCTACATGTTCAAATAAACACCTCCGCATACAGAGAATTCTCTTAATTTCTTGCACTGCCAGAAATTCTAGGAGGAGTATTACAAGGTTAAAGAGTAAGAAATTTTTTAAGTCCCTTGATACATAGCTCCAAAATACAAAGCATAAATCGATATAATTTTCACAGAAGGCATTGTACAAGTGGCCAGGTTACCAAGGACTTGTTAGTATCAACAATTTTTGATAGATATGTCCATCCATCTAGTGTATATACTGCCACCCACCCCATCCTACAAGTTTTTCTAAATTCTGAGTAGTTTAAATGCATAAAAAGAAAATTTTTTTTACATATAGCTTTTGGGCTTGCTAGATTTTTGATGTGGTACATGTACACAATATACACAAGAAGCCTCTTGGATAATCATTGATATAGCAAATTTAGACAAATTGTATGTGCCTTAGAATATAATTTTACTATTTAAAATAATTAGATTATGGTAGTATCTTTTGCATTTCTGATTTATTGTTAGTCTCACCAATGAGTAACTTCACACAGAATCTTTGGTCAGTTAATACAACCATAAAATAGTACTGGTCCTTCAGGAAAAAAAGGGAATGTTTTAAAACAATTTCAGTCTATCTCCAAGAACAATTATTACAAAAAGCAAATACTGTTTTTCTGCAGCTTGTATTATAATAATATAAGCAACCAGAGACTGATATTTTAAAACACACCTATCTCAAAGTACATACTAAACAGGCTTTATCTAAATAGGCATACTTTTATAATTTCCAAAAATAATTTCACACCAAGTAAGTTTAAAAAAAAACAATGATTCATATGGTTTATGTACCACTAATAAAAGTATACAAAGAATACATAGCTTCTTAATAATGAAGCATGGGCCGGGGGTAAGGGGGGCGAAGCCAGCAAAGGGAATAGGATGGGAAAGGTTATTAAAGATTGGCTTCAATTGTTTAGCAGGTTTTTTTTTTTTTTTTTAAAGTCAAACACAGCAAAACCACATCTGTTAATCTGAGTGGTGAATACTTGGGTGTTTGTTACATTATTCTCTATAATTTGTATAGCAAAAAAAGACAATGAAAATAAGAAAGTAGGCATGTATCAGCATTTCAGACAAAATAAAGCCCAAATGTTATTTTCAAAATAAGAATACCTTTGTACTTTAACCTTTTAAAACAATTAAAATGGAGTTACCCGAAAGAGACATTAGTATGTCACGTACACTTTTGGTAAATTAGCTAAACCATACTCAAGTCTCAAATATGAGGATAAAATATTTCCATTTCCTTAAAAAGGTAGCAGTAACAAAAGCTAAAACAGGCTGCAAATCTATTTTAGAAAGATAAGGATTGTAGCTGTGTGGGAGAATCTGTTTCTACTACATCTTGGAACCGAAAATCCTACTTCTCTCAACTTCGCAAAATGATTGCCTAAATATTTTTAAACTTTAGGACACCAGTTAACATTCTTGAGACACTTTTATACTTATTTTATAGTCTCATAAGGCTGAATAGAAAACAACTCTTAGTTTAACTAAACTTTTAATAGAAGTGGCCATTATAATTATATACAAAAACTACTTTCCTATACACAAAGACAGAAAAATATAATCACAAAAAGATTTCATTCATAATAACAATAAAAAGTACGTAAGAGTAAATGGAGAGATAAGTCTTGTTTTTGACTAAAAAATTTTGTATTGTATAAAGGTGTTTCTAACTTAGTTTAAAAATTCAATGTACCCCCAACAAAATTCTAGTTGATTTCATTAGGACTGAAAAATTATTCCCAAGTTCATTTGGAATGTAAGTGTAAGGGTAATAAAAATTCAGAAATAACTCTTAGAAGGGACCAGTTCTATCAGATACGAAGATAACATTATAAACCAACAGCACAGCAATTATTGTACTATTAGGAACAGATAAATAAGAGACTATAGTAATCAAAAAAATACCCAGAGATAGCATGGCAATTTCTTAACTGAAGAAGGTTAATATTTTAGTTAGTGGGAGAAAGTGGATTACCTGATTAATAGTATTGGGAAAAATGGGCTTGTCATTCTAAAAGGCATTTTTTACTTTTTGGAGATAAAGTCTCGCTCTGTCATCCCAGCTAGAGTGCAGTGGCATCATCACAGCTCACTGCAATCTTCAACTCCTGGGCTCAAGCGATCCTCCTGCCTCAGCCTCCTGAGTAGCTGAGACTGCAGGCAAGAGACAACACCACGCCCAAGCTAATTTTTCTATTTTTTGTAGAGACGGGGTCTCACTTTTGCTCAGGGTGCTCTCGAACTCCTGAGCTCAAGCACTCCTCCCACCTTGGCCTCCCAGAGTGTTAGGATTACAGGCGTGAGCCACTGTGCCTGGCCTAAAAGGCATTTTTTTTATCCTTGTATTTACTACATTAAAATTAAACCTATATTCACCAAGTATTTATGTGTAAAAAATTAGAACAAGATAAAATATTAGTATATATAAAAATAAAACCATGCACAATCAATGTAAGCATGAGTTGAAATTCTGAAACAAAAGGAAAACACACGATAATTTGTGTGTATGTGTAATTTTTAAAATCTGGCAAAACCCCACCACATAAAAAGTAATTCAAAAAATGACATACTGCAACATGTGAAACATGATTAAAGGCTAATATCTACAGTACACAAAAAACTGAGGACAAATTGGTAAGAAAAAACTATACACCAGGGAAAGGACAGGAACTAGTATTTCAAAAGAAAAATTAAAAAGCAAGCAATAAATATATATAAACAAGATGTTTAGATCCATTTACTTTCTGCTTGTCAGATTGGCTAAGATTGGTAATACCTACTGCTGATAAGGATATGGTTAAACTGGCAGAAACTTTTTGGAGGGCAAGCTAACACTATTCATTAAATATTAAGCACAAACACCCTCTGAGACTTAAAAATTCCATTTTTATAAAAGAAATGTATTCTGCAGGAATATTCATAGAAGCATGCCAAGAAGTCTATATAGTGAAGCATTCATAGAGAAAAAGCTGGAAATTACTCAAATGCCCATCAACAAGGGATTGAATAAAAAATAATTTATCCATTAAATGGAATACATATTCATCCACTGAACAAATTTTAAGCACCTTTTATGTTACTGTTATTACAATAACAATGAATAAGAGAGTCAAGGTCATACATCTAGTGAAGCTTACGTTTCATTACTAGGGAATTAAGCAATAAAAACAAGACAATTTAGAGTGAAAACTGCTATGAAGAAAATAAGGTGAAAAAGTATGACTGGTGGAGGAGGAGTGCTATTCTAGTGGGTGGTCAGGGAAGGCCTCTCTGAGGAAGTGACATCTGAGCAGAGAAGGAGTAGCTAGCGAGGTAAAGATGGGGCAGAACACTCCAGGCAGAGCACAAGTGCAAAGGAAGGAATGAGCTTAATGTGGTAAAGATATTGATCAATAAGGATATAAAATACAATCCAATGGGTACTGGGAAGCCCCTTAAGCAACACATTCTGTGATATAGGCTTTTTAAAATTCACTCTAGCAGCTGTATGGGAGGGGAAAAGGCCATAAAGGGCAAAAGCAAAGCAGGGAGACAGCAGTTAGGTTGCCGTAGTAGTGCAGGTGAGAGAGGGTGGTGGAAAGGTCTACACACAGAAAAAATGCTCAATATATATCAAGTATTCAAATCATTTGCACAGCTTTTTACATATTTCTTTGCATACATTTGCAGAACCAAATATATAGAAATAATATATTATTATTAGAAATAATATTTGTCCAAGTATAAAAAGCTAAGTGGCCTTTAAAATGGACTTTCTGCAAAAGAAATGTGGCAACTACTCAGCCAATCATTTTGTCTCAAGTCACAAACTGCTAAAAACAAAAGTGACATATTTTTTGGAAAAATAACCAATGTTTTCTAAAGCAAGGAAACAACACAAATTATTTTTACATTTAAGCGAACGTCATTTACTTATATCAATAAATTTTCTATTTTTAGTAATTTAACATTTTCATTCATTCTTAGTTCTTATTCTATTAAAGTGGCAGTATTCTAAGAATCAACTGCATTACAAAGTAATGCCAGGTTTCGAAGTCATTTACGGTGTCTTTTACAGCATAACTTTAAGATACTGTCTTGCAATATCAGCTTAAACACCTAATTTTGTCCTTGACATACTTAACAAGGTAACATAAATTCCTAACAACTTCAGTTCCAATGTTATTTCACTGAATCTTCCTAGCAACCTAATAAAGCAGATTATCATTCCCCAAATTATCAGATGAGAAAACTGACTAACAGTAGTTAATACAAGAGTATAGCTAATAAATTGCTCAGGTAAAATTCAAATCCAGGTCTGTTTGTAGCTCAGTACATGCCCTTTCAATCTAATCATATTTCCCACTCCTCATCCTTTTCTTCACTTATTGCAAGAATTTCCCTTCTCCACTATACTGGCACACTGACCTTTAAAAAAGAAAATTTTAAAAGCTCAATGAATGAACTCTGTGAGAGCTGAGACTGTACCTTTAGTTTCTCACTGTTTCAAAAGTGCTCAGCATATATAAAACTTTTAAATATTTCCTCAGTTATTTTGCTTTTAACTTAAGTATATTTTACAAAAATAATACCCAATGTTTTCTAAAGCAAGGAAACAACACAAATTATTTTTACATTTAAGCGAACGTCATTTACTTATATCAATAAATTTTCTATTTTTAGTAATTTAACATTTTCATTCATTCTTTGGTACATGTACACAATATACACAAGAAGCCTCTT
>NW_012133857.1:4975136-4989372 GCF_000956105.1 Propithecus coquereli | reverse complement strand
CTTTTTTTTTTTTTTTTACTATAAAGACCTACAAGTTTGCATGAAGGGGAGTCTCCCTTAAACTGGCAACCACATCTTTCCAATGGTTTTTAACCAAGGCTGTTAATCAATTCAAACTAACCTCGAACATTTAAAGATACATATGACTGCGCTGTCTACATCACAGGGGCTGGGGTAGGGTCCTGGCATTGTGCTATTTATTTAAGTGTTACAGACTGCTGATGCTGCTACAGCTAAAGGGTATAGCTGTACACAAACCACGTGATCCAAACTCTGTATGTAATAGTAGGAAGTAACCATAGTTAAAAAACAAACAAAAAAACTGACTCAACAGAGTAGGCCTAGCATCAGCTCCTTGAGAAACATCTATTCATGAAAACAACACAGATTCTTAACCTTTAGCAACCACCAAGCATGTCAAATTTATGTTATTCTCCCAAACAGAAACACATTTGCTGCCTTTGACAGCCTTACCCTAGAAATAAGTCTCATAATTATGAGGCTCTTGTATTTAGGAAGAGAAGAATGTTACAGAAAGTAGAGTGAACTAGGAACTCTTACTTCCAAAATGTGACTGCTTTTGTTATTTCAATACAAAAACTTCTAGGAATACTCTCATCTTTGTTCTATTGAGTCCAAAAATACACCAATAAAGGAGTCATAACCTGGAGCTACATAACAATGATCCACTGATATATTTTTTCTCAATTTACCAGACTCTGATGTTCATCAAAAGGCATTTTTTTGTTTGTTTGTTTCACAAGAAAGCTTTCCCATGACTCTTTTATTTACACAATAGTTTCAGGATATAGCAATACCAATAGTATAAATACAATGTATAGCTTTCATTATTCAACAAATATTTATGCATAAGCTACATGCCACAATCTAATAAATTTGGGGTATACAGTAGTGATTGAAACAGACATGGTCCTAGCATTCTTGAGAGGGAGACAGACAACTGAATAAACAATGGCAAAGAGTGGATAAGCGTATAAGTAAATAACAAGTGGGAGAAGGGAGTGGAATGACTTAAGCACAAGTGGAAGGTCTCATTCAGAGTGGCCAGAGATTTCTTGAGGGTAACCTTCAAGCTGAGACTTGAAAGAAGCAGAGCAGCAACATTCCAGAAATAGGACAAAACATGCACAAAAACCCAAAGTCATGACAGAACATGATCATCTTTCAAAAACAAACTGCTGAGATCAGTGTAGTTTGATTACAGAGCAGAGGAGTTAAGTATAATGAGATGAGGTTGAAAATAGCCAGATCATGTAGGGTTCTCAGTGCCACTGAAAGTCATGAAGGGTTATAAGGAGGTGAATAACCAGATCCCATTTAAGTTTTTAAAAGCTGGCGCTGGCTATAATTTAAAAAATTGGAAGGGAACAAGAAAGAAAGAAGGGAAACCAGTTAAAGCAGCTATAGCAATAGTTGAGGTGATAGATGGTGGGGGCTTATGCTAGGGTAGTAGCACTAGGGACAAGAAGTATCTAGATTAGAGAAATACTCTGGAGGCAGAAAAAACAGGCTCTGTTGATGAACTGAATATAGCAGATATGAGAGAACTTAAAGTAGATGAAAGGAATTAAAGATGTCTCCTAGATATGTGGCTTGATTAATTAGCTTGTCATACTAAGTCTACTGCCATGTAAGGAAAAAGAAATGTGTTTCTAAAACAGCACTGTTCAAAACAATGTCACTAGCCACATGTGTCTATCTACATTTAAATTTAATTTAGTATTAAAAATTCAGTTATTCAGTCACATAGCCACATTTCAAGTGTTCAATAGCTACATGTAGATGATGCTTATCATACTGGACAGCACAGATACAGAATATTTCTACCATCACAGAAAATGTGGACTTCTGGAGAGTGCTATTCTAGGAGGATGTAAGAAATGTGCCAAATGCAGAGTGATCCAGCAAGACTCAAGCTAAAAAGCATCCACTTGATTGGCCAACACCAGCAATGAACTCAGCAAGGAGCACATTCACTGGAATAATGTAGGCAGAACACAAACTGGAATGGGAATGAAAAGTGGAGGCCGTGTCTCTTTCAGACTGTGAGAGGGAGCAGAAAATAAATGAGGTATCAGGTGGAGGGAAACAAAGGTTGGACAATTCGAGAATAATCATTCAACAAACCATTACTGAACACCTGTAAGTTCCAGATACTATTCTGGATATGAGGGATACAAAAACAGGACAGGGACCCTGAATGGGGGGAAAAAACAAGAAAGTAAACAAATATTACTCCAGAGTATGATTAAGTACCACAAACTAAATAAATGAAGATATTATGACAAAGTAAAAGTGGGTGAACAGCGAAGACCTCAATGTGGAAGTGATATCTGACATCAGCGATAAATGCTTCATCAGTTCCAGGAGAGACAAAAAGGTTGAAGAGGAATGAGAGGAGAAAAGCAGTAGGTTCATCACCTACTGGGATGTGGTGCAAACACATATAAGTTTGTGCTTTTACTGAATGAGATGGTAAGCCTCTGGAGGTTTTTGAACAGAAAAATTAGATGATCTATTGCTTTAGAAAGAATTACCCTGGCTACTGTATTGAGAATGCATTTTAGAAAAAGTGTAAGCAGGAGACCAGTTAGCAGGCCTTTGCAATAACACAGGCAAAAGATTAAGATGGCACGGCTATAGGTAAATGGTTAAGATTTTGTATATACAGACACGTGTTACATAACATTTTGGCTGACTATGGGCTTCATATACAACAGTAGTCCCGTAAGATTATAATGGAGCTGGAAATTTCCTATCATCTAGTGATGTCATAGCTATTGTAACAGTGCAGCACAATGTGTTTGGTGTGTTGCTGATGTAAACAAACATTGTGCTGCCAGTCCTATAAAAGTATAGAGCACATACAATTATGTACAGTACATAATATGTGATAATAAATGACTGTTACTGGTTTATATATTTACTATATTAAACTTTTATCATTATTTTAGAATGTACTCCTTCTACTTACAAAAACAAAAGTTAACTGTAAAGCAGCCTCGGTCAGGTCCTTCAGGGGATATTCCAGAAGAAGGCATTGTTATCATAGGAGATAACAGCTTCATGCATGTTACTGCCCCTGCAGACCTTCCAGTGGGACAAGATGTGGAGGTAGAAGATAGTGATAGTGATGATCCTGACCCTTAGTAGGCCTACACTAATATGTGTTTTTGTCTTAGTTTTTAACACAAAAACTTAAAATTTTTTTAAAAAAGTAATAGAAAAATGCTTATATAGAATAAGAATATAAAGAAAGGAAATATTTTTGTACAGTTGTACAATGTGTTTGTGTTTTAAGCCAAATGTTACAAAACAGCAAAACGGTTAAAAATGAAAAGTTTATAAAGTAAAAAAGTTACAGTAAGATAAGGTTAATGTATTATTGAAGATAAAAACTTTTAAAAATAAATTTAGTGTAGTCTAAGTGTACAGTCTTTATAAAGTCTACAGCAGTGTACAGTAATGTCCTAGGTTTTTCACATTCCCTCACCACTCACTCACCCACAGCAACTTCCAGTCCTGCAGGCTCTATTCATGATAAGTGTCCTATACAGGTATACCATTTTTTACCTTTCATACTGTTTTTTTACCGTACTTTTTCTATGTTTAGATACACATATGTACAGATATGTTTAGATACCCTTGTGTTACAATTGCCCCAACAGTATCCATTATAGTCACATGCTGTACAGGTTTGTAGCCTAGGAGCAACAGGCCATACCATATTGCCTCGGTGTGTAGTAGGTTATACCATCTAGGTTTGTGTAAGTACACTCTATAATGTTTGCGTAACCATTATCTGGCCTACTGATGCACTTCTCAGAACGTATCCCTATTGTTATGTGACACATGACTATATTTTGAAGGGAGAGCAGACAGGATTTACAGGGAGGATTTAGATATGGGGTGTGAGGGAAAGAAGTCAAGAACCACAAGGTTTTAAGCTTGAGTAGCTGGAAAGACAGATTTGCATTTGGGAAAGACTAAGAGAAGCAGCTTTGGGGGAAACTGGGAGGTCAGTTTTAGATATGTTAATTTTAAGATGCTTCATAGACATCTAAAATGTTAAAAAGAAAATAATAGCTAGGTATGAGAATCTAGAGAGTTCAGGAGAGAAACCCAGGCTAGGGATATATATTTGGAAGTCATCAGCAAATAGATGTAAATACCATCTGTTTAAAGCTATAAGACTGGAGTAAATATGGACAACAAAAAAGGAGAGATCCAGGTACTAAACTTCTAGCCACTCCAACACAGAGGTTGAAGAGATAACAGAAAAAACAAGGAACTGCCAGTGAGATAGAAAGAAAACCTGTTAGCAGATATGGTGGCCTAGAAGCCAATGAAAAAGTGTTTCAAGCAACTGTAGCAATTGTGCCAAATGCCACTAACAGGTTACCTGAGATGAGAACTGGAAATTTATAACATGTTGGTCATCAGTAGGGATTCAAAAGAAAAGGGGAGACAAGCATATAAGCAATTGTTTTAAGGAGTTTCGCTGTAATGAGATGCAAAGACTGGGGTGGCAGGTGAAAGGAGAAACGGAGAAAAGATTTTTTTAATGAGATAATAGCACATTTGTATACTAATGGGAAGAGTCAGTAGAGTAGGAAAAACCAATGATGCAAGAGAAGGGAGAATGCCAGAGTAATATGCTTATGAGCATGATGGGATAGGATCTAGTGTTCTAGATAAGATCTAGATAGGAACTAGTTAGCCTCATCTTGGAACACTACAGTTCATTCACAGTGACAAAGAAGGTAAAGTGCACAGTTATTTAGGGATCACTCAGTAGGAAGCCAGACAGGGACATGGTTGTTGAGCATATATACCAGAAACTGATTGTGATTCAATATGAAATTTCAGCTGTGTAAAAGTGAGGGTGAGGGACAGGGAAAAGCTTGGATAGAAAGATTGCAGGCCCCAGTGGGACTGAGGGGCTGTTGGAATTGAAGTATTTACTAAAGGAATGAGAGAGTGGGATGCCTGAAATGAGACTGGCGGAGGGGGCACAGTTACTGATAAAAGACAAGGTATTCTAGAAAAAGACCATGGGATATGTGGATGAATTAGGGTGGTAAATAAGATCAACAGAGGAGAGTAAATCAAGGAGCTAAGAAGTCAGGACATTGGAAGCATCTTCTACATTAATGCTACTCAAAGTGCCAGACCACAACACAAAAAGGAGCTTACAGAAAATTATAAATCAACATACTGCTTTCCTCCATCAGAAGTGTCTTGCTACAAAGAAAGTAAGCTGAACTGAATAGTGAACTTAATGACAGATGACTTACATACATTCTGGCATAAACTCCTTATTGTAATTCATACTGGTAACAGTTCACAGACCGGACCACATTTTGAGTAGCACTGCTCTACACGGATACTTGATGTCACCAAGAATTATGACAGATCTAAAGGAGACAGTGACAATGAGCCAGGAGCTAATAGTGTTCAAGAAAGAAGGTGAATGACCCCGGCAGGTTGGTAGATGCCCAAAATAAAGACAGGTAGTGAGTAGTATGATTTGATGATATGAAAGTCAAAGCTTGAAGTTTCAGAAAAGAGTGGTCAAGTAGTGACAACAAGGAACAAAGAAGACACTCAGTCTACACCTCTCAGTTCAGTGTTATAAGGTGTGCAAGAAAGGGAAAAATTCACCACTTGAGAGAGCTGCAGGACAAGCGGCAGCATTATCAGGGTAAGGCTAGGTTACAGTTGGAGTAAGAAAGAAAAAGGAACATTCACAGAACAGATCGAGAATATAAGGGACTTGCTGATGACTATGAGGTCCGGAAGGTTACAATGAATGGATTTCAGGAAATGATCAAAGGTGGGAGATGGTGACCAAAAAAACCAACAGGATTAGAGTCTGGAGGATAAAAGTAATATAAGAGCAAGGTATAACTAAAGTAACAAAGTCCCTGAAAAGGCATGTCTCAGGTTTGGCCTCTGACCAGAATGCAATACTTCTTTCACTGTAAATAAAGATGACTCCTTGATGCAGACTGATAACAAGGTGAAGGGGCTCCTGCTTAGTTTCTGATGGGGGAAAAGGGATTTGGAGGAGAAAAGAAAAGGTACTAAATAGCCCTTCTGTCTCAGATCTTTCTAGAGAAATGTAATAGCATCTGGGGTATAATGGCAACAAAAAAGAACCTGAGACTGTTAGCATACAGTCAGGGTATTCTTCAAGCATGATTAATAAGTATTCTTATAAAAAAAATCCTATTTTACTATTTCCCAGCTTCCACTTATCACTGATACCATTTTAACTATCATTATTCTGTCTCAAGAGTGACTCCTGATCTTCTGACATAACATCTTTCTAGCCTCATGTAGAATAGAATGGCTGGCACTCTGATTCAGGACCCAGCAAAAATGACAGCAGAATTAAAGCAGGAAATAGTGACCTACGGAGGACAACTATCAAATACAAAATAAAAGAGTTGGGCTTAAAAACTGTGCAAACATTAAAATTAAGCAAAATGCCATAAAACTGATACACTAAATGTATACATCTATTTAAAGAATGCTATGTCAGTATACTATGTTTTCTAAATAACATTCAGTTTCCACTTTTGTATCTAAATGAACTATAAAGTATAAGTAATGTTTGACATTGCCACATTCTTTCAGTAGCTCAAAAAGGCATTTAAGTGTCTACCTCAGCACTTTCCTACACAAGGGAATGGAACTCCACTTGGATTAAAAAATATTTCGAAGAATCCCTTGTTCCTCCCTCATATATGTGGCATTCATCTAGTATATGCAAAACTTCAAACACAGACAAACTCCCTACACCCTTGCCCCCAAACCACTTAACTACACTTTAAAAAAAAAATGCAGTTCTTAAAGCCTGTTACAGCTGTTCAGTTTACTTCATATTAAAGGAAAATTGGGACCAGTTTGCAACAACCATTCCTCAGTGCAGCAAATTACTATAACCATTTAAGATCATCTTCAAATTGCACTCCCAAGAAATTTTGCAGTAAATTTAACTCCTCACATTTTTATATGGATAATGTCCAATAAAGTATGTGTTTTACATTTATGTACATATACACCACCATTATTTCAGCTTTATAGAACCCTGTTAATGATATTAAACTAAGCCTAACCCTTCAGCTTTTATATATCTTTTACTTCCAACTCAGATCAGCTACCAGCATTTAAGATTTATTAATCATAGATAAGGTTTGTATGCCACATTGATCAATTTAAAAGAACCTAAAGTTAAAAATAACACTCCCTCCCCCAATTTTAAAACTAATTGTTTAACATACCTGTTACAAATCAGTTAAAAAGAAAGTATCAGTCCAGCAACATGTGAATTATTAAATCACAAGTAAAACCATGGGAATATTAGTGAAAACCCTAAAAGATGGAAATAAATAAGGGAGAAAATGGGAAGTGCTATAAAGTAGTTTTGTCCCAGCATCATCCAGCTGTTCACACTCTTCAAATTGTCATAAGGGGTGGGAAAAGAAAAAGAGCCTTTTCAACAAGTTCAAAAGAAACCAGAGGTAGGAAACTTTTGGAACATTACAAAAGAAACTTTACAGTGACTCCGTGAAGAGTCACATGGGGATTGTGGGATACGCTGCGGGGGAGGGGTGGGGTAAGATGCCTCTAGGATTAATGTTTCATGAAAGGTTCACTGATCTGCTTGCATTTTATACCATATCACCACAAAAATAATTGCAGCCTACAGCACTATTTTCAGATGATGCTTTAAAAACCAATGGTTTGCATTTTCAGTCCAGGCATAGCTTGCCATTTAAACATGGAGTCTGAAGACTAAATACCCAACTTTTCAAACTCTGGAAATGAAAAACCTTGTTAGCAGCAAAAGATTTAACCAAAATCTATTTAATTGCCTACATAAATTTACACTGACCAAAAAGCAATATGCCATTAATTTAAATAAAACATAGTCAATTAACTTTTAATTATTTAAACTGCTTTTAAGTTTTGGATCTGGTCTAATAGTAACAGTTAGCTTAGAAATGTAGACCTCTGCTGTAAACTAGGACATGATTTAAAGACTTCAGTGAAATTTGAGGCTGACATGAATTGTGTATACACAGTCAGAATTTGTCCAGCATCTTGAGTGTCTTCACAGATTAAGTTCATAATGTATAATCAATTGATAGAACACATTTTCCAAATGCCTAATACAAACCTAATAGTTTAACAATGTTATTTGCTAAATTATATAAATTCACTGAAAGAATAATTTCAGTGAATCATCACGGGGAAAAAAAAAAAAGTACTCCAAATAGGACTAGGTTACAAACAAAGTATTCTGCCAATAGATTCAATTTGTGCTAAATAGTGTCTCAAAACATGAATTTCATTCACCATCATTTGCAAATTGAGAGATGTACATTAATCTGATTTCCTGTTTCGCTTAGAGAAAAAAAAAAAAATCAGATGATCTGGCAATGGAAACATTCCCACACAATGGCTGGAGCTGCTTATGACTGACTGACTAGAAGGGACATATGTGCTCCAATTTGTCCCAGTTACCCCATATCTACCTGGTTCTGAAGACACCTGAGTAGCCATTCCCACTACAGTTTAATAAGACCAATCCTATATGGCTTGCGAAAGCAATCATTATACTCACATTTCTTGAACATCAAATTGCAGTATGCTGCATTATGAAGGCAGGTAGCCAATTTCAAGGGACAAATTAACTCCCCAGTAGCAAATTTTTTTTTCAGTGAGTTGTGTGTACATAATTTTAAAAAGAACTTTCAATCTACTCTCATTTCTCATATCTTGAGAAATTGGAACAGAAGCTTAAAGACAGTAAATGCCCACAATCTGGTTAGGGTTAGGGTTAGGAACAAAAGCTTAAAGACAGTAAATTTGTAGAAATGCTGCAAATACTAAGCACCAACTTAGACATCACTAATTACAAATATGATCCTTGATAGAGGAATACTTAATTCTTCTTAAAATAATCATTCACACAAAGCACTGGAGGCATTCTTACTTTTTGGGTTTTTTAAAAAATAACTAGATATAACAATAGTACATTTCCACAAAATTACACTGAATTCCAAGGGCAAAGGAGAGCATTCAATGATACTGTCATTTACTCTCCCTACACTATTAACATTTAATTTCATTTTAACAACATATCCTGGAAAATAAATTAAAAAAAATCCAAACCCTGATAATCTTCCATAAACTGACCATTTGACTTCCAAAAACTAATTCAGAATAAGCTTCATTCCTGTTACTAATCAGACTGATTTGAAACAAGTATTTTCAGAAAATAATGTCACTAACAGAAATGCCATGAACTTTAACATACGGGCCTAGAAAAAGCTCTTTATTGAAAAGTTTAAAGGGCAAAATACTGTTATTATGTATCACAGCCCACCCCTCTGTACAAATGAGACCCTATAGTCACTAGGGTGTATTTTAGTTCACATACACTAACTCAACCAACCAGCTTTGTTTCTATCTAGTTACTAATAAAACTAGTTGAGCACTTGCTCATGTTTTACTGTGAAATGGTTTCAGACAACTTGACAATTCACATCTTCATTAACTTTTTCTGAGAATTTTAGTTTCTGTAATTCATCAACATGGCTAAACATTATGATTTTTTACCTCCTAAAGTGCTATATTGAGTTTCTGATTTATCATTATATTTAAGCAGAGCTGCATATTTAAAGTGACCTAAAAAAAAAAAAATCCCTACTTTAACTTTGACTTTTCTCCTGCAAATATTGGTTGAGATGACATTTTCTCAAGCCAGCCTTTTAATTAGCAGTACTGATATAAATGAATTATTTTATAATCCAAAGTTTTCTTAATTGATTCTCATAAGAACTCTTCATAAAAATATTCACACAAACTCGCTGGAATTAAAAAAAAAAAAAAAAAAAGCACTATACTATATCCACTGGAGGGCACTCAACATGACCAAAACATTCAATGAAAACATGCTCTAACACTATTAGCTCTGCTGCTTCGGGTTTCAGGGAGGCTTTGAGAAGGGGGAGTGTCTCTTAATAGAAGAGATGCCCACAATAAACTTAATAAAAAAAAAAATGGTTAAACCCTAAAAATGGGTTTGTAATGTGACTGACTTCCTCTTTTAAGAGAGTCTTTCTCCTTAGGGAGAGAGCAGTTTATATGCATACTTCAAAGATAGCAGGATTCAGGCCTCTCCAGATGAATCCAGGTTTCAAATGAGTCAAGCTCAGTCTTGCATGAAACACAAAAGCAGCTTTCTTAAGTAAACAGAGGAAATAAAGAACTTTCTCCTGAATTTAAGTGATGAAAAACTATAGAATTTAACTCCCACTCATTTTCAATGAACACAAATCACATATTTTCCTTTTGTGAAACCTGAGGAGTATGTATTTATTTTAACCTATTAGTCTAGATATCTAGCACACTAAATTGTAACAATATGACATAAACAATAGTCTATTAAAGAAGGAGAACTAATTCTGCAAATCGGTATCTTCTCAATGAAGGTACAGCAGGCAACAGCTAGCTACATACTGACAAATCAGAAGCAGCTCCTGGGCTATGTTTACTTTTACAGTATAAAAATGTTTTCATTCAAGCTGTTTCAACAATAGATACCATAGTTCCAATAAAAAGAGGGCTACAAGAAAACAACTAAGTTAACACAAGTAATGTTTTCAAAAACAATGTCACAAATCAACATATAGCACTACAAGAGTTGCAAATATTTTCTGTTAGAAGTCTGTCCAGTTCTACAAGAATTCATCCTTTGTCCTGGGTTAGCAGTCAAGCGTACTTCTGATTGAGCTCAAAGTACAAACTTAAAATTTACCACCTACTCATCGAGAAGTATTATCAGTAGCTAGGACACCACAAGAAAGAAAGAAAATCATCTTATTTATAACTAGACAGATGTATAATTTCATTGCATTAACACTAAAGTTTCATTTGGCTGAATATACTTAAAAAGTCCATTTCAGGAGTTGTAATTTCACTGCTACTTTTATAACTATTAAGGAATGATATTCGAACTTTTGAATTCTCCACGCCCACAGTTTCAACAATACTTAACACGCTCTTCTATCCACCGGCACCCTATAACAAAAGAGGATAATTGCAGATACTTTTTCTAAGCACCACATTTCAAAGTACCCTTAGAGAAACTTGCCTCCTTCTTTTCCCATTCTATCTTGGTGGTGGTGGTGATGTTATGAAAATAAGCATATAGACCTTCACTTACGACAATTTTTATTCCAGTCATCGCCAGGAACAGCAGGAAGCTCAATTCAGATTGATACATTTTAATATTGGAATATACGTTTTTCTACATCATAATCTTGGTAAAGGAAGTAATCAGATGACAGTTAAAAAAAAAACATACTTCTTCAATACTTTTTGATACATGAACACCACGAAATGCTTCATTTTTCACTAGCCACCTTATTTTTTAAAAGTTCCTGTTTCCGGACAACTGTTTTAAATGACTTGGTTTCTGGGAGACTGTAAAGCCTAGAACTCCACAGGGCTCTAAGTTACATGCTATACTATGCTTTCTAGCCCAGTCCCCTCCACCCCCAACTCCCCCAGGACTTCAAACTTGAATAGTCTCAGCATTCCTTTAATCCTACAGAATAGACTTCTGCAAGTTTTTCAAGTTACTGTTGCAATCATTTCAGGGCCTTGTCCTTGCACATGGCCTTCAGAACAAAGATTAGGTCAAAGTAATGAATACTGGGTGCAAATTAATCAAATTTTGTCTAGTGTGAAAGGACATCCTCAAATAAACCTTAAGGGTATTTTTTTTTAATTCAGAGATTTTGAGGTTTTAAATGTTAGAGTAAAATAAATGTAGCAGCAGCCGCCTTAGTTCAAACAGCCTCCAAAGTAGAAATTTATGTCACTAATTTAAGCAGATAATAAACAGCAGCATAATGTAAATAACACTTCAAGCTAAATTTAGTATTTCTTAGGATGAAACAAGTTAACACGAAGACATATGAAGGTACTGACTGTTCACCAATTGTTAAGTAAATAATGAAATGGCTTTCTAAATTCCAGAAAAAATACTTTTACAAGTTAGCGATCTGAAAAACATTAGCCTAGACTTTATCAAAGGAAATGCTGCCATCTCTTCAAAGTTGATGTCTAGTCTAAGCCACCATTATTCATGATACAAAGCTCTTACTTCACTCAAACCACTCCTTGATTTCCTTTTGCCGACCTCTGCATACCAGCAACCCAGTCGCTCTTCATTCACCACTCACAAACGGGGTGGGGGGGCGCGGGGGGGACCACAGATGTCTGGAAGATACAAAGTATGAGACAATGCTCCCACCAAAAGGGAACAGAAAACGAAGGAAACAACTACAACTGCAACTACAACCGATTGTCAAAGCCTGGCAGGTTCAGAAGCGGGCTATGGGAACTTCGAAAGTCTCGGTTCAAAGTCCTCTCCGCAGACAAAACATTGAAAGAAGTTGCAACGCCTGAATTTCATTTGGCCAATTTCGTGGCAAGGAAAAAAAATCCACTCCGTTGAAAAGAAAATGTGCCCCCAAAATCAAGTTTAGCTACCATAAAACTATTTGGATAAATTATTTCTACTAACAAAATTCTTGAAGCAGTTAAAGAGGCTCAATCCGGCGGTTCGCTTGATAAGCAGTAGTAAGTAAGTCACCCTCGCCTCCCCCTTCCCCCTTAATTCACTAGGGTCTCATACTCACTGCCATAAACCCAGAAGACTCGCAGTACATTACACATCGCTTTCACTCACTGCAAGGTACGAGAAAATATAGGTGCAAGACACGGATTTTTATAGGTGCACACCCTACTGACGCATCGCACCGGCTGCACTAAGAGTTTGGATACTCCACTAAGGTTTAAAGTTGCTTCGATTCAAACTCACATAGGCAGAGCATTTAAAAAAAAAAAAACCCAACATTAACACTTCTCTAATTTTCCTTAAGAACGAAAAGAGGAAATCTGGAGAGAAAGTCCACCGGCCCTATCCCCAAGGCAGATGGGACCTGGGGTGGCGTCCCCGCCTCAGCGCGCGAACCCCAACTCGCCGCTGGGGCTGGGAAGGCGGAGTCCCCCGTCCCCACCCCGCCCCCCACCCCGGCCCCAGCGCATCCAGAGGCACAGGGTCCCTCCCCCAAACTCGGCCACGGCTGGAGCCCCGGACGGAAACCACAGCCCCCACCCCCACCCCGCCGGCCATCCGGGCTCCTGGACGCGCCCCCGCGGCACCCCCTCCCCGCAAGCGGCGCCCCCGGGGGCCCCCGAGGGGCAGTGCGACCGGAACCCGGGCCCGGCCGCCGCCCTCCGCGCCCGGGCGCGGCTCACCCGGCCGCCCGCCTGAGCCCCCTGCTCCCCACCCCAGGCCTCCGGGCTGCGCCGGGCCCGGTTCCGCGCCCGCCGCCGGGACTGCGCGCCGGCGACTAAGTTTGGCTCCAAGAGGGAGCGGGAGCAGCCCCGGAAGGGTAAGGAACGGAACACTCAAGCACCTCAGGGGAACAGGCTCCTCCCGCCGCGGGGGTCCGACCGTCCTCGGCCTGCGGTGGCGGCTCGGCGGGGACTGGAGCTACTCCTCGGACCTTCCTCCGTCTCCGCCTCCCCTCGCTCTCCGCTCCCGGGGCCGGGATAACGCCGCTGCCACAGACCGAGAGGCTTAAAATGGCGCCGCACAAGGAGCTCTTATAAGTCGCGCAGAAGCCGCTGTATCCTGCCGCTGCCGGCGCAGCGCGGAGCGTTCCGCCGCGCGAGGACAAGGGGCGGGGCGCGGGCGGGCGGCGGAAAGTAGTCCCCGCGCCGCCCAGCAGCTCGCCGTGGACCGCCCCGAGTCAGGGCGGGGTGGTAGCGCACCCCTTGGACGCTCCCAGGGTGGAAGCTGCGGGCCGCCGGCCGCGCGGAACCGGAGGGCAGCCCGTCAGGGCGCCATGGTCTGCGGCGGAGAAGCCGGACCCTCGCCGGCCGGGGTCGGGGGAGGGCGACCCCGGGATCCTCCTCTGTCCCAAGCCCGACGCCCCCGCCCCGCGAGCACCCCTAACCCTGAGAGCAGACTCGGGGCTCGCCTGCGCGCTTCTTGCTGCCCGCGGGAGTTGGCACCTCGGCCCCTGCCCTCAGGGATCGCGCGGGGCGGATGGAACAGATTCTGGGAGGCGGAAGTTCGGGACCCCGGCGGCAGCGGCCGGGGCTCCGAGGTCAGGGCCGG
>NW_012133857.1:4925136-4970136 GCF_000956105.1 Propithecus coquereli | reverse complement strand
TGGTTATATCACAAGCATGTGCCAGAAATATATTGTATCGGGGTAACACGGCAGGGGCCTGGAGGAGGTCACAGTGCCAGAAGCAAATGTCCATTTTCTATTTTGTACCACTTAGTGAAAAAATAACTTTGGTTGAATTTTTTTTAACTACTTGGCTAAAAAATTCTTAAAGATAAAGTCATTTCTGATGTCTCTCTCAGTAATGCTGGTGAAAGAAATGACATTTTTGTTTACACTGCAGTCCTAATTTGTTGTTTGTTAAAAAACACAAAGCATATAAATTTTATCATGGTCAAATTTTCAAGGTTATTGGTTATTAAAATTTATTTTGTTGGATGATCTTAAAATTTAATACTAAATCTTAAAATACTATAAATTAGTTTCTTATACAATGCATAGATTTTAACAGCATTTTGGTATAACTTTGCAGAAATTTTAGTTCTAGGAGAAGATATAAAATTATTCAAAAAGAACACTATTCCAAGTATACCAGAAGGGACACTGCATTTACATGGATTTTTCTTTAAAATATATTTAATTTCATACTTATTTTAGGTGGACAAGCAATGCTCCGAGTCACCATCATTCTTTGCAGACGTCCCGCGTGTTTAGCACACCGTTTCTCATTCAGTGACCGACATATGTTTTACTCCATCTTTCTTTTGTTTCTACTAAAGCTTTTTCTTCATAATCCATTTTCAAATCTGCTCATGTTTTGAATTTGCAATTATAGAATTTGAATTGGTGGAAAAGAAAATAAACAAAGATCATATTGGTTTTCTTTGAAAAAGAAGAGAAATAGCCAATTCTTTGATAAAAATGCGGAAAGTTAACAAGTATAAAATATATAAATCCTCTCTCGGATTTTCCAGTAATTTTCGTGGCAGCTGTCATTCCACCAAATGGAACTCTCTGAAATCATATAGTTCTGTACTTTTAAAATTAATTTGGAAAAAGAAGGAAGTACTTTAATTTCTGTTGCTCCAAGGGATCGTCCATTCAAAATATTTTTCCTTCCACCATAAATCTAATGAGAAACTATGCTGTAAGAAATCAAGATAGTGAATGTCTAACACACACATTCCTCTTTCCTATTAATATTCTCTTTTCATAGCAAACCTGTCTTTAGTTCTTTCAACCTTTTCTCATATAACTTAGTTTTCAGAATCCTTATTCTTAAGATCGTCAGTACAAGTGACATTGTACAGGTTCTGAACAATAAAAAAATGGTGGTGGTTGTAAGCTAATTCATTTTGGGGTGTTTTGTTACATAGGAAAAGCTAACTAATAGATGATTCAATTTGGGGCTTGTTTTTAATAATCACATCATACTGCAGTTTTATCCTGAGCTGCTTGTCTTCCAAAACAAAAATTTCTAAAGATTTTTAATTGTGCAGTCCTCTTAGTAAAATAATTTTGTATATGTACCCCCAAATGTGTTTATTTAAATTATATACATGTCCTGCTGTCAGTGCATATATTAAATATCAACAAAGCTTGAGTTCTTTTTTTCAAGGTAAAAAATAAATGTAGGGGTTATAGTATTTTATTTCCTCATTCCAGTGGGTCCTCATATACCTTCTGGGTTATGGTCACTCCACACAGGACCACTGTTCTTAAACTCTCAAATCTTTTCCATAATATGCTTTAAAGCATCGTTCCAACCATTCTGAATTTGTGCAATTTGTTTTTTAAAACTGAACTTGGAGCTTAATTTGTTATAGTTACTGATTATCTCAGAAACCTTTGGGGAATTACACCTTGATCTTTTCTGTCAACTGACTTTAAATAAACCTCTTTTGGTAAAAACCACCATTCATGTTTCTAGCAAATATACCTAGAACATATACTGGTTTATGGAGTCTCTTGCATCACCATTTTCTCTTAATATTTAACTTTTGTGTGTGTGTATATACAAATCCTGTGTCTGTCCCTTCTTTAATACTGTTTAACAAGGAAGTATTAACAAAGAGGATAAGGATGCTTTTTCAATGTCAAAAGATTCTGAGATACCTCACTTAATAATAGTTGTACTTTTAGTATCTGCTGATTAAGAATCTATATAATGACAAAAAGCTGCTATAAATTCAGTATTGATTTTAAACAAATTTGTGTTCTATTAATCCCAGTGCAATCTGCATGAATTTGAATACTATTTAAACATATGTGGAAGACTTGTTTTTTCAGTGCACAGACACTGCTTAGGGCCCATGTGGAGTCTTGTAGCCCTTGCTTAACTTGGTAGTTAGAAAGCCACTGCTGTGATGAACGCAGGAGATGCAAATCCCATTCTGCCATGCTGGCATCACCTGCAGTAATGTCTCCTGCCATAGCAGTACCAGCAGTGGTACTGAGAGTCACTACAATCCAAATAGTGGCCTCCACTTATTGAGCTTCTGCCAGATATGAAGCTCTGACCTTCACAACGCAGTGAACTTCACTCTTCATATTTAAGTCCTCTTTTAACCATCATAACTAGTGAAATACAGGGAAATCTTATTTTCCTCATTTCACATTTTGGAAATTGAGACTTAGTTTGCACAGGTTATAAGCTAAATAAACAGCTGGAATTTGAACTCTGGACTTGTACTGTCCAAGAGCCATTAGCCACATGTGGCTACTTACATTTAAATAAATTAAAATCAAATTAAATTGCTCAGTCTCATCAACACATTTTAAGCACTCAGTAGCTACATGTGGCTACTATATTGCACAGCACAAAGACTGTCTCCGTCATCACAGTAAGTTCCATCGGACAGTGCTGAATTAGGCCGATGAACTGCAAAGCCTCCACTGTAACCACTGGATTTAATCTGCCTTACCCATTCATTCCTTTACTCGTTAATTCATTCAACAAACATTTCCTGAATACCTCCTATGTGCTAGGCACCACATTGGACACTGGAGAGTTATCTCACTGCATTGTTGTCAAAAGCAAATAAAATGACATGAAAGTTTTTTAAGTCATAAGGTTCTAGATAAAATGAGGTACTTTTATGTTGTAGTTGCTGTAGTGTAATGAGACTGCTTCATTGAGAGCAGTGTCTGTGTTACTCTTCTCAAAATTCTCTTTTCACTCCCCCTACACTTCCCCCAGCACTTAGCAGGGTACACAGGGTACAGTACCCATCAGAAGTGAATGCAGAGTCTCACATGTGTCAGTGTTTGTCTGAACACCTTCTGAACCCTTTTTCCTAAGCTTGGGGAATTCTCTCAGATGGATATTGTGGGCAACATGGGCCGTGGCAGCTGGAGCATGAGGTCTCAGCTCAGCCAATCAGATGCTTCTCTTTGGTGCTTTGACTGGAGCAGATGACACGAAGAAGCAAAGACAGATTTAATTATTTCAGATTGCAAAATAATACATGCACCATGTAAAACATTCAAACAAATCAGAAATGTATGACATAGAATGAAAGTGTCCCATAATTCCATGCCACAAGATCTCCATCAGCATTTCTAAATTTTTGAATTTAATAATGCATTCACATATGTATATGTGTGTATATATTTATATGTGTATATATATTTATGTTTATATATAGATAGAATATATTTCTCTTGGACTGGTACACCAGGCAGATTCATTAGCTTGCCTTGATTGAGTTGATACAGCCTTTCCCTTTCTTTCTTTTTGTTATGTATACATATATATTTTCTAGTAAAATTATTTTATTAAGTTATAATATCCATCTCCAACAGCTTGAAATAAAATTTCCATCGTATTCAATTGAACTGTATGTCACTTTCTTTTAGAATCTCCTTTTTTTTTTCATTAAATTAATTTCTAAACCACACTATGTGCTCAGATACAGGTTTTTGGAAAGACCACAAGTCACCCCAGCTCCATGAAGCGATGAACTGGTCCTTGCTTTGGAAAACCCTCCAAGTGTTATGTCCATAAATATACGTATATTTCACCCTGTCCACCAGTTCCCACCACCACTGCTCTCACATTAGTGCTGTTATTAATTTCTTCTGTACCCTGTCAATTTCTCTGAGACAAATATGAGTTTGCGTTACTTTTTTATACAAAACACTCCTTGTTTTTACAAAAGCTAGTATAATTTTCTTGCACTTTATTTTGTCACTTAACATATCTTGGAAATCCTGCCATATCAGTATCCAGAGTGCTGCCTCATTTGTCTTTATGACTGCATGGCATTCCATGGTACCTTAATTTATATAACTAGCTCCTCCCCATTGATGGACATTAGGTTGGTTGTTTTCAAGCATTTGTCACTACAAATAGTGCTTCATAAAAATTTCATGCATATGTCATTTATTACATGTGCAAATCTTAACTGTAGGATCAATTCCCAGAAGTGAAACTGCTGAGTCAAAGGACATAATGCACCAAGAGAGGAATCAGTATGATATTGTCAAATTGCCAATATCTAATAGGCATTCCCAATTGTCATAGGTGTTGTAACAATTTCCATTCTCACCAGGAATATCTGCAAATGCCTGTTCTCTGGCACTTTCATCATTGGAAGGTGTGTGGAAGATACTTCTGTGCCCACCATACCCTCTAGACAGTCATCTTTATACTACAGCTGCAACTCTCTGCCCCAGTGCTTTTATTCTTCTTTTCCATTTCCTTCTCTTCCTCCTCCTCCTTCCTCTTCTGGAAGCAGGCTTGGCCTGTGTGTGAGTGTGGGGATGGATAGGGCAGAAATGCCTAAGAGTTAATTCTGCACAAGCAGCAATCAACCAATGATGACTAGGGAGCAGATGGATAACTACCCCTGCTTTCTCACTTGCAGAGGGGGAAATTCTAAAGTGTGTTCTACACTGTCTCCCGCACAGTTCCCCATCTGAGCTCCAGGTACCCACAGTGGTGATTGGCTCGATCCTGTCTGGACTTGTTTCTCTTCCTCACTTCCCTTCTGGTGTTTCCTGAACTCACCTCCCAAATAAACTGCTTACACTCAACTACTTGGGGGAACCCAATCTAACTGTGTCATCAAACTTTTGAAATTTTATAATGATAGCTCAGTGTAATTTGAATTTGCATTTCTCTTTCTGATGAGGTTGAGCATATTTTTATACATCTGCGTATTTTTCTTTTTATTTTTGTGAACTGAGGATCATATATTTTGCCTATTGGCTCTTCAATTTTTATAAAATCTCTATAGTAGGAAGATTCAGTCTTTGTATGTGATATGAATATTTTTCCAGTTTGTTGTTTGTGTTTGTTTATGGTGTTTTTATGTTTTTTTGCCTTCTCCTCCTCGTCCTTCTCCTCCTCCTTCTCTTCCTTTTTCTTTGGCTGTTTAGGAGGTTCTCTTTTTATGTTCTCTTTTTATGTAATCGATCTTTTCTTTTGTCTCTTCTGCATAGTGAGTCATAGTTAGAAACGCTTTTCTCCATTCCAAGTTATAGAAGAAGAATCTCATGTTTTCTAATAACATTTCTTATTTTTATTTTTACATTTATATTTTTATTTGGAATTTATTCTAGAGGATATTCAACAATTTTTACCTTCATTGTGATTTTTTTGCTCTGTGGTTTCTCCCAGAATCACCCACCACTGTGGAGACTGGCCTGGGATTACCATGAGCAAGACGTCATATTTCACTGCCCAAACCTGTTTCTTCTTGCAAATGATTATGAGTCGCTCAGCTTTCCTCGTAACTTGGCCTTTACTACCCTTATTAGCAGACGAGTTTCCTGCTGCAGCATCTCTCTATCTGGAATAGACTCTCTGTATCTTTTTACTTTACCGTGCCCATATTTTATATCCATCAAATGTGTACATTTTCTTCCTTTCCCATAATTCTTCATTTTTTTCTTTTGTTCTGCTCAAAATGGCAGAGCAACTTGTATGCCATCTTCGTATGGCATTGGACCCAATCTCTCCTAACATTGCAGCATGTTTTCAATTGCAGGCTCAAAAAATAATTGAGAGGGCCCTAACAATTTTTAAATTTGACTTTTGCAACTCATCATGCTGTTGTGTACATTTTAAATCTATTTTTGTCTTGATCGTTGTTCACTCTTAAAGAGAAATATATTAAAAATAGATAGATGATAGATAGATAGACAGACATGACTTTTATTCCTCTCTAGAATGTCATAAGCTGTCACACACATCACATCTGCACACAAACTTGATTAAATTCAGTTGTATTGGCCAAAGCAGACTAACTGGAAGGATTAGACCTTTTCTGATTTTTTGCTGTCTGTTTGTCCTTTAGCTGTGCTTCTAAAAATATTGCTTTTGTACTTCTGGTTCTTTTTTATGATATCCTGGGCCACTTCTACTTCCAAATGTGGATGAATCATACTCACTGATCTTAGGGTTTTTTTCTAATTGAGTAGCATCTGCAGAGACATAATCTTTCTTAGAAACAATGAAAGAAGCCCATCATATTCTACTGGCCTGGTTAACTGTCTTACTATTGAGTTAGAGACCCTATTCAATGCTAGACAAGGGAACCAGCCAGAATTTCATCCTCTCATGGGTGTTTTAAGCTCCTTTTGCCCACATATGACGCAAGGAAAGTGTGTCACCTCTACCTGTTCACTCAACTGCTTCTGTGTGTACCAGACTCTGATTGCTTTACCTGGGAAGAAAATATTCCTGCCTGTGGCAACAATAACAGAATAACTGCAAGATCTGCTTTCACAAACACTTTAAAAGGCCTTACTGGCTTTTTCTTGCATAAGACCAGGGCAGTAAAACTGGGTCACAAAATGCCCATCTCCCCATCAGTCCTCCATTCTCTCTGCAGGTTTTCAGTGTAGCCTCTGTGGAAACTTCCATCGCAGACATCTCCCTGGCACCCCCACCCTCCTCATCACAATACTCCTCCCCTGAGTGTCGCTTGCTGTGGAATTGTAAGGCACCATTATAATAAAGGTGACAATGACAGATCTCAAGGAAGTGGAGCTCCAAAGTGAGGGAGGGAGACACATCAGAGAGAATGGGCTCCGCAAGCCCGATAATGAGCATGGAGAGGACTTTTTCTGCTTATGGGTGAAAAAGACAGGGAAGTCTCTGTTTGAAGACAAAGCACATAATAATGTGATCACAGAGCCCTCCTAATGGGGCCGATGTGATGTTCAGAAAATGTATTCTTTTCACTATCTTATTCTTATATTCCAGTGGAAGAGGTCTTCAAACAACAGTTTACTTAATGCACCTAACTTGGTAATGCCACACTCTAGTCAAGATTTTTATACTGCAAAATTATACACAGGTGATTATATTTAATTGACTTAATAACCTCGAATCTCATAGATGGGTTTTTTCAGATTTCTTGCCACAGTTGGAAGAATAAAAAAAAATTTGGTCAAATATAAATCCTTAGTAATATTGTCAATTTACTTCCAAAGGATTTTATAATACGCTTGGGTGCTCTCTTGCCTTTTTCTTCTCCCAAAAGGTAAGGAGCCTTTTATGGAAATTTATAACTTGGTTCAACTAGTACTGCACAGCACTGCCGGCTTCCTGTGTAAAGAATGCCCTGTTTTCCCCAAGTCTGAATTTGGGATGCTGGCCCTCTGTAGGGAGCAACCTGACATCCCCTTGGTTTCAGGAAGGAAACCAAGCCACCCCCTGCCTCGTGTGCCAGAGGCAGCTGCTGCTCTCAGGTTAGCGAGGTATGCGAATGCTCACATTTTTCTTGGACTGGGACATGGAACCAGGTTCATCAGCTCGGCCCCATTGGCTTGATACAGGCTTTCCCTTTCTTTCTTTCTGTTGACTGATTTGCCAGTCACTGAGCCTGGCAATCAGAAAGTCACCCCAGGCCAAGCAAATATGGAGAATGGGGGCCTCCCAGAGCTATTCTTTCCCATAAGGCTTTCTGAATGGTTCCTGAAATGAGGACCAAGAGAGATAGTCCCCCAGCCATTTTTGCTTAGGGCTTGGAATGTGGGAAGAAATGAGGAATGACTGTCAGTGGGTATGGGGTTTCCTTTTGGAGTGATGGAATTATTCTAAAATCGATTGTGGTGATGGTTGCAAAACTTTGTGAATGTCTTAAAAACCACTGAGTTGTACACTTTAAATGGGGAAATTATATGGCATGTGAATTATACCTCAATAAAGCTGTTATAAAATTTATTCATATATTTTATTGTTAGCAATTAATCCTATTCTTCTAGGATCCCATCCTTAATGAATCTCATGATATGCATCTCTCAAGAGCAGTATGTAGTTGCCTGTGACTAAGTGCGGGTGTCAAAAGATATGAGCAGAATTTGTGCAAACTTTGTTCCTGTGACAGCCTCAGCTCATGCAGTTATCATAAACACTATTATGTAATTTGTTCACTTCAAAATAAGGAAACTAATTTTCGTATTATGTCCTATAGATAGCATAACATTAATTTTTAAAATGTTGGGTTTCAGCCTGAGCAAGAGTGAGACCCTGTCTCTACTAAAAATAGAAAGTATTAGCCGGGCATGGTGGCGCATGCCTGTAGTTCCAGCTACTCCAGAGGCTGAAGCAGGAGGATCGCTTGAGCTCAGGAGTTTGAGGTTGCTGTGAGCTAGGCTGACACCATGACACTCTAGCCTGGGCAATAGAGTGAGACTCTGTATAAAAAAAAAAAAGTAAGGTAAATAAAAGGTCAGAAATATATATTACTAACATTTTCACTACCCACCCATCACCTGGCATTTCCTGAGTCACTGGCTGGTTGGATCACGTGTGAACATTCTCAGTGGAACTTTGGGGTTATATACTTCAGCATTTTAGGGAGGATGCTGCAGGTAGGGTCTGAATCCCATGCTCTACCCACATTTTAGATTGCCTGTACCATTTCGTGACCCTTCCCTTACTTTGATGTTCGCCACCAAGAGCCAGTACCTGCATTTTTTTTAGAGGATTGTCCTCAGTCTACTGGAACCCACTTTGTCCACATGCACAGAGAGCCAGCAGTGCCTGGGAATTTATGTGCCCACCCACACAGGGAGTGGCCCTTAGTGAATGACTGAGGGGTCAGATGGGGAGAGATGGAATGGCCATCCCCCTTGTCTCAGGTCCAGACAACTCGGAGGCACAACTCACCCCTGAGCTCCTTGTGGGATCAGGCTGAAACCACCCTCCAAGGGACTCTGTTTGGGATCACACCCTTGCTTGGCTTCTTACCCTTCCCTGTCTTGCTTCCTCTGTTTCCTCACTGATCTCCCCTGGCAGCACTTTCTATATAAATCACTTGCGCACCAATCCTTATCACAGAGTCTGCTTTTAGAGAACTCGACCCAAGACCACAGTCAGCATGTCTGGTCAGTGTGTTCAGACTGGGCATGCTGTGGGTGCAGCTGCTCTGCGTATCTCAACTGGCTGTGGGAATCTGGAGGGGCCATTCTCCCGGAGCACTGGAGTGCTTGGGGAGATAAGGGGTCAGCTGGGATTTGGCATTTTTCCTGTAGCTCCTCAGAAGCCTTGATGAAACCCAGCTCATGGGGCTCATGGTTCCGGGGCAGCCTTAACTAGAGTGGGGGTGGGAGACACTGGCTAGGTCCCCCTGGCCCCAAGGGGAGTGAATCCACCCCTGCCCCTCCACCCTTCAGGATGCTCTATGCATAGATGTGTGGGTGTGCATTTTAGGGGACATCTACCCTTACTTGCACTCTAACCTGGGCCCAGGTGACCCCTGAGCATCCTCCTGTCCTCTCAGTGTTCATCTGGGTCTACCAGTGCCCTAGGAGCCCTAACTGCATGACTTTAGTAGACACCCTCTTCTACTTCACGGCCTTTGCATGATGAGGGACAGTATGAAGTTTCCTACTAGCTGAGCATGGCCAGTGCACACTCCTATGTCAGACAGCTTAGGTTGTACTTCGCCCTTCAACACTTATGGGCTGTGAGAACAAGGAGAAGTCATAAGCCTCTCTGAACCTCTCTTTCCTCATCTGTGAGATGGGGAAGCCCCTACCTCATAGGGTAGTTGTGAAGATTAAATGAAATAAGTGTAATACACTTAACACACTTAACGCAGCATCTAGCACGGAAAAAGTACCCAGTAAATACATAGTGGCTATGATTTTCTTCTACTTAAAAAAAAAATGTTTATGTGATTGTCCATGTTCAGCTGGTTGAAGTTTCATGGGATGTATCAAATTTAGAATATATGTTCTCTATGAAATAAAGCATAGTCTACATGGCTTAAATAAAATTCACCTGGGGGACTCTGAAGGCACTTCACAAAGAGGGGCAATTACTCTCCAGAGCAGGGAAAACTGAGAAACAATGAGACACCTGAGATTCTGCTGCTGGAGAAAGATTTCAGGATGGGGAAAACAAATGCGAGTTCCTGAATATGAGCCCCTAACAGAAGTATAGGTAGGAGTTGATTTCCAGTTGAGCTGCTTCTTGCATGGGCACCTCTCATCTTTCTAGGATGAGTGGCCTCAGGGATTTATTTATTTAACAGTAATGATTTTCCCCAGCAACTGGGGGGACATGGTTCATGCAAATGTGAGTGTGCAAATGAATGATGGTACATTTATTGCTCACTTACAGCGGTTACTGACCAGGGCAGATCCTATGATGCTTTAGGATCTACCACACAACATCCTTCACATGTCATACAACTTCTTTTTAACATCTAGTATAGGAGGGAAAATTGGTATACTGATACAAAACACACATCTGAGAATCTGCTAAACCTCTATTACTCAAAACTGCAGAGTGGAAAAAAAAAGAAGAAACTGATCTATGCTGGGGAAGTAATGAGAGTGGCTACCTCCTGGAGGAGGATGTGAGGGGTCTTCTGGGGGAGCTTGGAATGTCCTGTTTCTTTGACTGGGTGCTGTTTCACGGGTGTATTTACTTTGTAAAAATTTGGCAAGCTACACATTATGATATATGTACTTTTCTCCATGTTTGTTTTACTTCAATAAAATGTTAAAACAAAGGCAGCATCAGCTAGATCTTAACGTACAGAAATAATAAAAAATCTTGGTGCAGATTCTGAGTTTTTCTGGCTACAGAATGTGGCAGACACTGCTGACTAACCAAATATTTATTCCTCCCTCCCTTCCTCACCTGCCCTGAGATAGGCCAGACTGACTTTCCCAGCCTCCTTTCAGCTGTGGCATCGTTAGGACCAGTGAGATGGAAGAAATTGTTTGTTGGGGACTGTTGAGGAAGCTTTTACTTTCTTGATTAAAGGGACAGAGAAAGCTGGCATCATACCTTTGCCCCTTTCTCCTGCCCTGAATACAAATGTGAGGCCTGAAACCTAGGCAGCCATTTTGTGACAAGGGACAGATCGAGACAAAGTCAGAAACACTGGCCCTGAGATCTTAAGATTTGCTATGGGAGAAAAAAGGGTTCCTATTTGTTTAAGATAAGTTAGTCTTATTGTTCCACCACTTGCAACGAAGAACATTTCAAATGGACACAGAGATCTCCTCCTCTCCCCTTTCCTTCTCTTTCTCTTTGAGATTCAGCTCAGTATGAACAGGAACTTAGCCGAGTATTGACTATAACTGTCTTTCTGGCCTCATAGTGGTTGATAGGTCTGAACTCCAGGTACTTAACATTTGTACCATTTTATAATGTACTATTGTACATTATAAAATCTAAAATGTATGCTTTTTATAAGGGATAGGTCAAATGTATAAAATAGTACCAACAGCGAAACAATGTCCACAAGTATCCTTTGATGGGTTCCTGGAAAAAGAGGTACCATAGTCTAATCCTGCGGTCCCCAACCTCCGGGCTGTGGCCTGTTAAGAACTGGGCCACGCAGCAGGAGGTGAGTGGTGGGTGAGGGAGGGAAGCTTCATCTGTATTTACAGCCCCTCCCCATCACTCGCATCACCACATAAGCTCCTCCTCCTGTCAGATCAGTGGTGGCATCAGATTCTCATAGGAGTGCAAACTCTACTGTAAACTGAGCATGTGAGGGATCTAGGTGGCTCACTCCTTATGAGAATCTAATGCCTGATGATCTGAGGTGGAGCTGAGCTGTGATGCTAGCACTGGGGAGCGGCTGCAAATACAGATTATCATTAACAGAGAGGTTTGACTGCACAATAAACGTAATGTGCTTGAATCATCCTGAAACCATACCCTCCGCCACCATCTGTGGAAAAATTGTCTTCCATGAAATTGGTCCCGGTGCCAAAAAGATTGGGGACCACTGGCCTAATCAGATTGGAAGATACACAAAGTTAAATAGGTCTCTTCACTGTGGGAATTCTCTAAGGCTTTAATGTGCCAATACACAGAAACAGGAACTGAATTTGTTCTCAGCCCCCTTATGATGTGCATTTTCTGTGACTGTCCTTTGGGGAATGCTACTCCACGGACCTGAGATGGAAGTGCACTTCCTGTGGTTTCCTGCTTTCCCCCAGTCCAGCTGAGGGCGAGGCTCTCTGGAGCGAGGCAGTAGGGCGCTAATAGCATAGAGGTCATCTGCACTCATTCTCCTGCCCCTGGACGTCCCAGTGGAGGCATGGATGGATCTGCAATTTACAATATGTTAAATCAATGAAAGAATCAAACTCAGAGTTACACCAAAAAGACCACAGGATCATTGAGTACCATTTATTCACATATATCTCTACTTGGGAGGACCCTTTCCTGCTTATTCAAATCCCACCTATGTTTCAAGACCTTGTTCCAGCCTTCTCCACCATAAAACATTTCCTGACCATACCAATCCACAGTGCTCCTTTATGCTCCAAGCATGTGGTGTTGATCGCCAAGAGTCAGGGAAGTTTTATGTTCTCTGTCTTAAGTGTGTCATATTAGAATAGGTTACGCTTTGCTGCAGTAATAAGCGAAGTCAGAAATATCAATGGCTTATTATCAACAAAGATTTATTTCTTGCTTATGAGTAATGGAATGCCTGACGGGCACTTTCCCCCACCCTGTAGCTATGCTCTGGAACATGTGGCCTCCAATGGGAGGAGGAAGACGGAGGAGGGGAACCAGGTCCTAACTGCATTGGTTTGCAATCCACAATCCAGAGCTTGCGCAGGTCCAAACCTCGCTGAAGGGAGGCTGGAGTGAGTGGAGCACATGTTCCATTGAGAACATTAACTGTCTCTGTCACATCTTCTTATGGGGTCATATTTCCTATTAATTTATAATCTTATAAATTAGCAGGTGTATCTTGTACAGTGGTCACCTCTGTTACCTTTGCCTGCCCACCATCCAGTGTCCCTTTTGCCAGGACAGTTCACTGATTTACCCCTCCTCCACTCTACAGTCACATGGCTCTACTGGGGATGACTCCACCTTCTGTGATGGGTACGTGATCCAGGCTCGACCAGTCAGACCAAATTCTAAGATGGTTTTTGAAATTTTAGGAAAGAGACCCTCTCTCTTTCTGTTGCTCTTAAAACTTGGAGCTGATGGGGCCACCATGTAGAGAAAACTGGCTTGAGAATGAAGTCAACACAGAAAAAAAGCCAAGCCAAGAGGTAGAGAGAGACAGACACTGTGGTCCTGATGGTGTTGTTTGAGCCCCTGGCAAGGCTAGATTTACGAGCATGCAACCCGTGCAGTCACACAGGGCTCTGAGCTTAGAAGGGCCCTGTGCTTGGTTTAATACTCTTACTTTGTTGTCTTGAAATTCTTAGTAATTTTTGAAAAGGAATCCCAAGTTTACATTATGCAGCCGGTTCTGGCCCCTAGATTTGACCATACGTGAAGCTACTGATACTTCTACTGGATTTTTTTTTGCTTACACAACTCAGAAAATTTCTTTTGAGGCTTTGTCACTTGCAGCTTATATAGAGCTGTTACCACAGTCTAGGTTCCATTGCAAACATCAGCAACTCATTCTAGCTGGTTTAAGCAGAAAAGGAATTTGTTCAAGAATATTAGATAATTCACAGCATCTCTGAGAGGGCCAGAGAAACAGGTCACTGAAAGCACAGTGACTAAGAACAGTGGCCAGATTCCTTCCCAGGTCTGCTTCCAGGGATATACCCGTGGGCACAATTATTGTGTTCACTCCCCTGAGTCTGGAGCTTGGATGCTACTTGGAATAATCTGCTGCTGTGCTCAGCAGAATGGATTCCCCGGGGCATCAACTTCACTGTATTATAACAGTTTCTCAGTCAAAGTCTCATGTGAGCTGAATGCAGTGACTCATACCTGTAATCCCAGCACTTTGGGAAGCTGAGATGGGAGGATCACTTCAGCCTAGGAGTTTGAGACCTGCCTGGGCAACATAGCAAGATCCTGTCTATAAAAAAAATTTTTTTTTTTTAAATTACCTGAGCATGGTAGTGCACACCTGTAGTCCTAGTTACTTGGGAGGCTGAGGCAGGAGGATCGTTTGAGCCCAGGAGTTCAAGGTTACAGTGAGCTGTGATTGTGCCACTGCACTCCAGCACGAGCAACAGAGTGAGACCCTGTTTGGTCACCGGCTTGTACCATAACAGCAAGGGTGGCTAAGCAAGAGTGATTCTTGCTTCTACCTTGGGCAAGCACCATAAGTCAGGTAACTTCCCCAAAGATGGGCAGGGTGTTTAAAGATGTTGGAAGGCATCCCAAAATAACCAATACCCAGTACTCACATACATTTGAATTCTATTGAGAACTGTGCACATAAGAAATCCTTCATAAATGTGGAATGAATCAACAGATGCACACGCTTTCTGTTACTTTCAGCAATTGTGAAGACTCCCAGTATGCCACCCCAGCCAATCCTTAGAACATCTACCCCTTCATGCCTTTTTTTACACTGCACTAGGCCCCCTTTCCCTTGTAATCTGATTTTTCACCTGCCAGGAATCCCAGCTGGGACAAGAGGAGTATATTTCTGCAAAGCAAAATACAGCCCAGCTCTTGGGTTATAAGGTGGTGTTTATCTGAAGGCAAGTGGAAAGGAGCTTGCTGGTGTTGTTGGCTGCTACAAAGCAAGTCCCATATACTTAACTGTAGCTGGCAGGTGAGAAGCTTATTTCTATGCAAAAATATCTTATTATTGCTAATAATTTTTATGCCAGCTTCCAGCCCATTCATGAGGAATATTTTTCAGAATCAGGTGTTAACAAAATAATGAACAAAATAAAATGTACAGAGTTAGTAATTATCAGTTTCCTTTGATGAATCCACCCTAGAGTTTATCACCAATCTGAAGTAAAAATTAAACAGAACAAAAGAGTGCCTTTGGGAGGGGCGTGAAATCAGCATTTAAAAACACAGTTTTATCCATTTTGTACCTTTGCATTGAATACATTTATTTCGAAGGAGAGGCTGGAGTATACAGAAGGTGATCATGGGCTGAGGGGCCACTTGGATAAGGGGGGCTCTCAGCTGTTTGGAAGGAGGCAGTAGGTGGCCCGTGGGCAGTGTGTCTTGGTCTCAGAGAGCCAAGGTTGGGCAGACATCAACAGGACCAAAATCATGTCTAGACAAGGTGTGACTCTGCCAGGGACTTGGGGACATGCAGGACTTAGACCTAGGGAAGAGCAAAGAGCAGTCCCTTGTCTCTGTGTCTCAGCTCCTGGGCCCAATTATTTTGAAGTTTCACTGCTCATTGGGGCAGGGTTGGCGTGAACTGGGCTCCCGTAAGATGACGCTCTCTGCCCCCTAGATGGAGGAGATGACAACAGGCCTCCATTCTCTGAGAGGCCAGGCATTACAACAGCCTTAAGAGTATCCTTCAGAGTTTTGTGGCCCCAAACACTCTTATCTGGGAATAAGTCAAAGATGTGCGGTAGTTGCTCAGTAAACATTTGCCAAACAAATGTCTGAGCAGCCTTTGTCGGTGCTGTTTCCGCCACCTGGGGCATTCTTTCCCTTTCCTTGTTTCCCATCAGTCACAAAAGCCTCTTGGAATTTTGACAGAAACCATTAAAACATAAAATGAAGTCCATAAATCTTGGGGGAGAGATAGTCTCCTGAATGCCAGGAATGCACACCTCCCCCCGCCCAGTGTGGGCCACCCCCCAGCCGGGTTCACCTGACAGCTCCGGTCCTCAGACACAGCGACTCTGTGCTGCGCAGGGAGGGGAGAATTACACGTGTTGGATTCTGTGTTACCGCTGAGAAGAGCAGACGCATCCTCCCAGGTAGGTCGTGAATAACCCTGTGCTGTGCATTTTCACTGACGTTTAAACCAAAACACAATAGATGAAGAACAGCCACAAAGATGAGAAGGGCAGCCTGAGAGATTGACTTTTTAAGGATCCAGCCACCTCTGGGACTTCTCCTCTCTGTTCCCGAGTGCAGGCTTTCGTGTCTAATGCAAGTCTTCTCGTGCAGCCCTGCTGAGAGCCTCCCTGTCCAGTCTCCTTCAGGCTACGGTCTTGCGGCCTCTCTTCCGCAGGGGGTGCTGAGGCTTTCTCTACACTGGAGGGGGGACACAGGGTACAAATAACTCAGCTGCTGTCTCTGAGATGCCAGAACATCCCCTCAAGTCCCTGGGGGAGCCCTAGCAATAGGTTTAAATTTATAATCAAACTCATTCCTTACTGGGCATGCAGAAGTTTACTTTCTGAACTGAGATCGCTGGCCTGCAGCCTCTGAGATCAGGGTGACAAAGTAGAGCAGTAGAGCTCTTACGCCTTTTCTCCCAAATTTGGTCAAGACATAGAGGATTCTGGCAGCATTGGCCAAACTGCAACTTGCCACCAAGATACTTCTGAATTCTTTCTATTAAACAGGATGCATAAGTCCCCAAAGCAGGCAGAGGCATCTTTTCAAAAGAAATGCCAAATCAGCAACTGCTCACACGTGCTGAAAATATGCACAGAAGAATAAATAACATGTTGTAAAGTGCCGTCCTCGTGCTTTACGTTGAAGCTGCTTCAGCTCCACACATTGACCTAGGAAGTGGATGGTCAAGTGTTTAGGGCAGGCCTGTGATTGTAAATCTCAGGGCTTCCATATTCTGACGGTGTGACCTTCAAGCTGCTTGACCTCCAGGTCTCTGTTTGGTCCTTGGCAAAATGGAGATGATAATTACACTGCCTCGTAGGGCTACTGTGAAGACTAAAGGAGACAGGGCAGGTGAATGGCTTAGCACAGTGCCTGGGACATGCCATAGCAGCTCAGGAGATGTCACTTATTACCCCATGCTCAGATGTGGCTGGAGGAGAGAGTAGTAAGCCTGAGGGGAGGCTGGAATCCTGAAAGATGCTCTCCTAGGGGCTGCAGCGAGCATGAACTAGGGATCTGGGCTGGCAGCAGAGGCTGTGGTTCTCAGAGTCAGGAGCCACGCCTCCAACTCTGACCAGCCTCCCTGGTATGGATGGCTGCCTCAGCCTGGATAATCTTTAAAATGAGCAAAGCCATGGGCCCAGAAGATTTTTTGCTTCCTCCATAATTGACTCATCTAATTAGCACCCTCCCCGGGGGGTTGACTGGGCAGAGAGGAGCTCAAGAAAAAAGGAGAGGCTGCATTCCAGAAGGAATTTCTGTCCTGCACTAAGGAATTTGGAGTTTTCTGGAAGCTAGGGTAAGTCTTCCAAAGATTTTAAGCAGGAGGGTGATCAGAATTTTGTTTCTTAGAAATCATAAGGGAAGATGTTGTACACCCACAGGTGTCTGTAGAGGGCCACGTAGTCAGGAGGCAAGAGGTGGGGGAGATGGGCAGAGGACTCTCAGTCATTCAGGTAAGAGATGATCCACCTAGACCAAGAGGAGGTATTAGGGATGGAGGGGGGATGAGGAGAAGGGATATGAGTGAGAGCAAGGAGTGGAGTAGGCTAAGCTTGGTGGATGGTTGGGTGCAGGACAAGGTCCACACCATGGTGGTTAGCACCAGCTGGGGATGAGCCACCAGGGGAGAAAACTTACCAGGAACACAGCAATGGCTTTGACACCAACTCCTCTGAGCCACAAATCAAACCTTGCCTCAGCATGAATGTGCACTATCCACCCTGGAGATCCTCAGGGTGCTTTTGGAGAACTTCAAGGTGAAGCACTGAGGAGATTCTGTGCAAGGCCAGAGGCTGGGGCGATTAGCATTCTCTGAGGAGTGTGAGCCCTCTCCTCCCGCTTCCCTGGCCTTGCATCTGGGGGGCCCACTCCCTCCCCCTGCACAAACACCATCACTTGGGAGGGAGGCCTGGGGTGCAGTGAAGACTTTGTCCCTGAGAGAATTCTCTGCCTGCGCTGAATCCCTGGGGATGCCTGCCAGGGAGCAGGGAGCCTCCAGGGAACTTTGCTGTCTTGCCTCTGAGGCTCTGCGGTGCCTGGCTGTCAGCAGGAGACAGGAGGGCAGCACCCTCTGAGGCTTGGCGCTACAGGGAGAAAGCACATTGGCTCCAAGAGCCTCTTCTGGGGCAAAGGAGGAGGCCAGGGTGACAGCTGTAGCTGGTGGCAGTTCACAGGTGAGTACTGGGATGTACGTACGATACACAGATATCAAGGAAAGACAGAAATGCACCTGGCTGTGCCCCCTACAATCAAGAAAAGCAAAGATGAGTACAGTGACTCAGGCCTCCCGGAGAAACTGCTTGAGGCACAAGATTGACCATGGGATGTTTTATGTTTAAGGAGGTCACTTATCTCTTCATAATAGGTCTTGTGGATGTGTCATGTCAAAACAGTATTGTATTACTCTATTCCCACAATGCTGTCTCTCTGGGGTTTGATGTCAGGAAAGGTCTTTACCTAATTTCTAGGATTTCAGCTTTGTGAAACTAGAACTTTTTCTGTGCGTAAGAGTGTCGCCAAACTCTCTGAGAAGAGCCTCAGTGTTGATGATGCATCTGATTCCAGCCCAGGGAAGTGGGGCTGAAGATTTTTCTACCAGTGTGGCACTCAGAACAGGTGCATTCATGTGGCAACTGTCTTCCTCCTGGCTTCAGCTCTAGACTCCAGTTTGGTGTCGTGATTAGTTTTGCCCTAAAGCAGAGTTTCCCAACCTTGGCACTATTGGCATTTTGGGCCACATGATTCCTTGTTATTTGGGGCTGCGTTGCATATTGTAGGATGTTCAGCAGCATCCCTGGCATCTAGAGCCCAGTAGCAGTCTTCCTCCCCCTGGTTGTGACAACCAAAAATGTCCCCAGTCATTGTCAAATGCCATTTGGTGGGCAAAATCACCCCGTGAGAATCACTGGTTTAAAGGAAGGGCTCTGGTTAGAAGTGGCATCTGGCTCTTTGTGTGGAACACAGTTCTGCTCTGACATTTGTCCCATGAGAAAAGTGAGAATGATATGGACACACGATTCCAAGTGCCATTCCTAGTGACGGATGGCCTCCTTGTCATATCCACTGGGTGGACAAGGTTTCAAAGCCTAGTTCCCACTTCTTCAGGGTAAGAGGGGATGGATTTCAGGTGGGTCATGTGTGCAACACTAGAAAACATTGAATCAAAAGCACAAAGCTTATTTTCTTTCCAAGTTTCCTTCAGCTCTACAGAAGTCTTGGGTTGTACTGGCATCTTTTTTACCTTGTTAACACATCTTAGCTAATTTCTTTTTTCCCCCTCCCATTTTATCTTCTGTCTTAGCTTTTCTTTGTACTTTGTACTATCATTGCTTTAGTGGTTACCCTACTAATTACAAAATGCATCCTTAACTTATCACAGTGTACTTTAAATCAGTACTTTCGCCACGTCCTGAGCACTGCAAGATCCTTACAACAATTTAAATCCATTTATCCCTCTTCTGCCTTTTTGCTCTTGTTGTCATATATTTTATTCCTACATATATGTTTTTATTATTCTTGCTTTAAACCATCAGTGCTTTTTATATTTACCCCTTTAGGTGCATTGCATTTCCTGCTTCTATCTGGGAGCATTTTCCTTCTGTACAAAGAAGTTCCTTTAGTATTTCTTCTGTTTTAACACAGAAAGAGCAGCTCTCAGGCTAAGATCCTTTCTCACCCATTAATATCTGAATTTAGTCAAGATGTTTTTGCTTTCATTGTGTTTATTGAAGTTGTTTACTATTTAAGAAAAAATGATAGTGTTCTTACCATTGAACTTTTCAAAGTAACACATTGGGTTGATTTAAAGAAAAATATTAAGCAAATAATCCTCCAGGTGGTAAAAAACTGAGAAGGTGGTGTAGAGATTTTCAAAGTTTGATAATAAAAGCTCATGAGAGGTGAGATGATGTGGGGTGAGGGGAAGAAGGAAGCCAGCTCCCCGCTGACTGTGAGCCTTTTGTCAAGAGGCAGCTGGCGATGAGGGCTCTGCCCATGTGACTGTGGGCACGTCGCTCCACTCCTCTCACCCCAAAACGAGGATCATCAAACACAGTGTTAGAAGGAAAGCTTCAGGCATTTTTATAGTTTTGGGTTATTTATAGTTATCTTAAATAATAACTGCTATTTAGAGTGTAGACACTATGTTTCCTGTTTACACTCTAAATTTAGAGTGTGAAGTTTAGAGTGTAGACAATATGCTGAAGACCCCACACTAACCAGAAGTCAAGATGCTATTTTCTATTTCGCCATTTTTCTTTAATTACAAGATTTCTCACACTTATCAGCTTTATTAATTTACTCGCTCAGCAAATAGTTATCGGGCATATTCTTTGCCTCAGTCCTGGATTAGGTGCTGAAGATACAGTGGCGACCAAAAGCAGGGACAGTCCCTGCTCTCCTGTAGCTTGAGCTTAATGTGGAAGGCAGACATTACTCTAACAATCACAAAAAGAAATGTGTGATTGCAAATTTGTTAGGGGCTGAGAAGGGAACCTAGATTCTATAAGGGCACTGTCAGGGCCCTAGCATAGCCTGGGGGGTGGGGGTCAGGGGAATCTTCCCAAGGCCATGACTGTGCTGCTTCATTCACCTAGGATCTCTTCTCCTGCCTCCACTCTCCTCACCTGGCTACCTCCTACCCACCCTTCAGGTCTCTGCTTACTTCTGCAGAGCCCTTCTCTGACATCTGCCCCAAGTTAGGTAGTTGCATCTGCTACTTGCCAGCACCCCAATGCATATCCTAGACTATTCCTTTTGTAGGGCTTCACATCATTATAATAAATAGGTATTTGGTTAATCATTTGTTCGGTATCTGACAGCCCTCACTGGGCTGTCACTTTCATGTCCATCGCATGCACTGCTGTGTAACTTATGCCCGGCACTTAGTAGGCTCTTGGTAATGCAAGGTAATCAGAGTGAACCTCTCCTAGATTCAGTTTCCTCATCTGTAAGGTTAGGATGATGATATTGAACTCATTACCATTTTTTTCTTTTTTTGCAAACCAGACGCATGTAGGAGGTTATAAATGCATAAACTGCAGGGTGTGTAGGTAATTTTACATATTATTTCCTGCCTCATTTTTTGCTTACCTACCAGAGGTGCCTGTTTCCATGGCCTTTTTGTTTTTTAATTTCTTGCCTGCAATTCTATGACCTCCTGTATTAACCCCTTCTCGGAGTCCCACATTCTTCTCTCCTCTGCCTCCAGAAGTCAACCACTCAAGAAGGCTTTCCATTTTCCTCTGGGGTTAGGGAAGACTTTCTGCCCTGTGGTCTCAGACAAAGATTTGTGTAATCAGAGTAGTTTTACAACTTAATTAAGGTCACTTAAGCTGGCCCCAGATGGACTGGGGATGCTCCCAGAGTCACTCTTTATGCGGGGAGGAGTTAATTAACCCATCTTAATAAACTCCCTATCTCCACCAAAAAGAAAGCAGAAATCTCTCTAATACACTTTTAGGGGGAAAAGTGCTTATGTTCTAGGTCAAAGAAGGAATGGCCAGATGTCATGATGCAGAGAATTTCAGAGCTGGACAGGGCCATGGAGCACATTGAACTTGGTACAGATGAGAAAATCGGAGTCCAAGGAGCACAGCTAGTTACTGGCAGGGCACAAACCTTTGTCAGAACCAGCACTTGTGATGCTGTACTGCAGCAGCCCTGGCTTAAATGATGTATCTTCATATCCATTATTCCCTTATTGCCCACATTTAATAGATGGACATTTTTCTGGGCAGCGATACTGTTTTCTTATGTAACTGAATTAAGGGGAATAATTGATTAATTCAACAACATTTTCTGAATACCAACTCTGTGGCAGACACTGTGTCAGGGACTCAATAAGCAAAGATAACTAGGACAACCTAAATGTGCCTCATATGAGGGCATGGTTGAATTCTGGTACGTACATAAAAAGGAATATTCTGGGTTGGATGTTCAGCCCAACTCCTTCCAGACCTTTATTCTCTTGGCTTTATCCTGACTGGAATATTTATAAAGAGAAAAAATAAAGGTTAAGGACTTTCCAGAAAGGATAGCCTAAGTGACTTTGTTTTCTTTGTTTCTGCTTCTCCCCTGACAAATGTGTACCTTGAAGTGTGAGGTCTCCCCCAGGAAAGGCACATGCAGGACAAATCTATTCTTGCCTCCAGCTGCGACAGGCCTCACTCCAGCCAGCTGTACCTGCTTACTTCCTTCCACAGGTGGGATTTGGTTCCTGCCTGGGAAGACGCAGCCAGCCCAGTAAGAAGTAAGTTGTCACCCCAACATCAGAGTCACATTTGTCCCCAAGCAGTTTCTGTGGGAATCCTGGTGTCTGCTAACTGGCCTTGCCCTCTGGCATTTGGTCTTTCCTGATTCTATACCTGCCTTGCTCTGATTGCCAACATGTTCTTGGTGCAGTTTGCTTGTGATTTTGGCCTCTGTTAAGCATCTGAATCAGTTTTGTCCAACAGAACTTTCTGGAATGATGAAAGTGCTCTATACTCTGTGCTGTCCAAATAGTAGACACTAGCCACATGACTTTTTAATCTAAGATAAAAGGATAAAAAAGAGTAGCCAAAGGATATCCAAGGGTATCCAAGGATAAAAAAGGGTAGCCAAAGAGAGGTTCTTGTTTACAAATGGGACTTTATAACTTTTAGAGAAGAGAAACCTAAAATATGGAAATTGCAATCACTCATTTGGTGGGGGATGATGTGACTTAAGTAAGGCCAATTGAGATCTTTCCCTGAGATTTTTCTGTTGGAGTTGGAGAAAGGCCCTGACCCTGGGCTTGTGGATCAGGAAGAATCCAAAGTTGGAGAGGATGATGGCCTTCTTTCTGGCCACCCAGAAAGTCTGTCTGCTCTGTGAGAGAATGAGCCAAGCAGATACAAGCAAAACAGAGAAGACAGAGGGCTCTGGTCTTATTTCTCATCCCTAAAATAAATAAATAAATAAAAATGAATACTGAATGGCTCAAAAAGATTAGGGAAGACAGGTCAATTAAGGGAATCCAAATGATGTAAGTGGCTGATTGAGAACACTCAATGCAGTGGAGATACCAACATGAGACATTTTTTCCCGCTCATTGCTGTGTTCTGTGGTATCTGCCTTTCTCAACCTTTACTTTAGCTTGGCAGATTCTATAACTTTCTGGCTACTTCAGATGATCACACAAAGCCAGGTCCTGTTAAAAACACCAGTATTCTGTGTAATGCCATGATTTCTTCTTTGCTATTGCTGTCTAGATTTGTGGCTCAAAGGACTGGGATGGAGACAGAACCACAGGCTTTCCTTTCCCTTCTCCCCTCACTCTTTTGTCTCTGGCTTGTCTATGCTTGAGGCAGTGAAGAGAGATGGGAAGCATGGAGGGCTAACTTATGTGACTCTCATGTGATGGGGTGATGAGGTGGCCTTGATTTCTCTGTGGCTCCATCTGGGTCTATCTGAAGCTTGAGGTCTTTTCTGATGTGGCCATTTCTGGGTAGACAATGGATGTGGTTTCTCCGGGGCCAGTGCTAAGTTTCATCCCATTTCCATTGCTTAAGACTCTTCAGGGGTGGCCCTGTCTCCTGTCAACCACGAGAGCATTCAAGTCCACAGCACCCTTTCTGGGGGGCATCTCCTCTCTTTGTTTGGGGAACTGTGGTTCCTGCTTCCCCCTGTAGCCCTTATGCTCCTTCTGCTGGATTGGAGGTGTCCCCTTTTCTTCCTCCTGGACACTCTTCATCCGAGTCTCTCCTAAGCCTCCTACTCCAGGCAAGGCGAGGCTGTTCCCATGTGCTCCTCACCTTCAGGGGACATGTGGAAACTCTCCCATGCACTCCCTAAATGTGTTCCCCTCTGCCTGATGTCAACATTAGAAAGAGCTAGGGAGGGAGAAGTTTCCTTATAGACATTCCCAGTCTCCACAAGTGATTTTCCTAACCCGTCCTCCCCACTGGTGTGAAGAGAAAGCACTCCAATTTCCCCATCCTTCATGCAGGAAGGCGAGGAATTTCATCTCTCCAGGGACCCTGTGCTGCCCACAAAGTCACATAGATCTCTCCATGGATCCCACTTCCTTGCCTCTCCCAGTGCTCTCCTTGAAGTATTGCCCAGGGATGGGGTTGGTGATCGATCATAGAGTGGCCACTTCTGCTGCCTCTTAATAAGCCCTGTCGAGGTGTCAGTTTTTTAGAATGTGGGGGTCATTAGCACTACCTCATTTTCATTTAAGGGTAACAGTTGTCAATTCCATGTCAACAAGAAGGCCCAGTCGACATCCTGTTACAATCATTTGTAAAGTGTTTTGCCACCTCTAGACCAAAAGGCACAAAGGAAGGGTCCATCACGCCATGGCTCCGGTCATTTTTCCTGATGGGTTTGGATTTCAGATAGGCTATGGCTGTCTACGCAGGTATCTACAGGCAGGCAGGAGGAGAAGGCTGAAAAATGCCAAAAAATGTGCCCACCCCCAGGGTGGCTATCTTACCTTCAGGCCAGTGTGCCAGTGTTATCGTGGGGAGATCCCATAGGCTATGTGGGAGAAATATCCTCACCTGTGGAAGTGCTGCCACTGTGAAAAGACAGGCACAATTCACCTGATCCCTTCATTTATCACCTGTGTACCCAAGGCAATCATTTTTGCTTCTCTTGGTCTCTATTTCCTCATCTGGAAGATAGGACAATACTATTGACCTTGCTGTGTGGGTTAGAGATGCACTCCTGTAGAGTTCCAGAATGGAAGCACAAAAAACAGTTAGCATTAGTCTTGTTTCTGTTCCTATTCTGCAAGACAAAGACGACTCTCCTCCTCCATTCCCATGGGAGAGAGCCCAGACTCCCTAATTGCTTTATATCTCAAATAAGTAGGTTCAGTAGATTAGTTCTCACTAGAGAAGGGTGGGAGTTGGTTTGGTGAGGGCAAAATGTCTTGGGCTGGCCAGGTCCCAGCAGTTCCTGTGGGGTCATGTTCTTGCTATACCCCCATTCTCTTTGGGGAACTGCTCCTCCTGTACCTGACACCTAGTGCTCCATGAGGTTCTGGTAAAGGCTGCCATTCCTAGCACTTTGTATCCTTGACCTGATAGGGCCAGTCATGGTGCCTCACCCCTGGCAACAGAGATTGGTCTTGGGATGGGCAAATCAGGGCTTTATCTAATTGGAGCTTCCTTTCTTGGATGATGAAGTTGAGAGAATGTGTGCCCAGAACTCCTAGGGACTATGATTTCAGCTTCATGGAAGGAAATGAGGCATCCTAGCAGAGGACAAAGATAAGAAAAGAGAGGGGATGATGCACTGCTGTTGGGTCCCTGGTTTAGGTGAGCCTGCCTTCCTGTGGTGTGGTTCTGTGGTAAGCTTTGCCTCTTTTGCTCTTTTGCCTAAGCTAGTTTAAATTGAATCTGTCACTTACCACCAAATGAGTCCTGACAAACACAGGGCCCTGCCCCTGACAGGCCCCACTCTGCCTCCTGCCCCTTGAGATCAGATATTGATATCAGGTTCATCACCAATGGCCTTGGCAACACCCTGCTGGTCTGGTTGCTCTCTGAAGACACTCAAATAACAGGTTAAGGGGGACTTTAAGTTGGCAGTACTTCTAGGGTGAGCCTATGAGAATTGGCATGTGACAGTTGTCTTCAAATGGGGCTCCCTGGATTGTCTCCTGTGGCCTCCTAGGGACAAGACAAGTCTCTGCAGAGCTGGCACAGGGTCTTGCTCTGACTCCTGGCTTCCTGGGAGAGGACGATGCTTTCCCATCTCTCTCCAAATGTTCCTGACCTGGCTGCAGGCTGTCCTGCTCTATTGCCTTTTTAGATGACACTTTGACCCCCCCAGGTTAGTGTCTTTACGGGAAATTCTAACTCTTGGGAGTCCATTTGAATTCCTTGAAGCTTGTTCCTTAGCTGGTCATTAAATCTGGTTCTACTCCGTGGAAATGCTCAGATCCTTTCCCTCAGCTCCTGCTGAGCTCTGGGGCCTGAGATTACTGGTGTCATGTGGCCTCGCTGTCAGCCTCCAGTGCCTGTCTGTACCCCCATCCTGCTGCTGCCCTGTTCCCTGTCATTTCCAATGACGAACAAGGAATCACAAGAATTGGAATCACAAAGAACTGGGTTCGATTCTTGGCTCTATTACTTTTTAGCTTAGTGAATTTGGGCACAAACTTCATCTTGCCGAACCTCAGATTATTCACTCATAAAATGGGGATATCAATAAGACCTACCCCGTGAGGTCACTGACACTGTAACCAAGGGAATTGTGATTGCAGCTCCCCCATCTCCCCAGTCACATGTTTGGAGTAGGAAAGGTACAGTTTCCTAAAGGAAGGGCAGAGAATGATGGATAGAGAAAACACTATTGTCCTTGCAACCCCAAACATCCTTACTAATGTGAAGGCTCATAACATTTTTTCCTAGAACACTCTGTAATCTGCTATCACCTTAAAACATAGTCACTCAGGCCCATATCTGAGTCAACCTTGAGCAGCTACTCCCTCTGCTATAGGTTGGGACCTAGAACATTGGTGGTTTCTAGAAGATTGCAGGTTGTGTTCATCCATGAAACACTTTGCTTTTTAGCACCAAAAATCCACTCTGGTCAGTCTGTAAAATGTGTTCAACCATTGGAGCCAATTCAATGCCCTTAAGAAAAATAGTTGCATGTGTTAGGGCTGTAACTCCCAAAAGAGTCCTAGTTTAACCCAAGAACAGCCACAGCCATCAAGAATTCTGAAATTTTCCCCCAACATCCATGTTCATCTTAATTTGCAGGCAGAGGTGCTCCGTAGCAAGCGTGTACTTCACACGGACTCTTTCTGTGATTCGATCTCAATTTTCCCAAGTTTTAGATGAAGAATAATGAGGACTTCCGTTTAAGGAACACTTTGTGCACCCATGACAGAACGGGCACTGAGTTTGATACCAGGGACACAAAAATGATCAAAAGACACGGTCCCTATCCTTGATGACCTTGCACATAATTAAAGTATCATGTGATAAGTGCAATGATAGAGATGTGCACAGGATGAGAGGCAGCTCAGCCAAATAAGAAGGGATTTGTGGGTGGATCTTGCAGTTGCACATGATTAAATCAGCCATGAGCTGGGCAGGTGCTATGTGCTTCCGCTGTTCTCACACCCTGCGTGCTTTCACCTCAGGGCCTTTGCACATATAATTTTTTTTTTTTTTTTTGAGATAGGGTCTGACTCTGTTGCTTGGGCTAGAGTGCAGTGGTGTCATCATAGCTGATTGCAATCTCAAACTCCTGGGCTCAAGTGATCCTCCCGTCTCAGCCTCCTGAGTAGCTAGGACTACAGGCATGTGCCACCACACCCAGATAATTTATTCTTTAAATTTTTTGTAGAGATGGGGATCTCGCTATGTTGCCTAGGCTGGTCTTGAACTCCTGGTCTCAAGGGATCCTCTCACCTTGGCCTCCCAAAGTGCTAGGATTACCATTGTGAGCCACTGTGCCTGGACACATGATTCTTTTTGCCCAGATTGCTCTTCCCTCAAATACTCTTATGGATCACCCCCCTCATTTCATCCAATATCTACATACAAATGCCATTTTATCAGAGAGGCTGTCCCCTGACGTCCCATATAAAAGACTACCCCACTACACATTTAGTTTCTATTCCATACCTGGCTCTATTTTTCTTCATTGTATTTATCACCACTGATATATTTTACACTAATTTGTCTTTATCTGACATGTACACATACACACACAACTATTAAAATTGAGAAAGCAGGGACATAGTACTTTTTTTTTTTTACTTCTGTATCCTCAGTACCTGGAATAATGTTTGCCACAGAGTAGATGCTCAGTAAATACAAATTAAATGAATGGGTGAATGTGATAAGATACCTAGATGGTATCTCCATACTCAAATTGTACAGTTTGTTTGGGAAAAAGAATAGTAAAAAAAAAAGAAGAAGAACAAAATGTGGTTGTTGGTTTCATTGAAGTGTGAGCAAAGTGTTAATAGAGTTTGGAGGAGGAAGCTATTAATTCTTCCTCATAGGGAGGGAGTGTGGAATGAGATGACATTTCATAGGAGGTCACATTTCAGGTGGATCTTAAAAGATAAATGAGTTTGCCAGCCAAAAAGGGGATGGTGAGTTGTAGCAGTTTCTCTGGGTACTACCCATGCCTGTTGGACTCACCGTCCAGGACGTAGCACAGCTGCCCACTGTGTGCACATAACTCTCAGCCTGAGGCTTTCTTTCCAACATGTGCTGGGCAGGCTGGAAGGGCGGGAGGGGTAGTGCGCTGGGAGCAGCCCTCAGCCAGGGCAGTGGGTGGGAGTTGGAGGGTAAATGCCCCAACTTCTTTGCCCTGTGAGTGGGACAACTTGGAGGTGAGTTCTGAGGTCTCCAAGGGGCTACCCTGACCCACAGTGGTATCCCGCCTGAGAACACAGTCTTCACTGACCTCTTTTCTCAGTCTTGCCTCCCCACTGCCCCAGTAGTGTTTCCTGTGATCACCTACCACACGAACTCTTTCCTCTGGAATCCTTGACTCAGGTTCACTTCTGGGAGAAGCACCTGCGACAGTCATGGTCCCAGAAACAGCAGGAACATGGACAAAGACGAGGGGTCTGACTGTGCCTGGCAAATGTGGGGAGATGGAGAGGCTGGAGCAAGAGCAAAAACTGTGGCCAGCCTGCTGCTCTGTTGTCAGGCGCGTCGGAACAGGAGGTTTGACAACAGCATGATGAAGCTGCTGAGCACATGGACGATCGGCTTGGAGCCAGCATTTCCTCTTCTGCAGTCATGGCTTTTACATTTGGATTTAGCCTTTCAGTTTTTTATCATTCTGTTTGCTGCCCTTTCATTCCAGACTTTTCCTTCTCTCTCAGTCATTGGAAGAGAAATAACACCCCTGCTGTGAGAGCCAGACCTCTCTCCATGTAGAAATGGCACTGGGGACCGATCCCTGGGAGAGAGTGCACAGCACAGAAGGGCCACCCGGGCAGCACATTATGGCCAGAGGCAGATACTCTCTGGTGCCTGGGCATGGCAGTGGGTGGTCTAGGCAAAGGAAGGAAGACGTGTGCAGGAAATTCCTAAATAAGTGTGGGACTCTTGTGCCTTTAGAGTTGCATGTTCAAGACAAACATCATTGTCATTCAGTGAAATCTCCTCGACTGAGTGGCCAATTGTTCTGAGAGATAATTAAACAGTACCCAAAGCATGAACAATCAATACAAGGGTTGCTTCCGAATGAGATGACAAGAGTAGCAAATGTTTTGAGATATAAATCCATTCCCATGGGGGCTGTAAATCTTGCAAAAAGGGGGATGCTGAGACCTGATGGGCAGGTTGGAATGGCTCACAATGTGCCGTCCCTAGATAAGTGACCGGTGGACCTTTCGTCCCCTCCAGTAGGCTGAGAGGAAATTGAGCTGCCAAGCCATATGAAACTCCTGCTGGAGATTTGGAGGAAGATGAATGGTACTTAAGTAACAAGAAGAGCGTGAAATCAAACCATTAAAAAACAATTTCAAGACCAGTCAACTCCCTCACCTTCTTTTCACTGTGATAAAACCCCCAAAAGTCATTGGGTGGTTCCTTTGATCTTGCTCAAGTTGGTGTGTTGACTTTCTCACTACTTTCCATGGAGGCATAGAGGTGATCTTTGCACTGGGGAAATGTTATCTCTGGGAGAGGATGGGGGTGGGGAGGCTCCACTCCTTTCCTCCTCTTTTCCCTGTTATTTTCCAGCCTTGGGGACGAAGCTGGGATTCTTGGGGCTGAAGTCACCAAGGTTGCCTGTAGGTGTGCCTAGGAGAGATACAGTCTTAGCAGGCACACTTTTCACTGATTTCTAAAAAGTTCTTTTATCCAATGTGAGCTCTCTGTCGTTTTCTACCCCATCTCATCCCAGAATTGAGTTTAGAATGGACTCGTGAGGTTTTGGCCCATGCAATAGGGTGACTTTAAATCTGGTGCTGGCGGCGGTAGTGGTGGCGGTGGGCGTCACCTAGTATGACATAAATTTTACCTTCTGCCCCAAAAGCCTTTCTATTTTTTATTTAGTTTTTAGTTTGAAATTTAATTTTAATCATATGAAGTATAGACAAATGTATTTTTCTTATGAAAAAATTAAATCAAAACATATTGGATAAAATTAAAGGCCGCTTTGACCCCACTTCCCAGCCTCTCCAGAAGTAACAGCTATTGCAGGTAAGGTATATATCCCTTGGGTCCTTTTTTCTACCCATTAACATGTACATTATATATTTATGTCTTTAGAGAAATTATAAAGAATATGTGTTTAAATTCATTAAAGGCACATACTATTTTTAGTACTATTCTAGACCTTGTTTTTCCATTTGACACAGTCCTTCAGGTTGGTAGGATGGCATTCAGAGCCACTGCTCTGTTCACACAGCCACAGGGCATGAGGAAGGCTGACCCTCAGCCCATCTCCACTAGCTTAACCCAGAGGAACAGTGCCTTTCTCTAGTTGGTGTGCCTAGAGGGGATCATCTTTTTCTAATTCCTATAAAGATATGGTTTGTGCAGTGGTGGCCCTGGATGCATCTCCAATATTCTATTTAATTGCTTTACAGTATTCTATAGTGCGGATATATTATATTTCATGTAGCCTTCCCCATGATCGGACACTTAAGTTGTTTCTAGTTTCTCATGATCATAGGAGATGCTGCATTGAATAGCCTTGTACAGGTCTCTGCCTGCACATGTGCAAGTGTTTCTCCTGAGAAGCAGTGGGCTTTCTGGGTCATAGGGATACACATTTTAAAGTCTACTAGATGGTGCTAAATTGCCCACTGAAGGGCCCTGCTGACCTGCAGTCCCACCAGTAGATCACCAGTAGCGTACAAGAGTACTCATTCCCATCATCCTTGCCAGCACTTGATGCTGCCAGATTTCAATTTTTACTAATTTCCTTCTTTCTTAGTCTGTTTGGCCTGCTATAACAAAATGCCACAAACCAGGTGACTTATAAACAACAGAAATTTATTTCTCACAGTTCTGGAGGCTGGGAAGTCCAAGACCAAGGTGCCAGCAGATTCAGTGTCTGGTGAGGGCCAACTTCCTGGTTTATAAATGGTGTCTTTTTGCTCTGTTCCCACATGGTGGAGGGGACCAGCTAGCTTTCTGAAACCTCTTTTATAAGGACACGAATTCCATTCATGAAGTCTCTGTCCTCATGACTTAATCACTTCCCAAAGGCCCCACTTCCTAATACCATCGCCTTGGTGTTTCAGTTTCAACATATAAAGTTTTGGGGGACACATTCAGATTACAGTATCTTTCCCTTCTTAATGTATACTTGGTTGACCCTATTGCACTGGGGTTGTCCTTAACCTACCATTTTATTTTGCTCCTGATTTCTTTATCATCTCTATCTCAACCTTGGTTCTCTGGCCACCCAAGCTTCCTTCTCCTTGGGCCATCTACTCTGACAAAGATCATCTGCTCTCATTCTGGTCTGAATTCTGGGTGGCAAATGGCTTGTAGAACAACAGTGCTTCCAACTGGCTGTGTGACCATGGGCCAGTCACTGGGATGGACCTCAGTTTCCCTACATGAACCATAAAGGAACTGGGTTCCAGAAACTCCAGAATCATAGCTCTCAAGTTCCGACTTAAGTAGGACTAAAAGAATTCATTTAAAAAGACACTCTTGTCCTCACCAGTGTTAACCACTATTTGTGGCGTGGTTGAAACATTTACTGCAAGTACACACAGAAATGAGTCATTTGAAGGGGTAAAGGGTAGGTATGGACTGCTATTGCTTCCATAAATTACATCACCATTCATTTCCGTGTTTTCCTGGGTGGGAAAAGGTGATGGAAGAAGGGCCTTTTGGTCTTCCCAAGCTCTCAACCAGCTTGTGAAGACTTCTTGAATAAATCAAGACCACTTCCACTTCTGCAGCCATCTCCTTCTTGTTTTCGGGCCACACCTTTCCCATTCATTCAGCAAATATTTATTGACCACCTACAATGTCTCCCTTCTGCATGGAAGGAGTGAGAGTAGAAGGTGGAGGAAAGATACAGGGTGCTGGAAAAGTGCTTTTATGAGCTTCCAACTGTCATGTTCAGTGCTAATACAACCATCCATGATGATGGATATGTTCTGTAACATTTGTGCTGTCCAATATGGACAAAGGACAAGTGGCCATTGACCACTTGCTATGGAAGGTGTGGTTTGAGATCCTTGTGCAAATGTATAGTGAGTGGAGGTAAGCTGTACAGTGCTGGGGGGCTTCGCAGACACCTGAGAGCTCAGTCCTCACAATCCTCTCTTTGAAGCCTCAGTCTCTTAATCTGTAGAAAATTGTTTTGAGGATCAAAGCATCTAGAGTGTGCAGGCTTGGCACAGGGTCTAGCTCATCACAGGTGCTCAGTCAGGGGGTATTCTCTTTCCCTCTTGTGGTGTCTTGGTTCTCAGGAATCCTATATGCTTAGGACAATGAAATGCTTCCCTCCTGAGGCAGCGGGACTCAGGGAGCAGAGCCTGTGCTCCTGGGAGGGGCAGGCTGCAGAGGCCACCTCCTCCTGCAGAGGCTTCCAGAACCTCAGACTCTGATTCACTCAGGTGAGTTGCACAACTTTATGGTCACCACAAATCATATCTCTCTCATTCTGGGGATTTTCAAGGGTGGGAATTTGCCTCCCCCACTATTGCCTACCCAGACAGGTGCTGGGACATAATAGGTGCTCAGTCAATAATTGTGGGTGGATTACTCACCCAAAGTCATTACAATTGAGTGGCAGCCAGCAGTCACAGTTTTTATACCCTCCTAGCTCTGCCTCTCCAGGATAAAGCAAGCTAGGGTTTGAGTCTCAGCTTTGCTATTATTTGGCTCTGTGATCTTGGCAAGTGCTGACTCTGCCTGGGGAGTCTTGGTATCCCCGTGCTTCCAGTGGTATCCTAGAATTCCGTGACCTGAGTACACATAGGCTGCTTTTGCTGGGCTGGTTTTGAGGCTGGACATAGGCTTTGTATATACTTTTCTTCTCAGGCTGGAGTTTGTCCTGGCTGGTCACTCATTTTCCCCCCTGCCCTTCCCCCACCACATACACAGCAGGAACCTTGCAGTTGGCTTCCTGTGACTCCAACAAGAGGCAGGCGGTTTTCTCCTTTCCTTCCCTGACCTCACCCAGCAAGCACTCCAGGGGCAGTCAAAGCAAACAGGACTTGAGCAGCCTGGCCAGGAAATCTAGAACAAAGGAGGGCTTCTTTTATCAGCTGTTTCCTTTTGTCAGAAGATAAATTATAAGAGTAATAACCTTATAAAGAAACTGGAACAGAAGAAAAATAAAATAAGTTATACAATACTTGGATGAAATGGAGGCATTCCTTTATTTTTTATTCAATGAGTGTGTGATTACTATGTGCTGGGTACACTGAGCTGTGACTGTTCAATGGTGTGTAGGACGTGGAGCCTGACCTATGAGAGTCACAGCTTAGTAGAGGAAATTAGAAATAAGAACCCAGACGAATTACAGTATTGTATATCTAGGGGTTGGCTGGCTTTGTCTTTTTTTATTACTGTGTCCCTACTGCTTAGATTTATGCTGGCATGTAGTCGGTGTTTAACAACTACTTGTTGAGTGAATGAGTGAGTGAATGGATAGGGTGTTTGGAAAGCCCTTAGGAGGGGTCCCTAATCCAGAATTGAAGGGTCAGTTAAGGCTGCTTGGAAGAAAGGACGGAGAGATTGGAAGACTTGAAGAAAGGGTAGAAGTTAACAAGGGAGAAGGCATGGGCGAGAGATGGAGGAAAGCTGGGGTGGGGAGGAGCTGGGTTTGCAGGTCAAGGGAGCCTCACCTGGTGAGGATGAGGGCCTTGGTAGGTTCAGCCACGTAAAGATGCCAGTAACTGACCACTTCGACTAAGAAAAACAGCAGTTTCAGATATTTCAAGCAAATATTTAAAATATCACTAAATCATCAGGGACAAGATCATTTGGGCCTTGTGAGCAGTGTAGAAATTGAATTTTATCCTGAAGGCATGGAGAAGCCATGAAGTTTGACTCTTTTGTTTAAAAAAAAAAAAAAAAAAACCCACAAAAAGCAAAAAAAAACTAGTTTATTTTTGTATGGCTATATAACTAATTTGTGTTGTTATTTTAATGATTCGGATGACATTTAATAATAAGAGTATAAAGAAAAAAGAGCAATCATGTCTGATCGCACCAGCCTGATGGCCACAGCCTGCAATTCAGTGCATCCTTTCTAGACTTTTTCCCTCAAGTCTTTATGTGTGAAGAGGAGTAGGGCTTGCAGTTGCTGTGTAGGAGTTGCCAGTGGCCTCTGTGTCTAATAGAGGAGGCTTTAGGTTACCATGGGAAAATTCATTCTTGTTTTGTGAGTGATCAGAGTGGGAGAAAGGTGGAGCAGGATTTTTTGGGCATAATTGTTGCATCTGCTCATAGATGCCCTCCTGTGAGGTTGTGAGGAACAAGGTGGGCACATCTGTGCAAGGCTCAAGGAGCCTCCCAAGAGGCAGGACATTGAGATCTAACACCTTCTCCAAAACCAAAACCAAAACCCATACCAAAAAATTTTGGAAATTTGAAAAATAGAGAAAAGTTCAAAAAAGAAAACGATCACGCATACTTTCACCAAACACAAACCTATTATTGGCATTTTTGGCATAGTTGCTCCCAGTCCTTTTTCTCTCCACATTATGCTCACACATAGAGTGATAAATCAGACAGAATTAACGTTCAGAAAATATTCACTCTGCTCCCCTACCTATTATGTGTTCTCGTACATGTGTGCGCAGATACACATACCCACAGAAAATAAGTAATAATGATTTGTGTCTCTTTTCCTTTTGCCATTGTATTTTAGAATTCCAACTTGGACTTAATATAAATATCCCCAGGAAAGTTCCTGAAGAGATTTTTTAAAGTCCTGAAATAGTTCTTCAAAACTTCTGATGATATGCTCTTAACTCCAAGAAGTTTTTTCATTCCCTAAATTTGATGAATTGAAGCCACTTTTGGTATGTCTTTAGAATTTGTGCCCCCTCCTTGTGGTGGTGTTATGTCTGCTCATTTGTTTGTCTGTTTGTTTGTTTTGCCTATTTTACCCAGCGTAAGCATAACTGGCATTCAAGAAGCAACGAGTCAGGTCCTGCAGCTCTTCTCTGCCTGTTTTGTGGAATGCAAATGGGTGGCAAGGGTGTCTGCTCAGTGCCCAGACCTCTGCCCAGAGTGGATAGCTTGTCCTCTAGGCAGCCCCTGCAGCCCTCCTGGTCCAGACCCATCACTGCCCCCGCTTCCCTGCCTCAGTGTCCCAGCCTGACAGCCTCTCCCTGAGGGGGGAAGCCCCCAGCTTTATGCCTGATTCTGCCAACCCAGGCAAATTCTGAGTGAGGCTCAGGGTTGGCCATGGAGAGGCAAAAATCACGGTGATTCATGACGCTTAACTGATGCACTGAGCGCTGAATCCATTCTACCTCTGCTTCCATGTTTCTCTTGGGAACAGACTTCATCTACTGGAGACTATTCCAGTGCAAGATAGAGATGTCTCAAATCCCCACCTTCTTTGAATCCTTTTCAGTTTTCTGATTTTCCTTAAATGCCTTTAACTTTTGCAGTTCTAGAGAGGAATTCTTTTTCTAAAGCTATTCTTTTTGAATGTGCTTGTCCCATCAATGGCGGTGACATAAGGATGGCCCCGAACTGCTGACCTGGCTCCCCCTTTCTCAGCAGCTTATCCTCTAACGGCTTGTCCCATCCCGCCAGCTCCCCTTCTTTACATGCCCCCGGGACGGGCAGGGTTGCCCTTGCAGGTTAAGGGCCCACCTGCCCAGCACCAGTGTCCCGGAGGGTTTCCCTGCAGCCCCCTCAGTGGCTGTGTGTTCCTTTTTTTGCTGTCTTGGGACTCCACCTTTTCCTTCTTATCTTCTCCTATTCATTTTATTAACCAGAAGAAATTACAGATTGCCTTTGGTCTGGCAGTTAGAACTTGAGCCTTGATAATGACACCTTATTTGTTTATTGTTCTTTTCTCTACTATTTTCTATGATGAACTGTCTAGATTCATGATAATAGACCTTTTTATTCCTCATCTGACAGAATAGAGCAAGTAGTAATAAAGCAACAAAAATGGCATACATTTATGGAGTGCTTCCCACACACCAAACAATATTTTATGTGCTTTATATATATGATCTCTTTTGACCCTAATAATGATCCCCACTCTATAGATGAGAAAAGTTAGGTACAGAAAATTTAAATAATTTACTGAAGCTCTAGAGCCAATGTTCAAACCCAATCAGTAACCCAGATTCAGAACCACTGGAATATACTATACTGTATGCAGAAATATTACCTGTGAATCTCATTGACCCACTTCCCTGCTTAAGTGGTCTTGGCATTCAGATGCTGTTACTGAAGCACTGTTTGTCTTGAGGACATGGATGATCTCAGATGCCCTTTTGACGACTCTGCACAAAGACCTTTTTTTTTTGGTCTATTTCTACAAGTGGCTGCAGCTGCTCTTCTCAGGGTCTCAAAGATGGTCTTTATCATGATACAGATGTGTTTCCCACAGACCAAAGCAGCACTTTCTGAGAAGTATCTCTGATTACAGCCCCTCCAATTGTGTTCTTAATGACTTAGTCCAGCCTGTGGGAGATTCGGTGACATGCTCAGGGGCTGCGCTGGAAGAAGGGATCTACTCGTATCAGCCAGGTGCTGGCCTCAACTTCAAAGCCTGCACCTGTGAGGCAGGCATGGCCATCAACCTCCAGATTCTTGGGGCAACCGTGACAGTCCATAGGTCTAGGCATCAGTGTCCCACTCCTGCTGACATATCTCGCCCCTTGGTACCTCACTCCAGCTGCTCCCTTGTGTCAGCCTGCCTGGGTTTTCTACATCCTTTTTGACCCAGATGATACCAGGTGGTATTACTGAGACTAGACTGCTAGAATAAGTCTCCCTGAATGGCTTTATTTGTAATTTCACAGTCATTTTGACTGGTGCAAATGACAATGGTAGACAAACAAACAAACAACTGTACGTGCAAAATGCAAAATGGGCCTGCAGGGTGGGTTGGCTCCATTGGCAGAGGTGTGGGCTATGGTGGGTGTGGGGCTTCACTGGACTCTAAACTGACCCTCCTGTAGAGCCCTGTGCCCCTGGAAACAAGAAAATGTCATGTAGTAATAGTGTCCCCAGGGGTGTCTCTGCTATGGGACACCTCTCTCTCCATCCAATACCTGGATATTGGAAGAGAATGGTGACCCATCTGCTGGAGGTGAGAACTAGAGACCAGGAGGCAGAGGGTGAGGAGGAGCTGAGGAGGGTGTGAGGAGTGGTCAGCAGCGGCACTGAAGTGTCAGTGGGTCGGAGGCTCATAGGGCAGCTGCAGCTGAGGGGCCCAGAGCTACAGACAGTAGCTGACAGGCTAAGTCAGGAGATGGTCAAACAGCCAGATAACTCAGGCCAAGTGCCCCACGTCACTGATAATTTGTATAAATCAGACTGGCAAAGATGAAAACAACTTATAAAATTGAATATTGGTGAACACGTGAAGAAAATGGCACTCTCATGCACGACTGGGGGGACCACAAATTGACTCTAGTTCACAATCTTTTACCTGAGATACTTGGGGCCAGAGTGTGTTAGAATTTAGAATTTTTCAGATTTTAGAAATCCTTTTTCTAAAATCTGATATACATTATATAATATACAAATTATATATTATATAACACCTCCAGCAGGGAGGAGGGTAATACCCTATGATCAAATACATTTATGTATCTGCAGTGAAATGTACAAATATTCAAATTAAGTGGGATAAATAAAGACTGTAAATAGCCTCATGTTCATTGAGGTCAGGGTTTGCTACCACGTGAGTTTATATACTAAACTTAGAAAAACATTTTCAGTTCTCAGAGTTTGTGTATAAGGGATTATGGACCCTGCAGCCTTTCTAGAGGGCAATTTGACAATATGCATTAAGAATCTTTTTTTTTTTTTTTTTTGAGACAGGTCTCACTCTGTTGCCCAGGCTAGAATGCAGTGGTGTCATCATAGCTCACTGCAACCTCAGACTCCTGGGCTCAAGCAATCGTCCTGTCTCAGTCTCCCAAAGTGCTAGGATTACAGGCTCACGCCACTAGGCCTGGCCAAGAATCTTAAAATGTACATACATTTCACCCAACCACTTTACTCCTAGGAATTAGTTCTAAGAAAATAATTATGATTACATGTGACAATCTAGCAATAAGGATGTTCATCACAGCATTATTTTTATTTGAAAAAAATAGGAACAATCTAAATGTCCACCAATAGGGGATTGTTTAAATAAATATAATACATCCATAAGATGAAATTGGAGGTGGTCCTTAAAAATATAATGTTTGTCTATTGATTTTGAAAGATGAGCATGACATGTTATTTAGAGAACAAATTTAAACTATGAATGTAATCATGTTTGCATAATGAAACCTGGAAGAATATACAACCAACTAGGGTTGTCTCTAGGAGTTAGTCTTATGTGTGGTTTTTATTTATTTATTGCTAATGTAGATTTTCTCACATTCTTTATTCTAAATTTGAAAAGTAATCCTCATCAAAAATTTCAAAGAATTCAGATGTATATAAGCTAAAACAAAGCCTTCTACCCTCTCAACCCTCTCAACACCCTCTCTGGAGATAACACATACCAATGTGGTGTGTTTCCTCCCGGGGCCTTTTCTATGTTTGCAAATACATACGAATTTTAAAGTAATTTTTCCATTTATGGAGTCACAATGTGTATGTTATTCTATGTCTCCATCTATCATTGACCTCTTTCCTTGCCGCAAGGGTGTACCTTAATTTACGTAACCCTTTCCACATCGTTAACATTTAGGTAGTTTCTATTTATTTGCTCTCTCAAACAATATTGCAGTGAATATCCTTGTACATGTGCTTTTGTGGACATGTGCACATATTTATATAGAAGAGTTCTTAATTTTAATTTTTCTGATTTTTCTGTAGTGAACATGAGTTTTTAGATTATTAAAAATATTATTGAACATGTTAAAGGATTCCAATGGACTGTTTCTAAAACCCTGAAGTGACTCAGTTGGCTCGTTCTTTCTGAAGGATAAATGAGCTATTCACTAGCACTACCTGTTAAATAAATACCACGTATTTTCGGGCCACACATTTTTTACAGATTTACCCTCCCTGAGGAGTATCTGATCCAGGGCAGCAGACAGGAGTCAGCGCCTCCACCTGAGGGATGTGGCTGCAGTTGCCAAAGCCACGTGGCAGCGGGTGGCTGGTTGTGGGTTGTCCTGGGGTGGCTCCGAGTGTCCACCTTTCACAGTCTGTCTGGTGGCCTGAGGGACTTTCCTTGGCAGACAGTGGTCACTGATGACTCCTGGGAAGGCTTCAGTCACTGCTACTTGGCCTCCCTGGGGGCAGGTGGGCTTTTCTGAAGCTTGAGCTTGGTGGGTCTTCGGGGGTGCACATGGTTGCTGGCACCCAGCAGAGAGGGCTCCCAGGAGAGGGAGGGCAGGCAGAGTGGGTCCTTGGCTTGGGCCCAATCTCTGGACCCGCATGTACTCCAGCTTTCCCCTTCCTTTTGTGCTTGCAAAGTAGACACCACATTTCCTCAAATTTCAGATATACATTTCTCTTTCACATTTTAGTGTTCCTGAAATTGAAAGTGGGCATTGCGTGTGGGCGTGTTCCTCCCGCTTGCTCTTTTTGAACCTGTTGTTATATAGTTGGGGTAGCCTACAGTTGATGGGGTCCCGGAGTTAGGGAACATAAACGCTCCTCGTTCAGTTCCCTTCTCCCCCAGCCCCATCACACGTGCAGCTCCAGCTGGCCCACCCATCAGGGGCTGGAACATGCCACCCCTCCTGTTATGTACGGTATGAAAAAAAAGTTGTCGGCTGGGCGCGGTGGCTCACGCCTGTCATCTTAGCTCTCTGGGAGGCCGAGGCGGGCGGATTGTTTGAGCTCAGGAGTTCGAAACCAGCCTGAGCAAGAGCGAGACCCCGTCTCTACTAAAAATAGAAAGAAATTAATTGGACAACTAAAAATATATAGAAAAAACTAGCCGGGCATGGTGGTGCATGCCTGCAGTCCCAGCTACTCGGGAGGCTGAGGCAGGAGGATCGCTTGAGCCCAGGAGTTTGAGGTTGCTGTGAGCTAGGCTGACGCCACGGCACTCTAGCCCGGGCAACACAGTGAGACTCTGTCTCAAAAAAAAAAAAAAGTTGTCAAAGTCTTTTCTGAAACGCAGATTGGACGCAGGAGTGAGGCAACAGCCCATCCTCGCTCCTCCCTTCAGCGACTCCGCGCCCATCCCTTCCAATAATGCCTCTGGAACCCTCCTGTGTAATTAGTGGGGGCATAATTAATACATGAGAGGAGTCTTTCTAACAGATCTGAGCAAGCATATTCTCATAAAAACGGGGCGGGAGGCAGAGCCTCACAGGCTTCTACGTGTCGGCCCCAAATTTGTGGTCAGTCACCTCCGCGTCCTGAGCCACGCGCGTTTGCACGCTTTGCGGAGGAGAGGAAGCGAGTGAGGCCGGCTTCTGAGCGACTGAACTGGGAATCGGAGAGGCCAGGTTTGGAGAGCTGTGGAAACCAAAGCGAGTGAAGCTGCAGTTTCAGTGTGAGGATCTTTGGAAGACAAGTTAACTGGGTAGTGAGGCCGACTGTGGAAGACACGAAGAAACTAGTGTTTGTGAAGCACCCACTACGCACTGCGATCCTGCCACAGCCCCTGGAAAACGCTCCGATCTCCCCGTTCAGATGCTCAGATGGCAGCAGGGGCTCCGAGTGATTTGCCCAGCTGAAGCCCAGGCGGGGGTCGGGCCTCAGGCTTGTCTGACTCTCAAAGCTTAAAGGAAAACATTCTTTGTTCCTCAGCCCCCTCTCTTCAGTCTTCTCCCCTCGGTCCATCCAGCACACCACTGATGGGATAAACGTTCTAGAACTCTGGTTCAGATTATTCCCTCCACAGTCCGGCTGGTGCCCACCTCTGCAGCCTCACAGTGCGTGGATCCAAACGCGCTCCCCTCTTCACGCCTTCAGATGACACGAAGAGATTGGCCTAGGTGCTTTCTGAAGGCTCTCCCAGGCCTAAGGGTCATGGTTTGTGGCTGGAAAGGCCAACTCCTTCATGAACATTTTACTAATTAATATTATGAGCTTCTGAGAGCCAGTAGGCGCAGAGCAGCACCCTTGTCCCCAACCACATTTGCTTTTCTCCTACTCCTTTGCTTATCTTAGTGACTTACCCACCTTCTACTTAGCTGACCAAGCAGGGCCTGCGTCTCAACCTCGAAGCTTCTTTCTCCCCTCACCCTGCCTCCCCCAGTCAGCCACCGATCATTAACGCTGCCTAAATCCCTCTAACCCCATCCATCCTCCCACTCCCATGCTGCAATCTTAGTTCATCCACTGCAATAATTTCCTACCTGTTCTTCCTACCCCTATTTTTGCCCCTTCATCCTTTCCGCCGTTCTCCACACTGCAGCCACGTGATCTTTCTAGAAGACAAAGCTGACCGTGTCACTCTGCTATTTTAGATCTCCTCAATGGCTTCCTCATCCTCCTAAACCCATTAAGATAACCCATAAGCACTTCCTCATCTGGCCACTAATACTGCTCCAGCGTTGTCTTCCACACCTCCTCCCTTCCCATCCCATGCCCCAGCTGTGCCAACTACCTACAGTTTCATAAGAATATGTGAGGAGAAAATATGTCCTTCTGAAACATGTATACAGACTAAAAATGTTAAGCCAAACTTTCAAACTTTCAGAAGTGAGGCACTAAATGAAGGCACTAAAGTTCAACCCCAAAGCGGCATCTTGCCTCAAAGTTGTTTTGTTCCAGTGCCTAGTGACGAACGAGTTAAAGGTCAGGCTCCCTGTGTGGTGGGGTTTTCCTGGGCAGCAATGGAGGCAAACAGGTACTGAGCAGGATGTGCACCAAGGACCTGAAGCACTGTCTCCAGAGTCCCTAGGACAGTTGCCTTCCTCCTGGGTGGGCTGCTCTGCCCAGCATTGCCAACCACTTCTCCCTCTGAGCTCCTTGTGAGAAGCCATTACTATCACTCAGTTTAATTCCCATTTAATATAGTGTCGAGATAAAGACTGAGGATTCATGGGTTCAGCCTGTGAAGGTGCAGTGCAAATGTGTGAAAATAAAACATCTCCCGACCTCACCATCAGAGACACAGATTTTATTTATTTTCTTGGGAGTGGAGTGTCTGGTGAGGTGGGTTTTTTTTTTTTTTTTTTTGGTTGTTGTTGTTATAGCTCAGTGAAGCATTAAATCTAGGGAGCGGTCTGATCTGTCATAGCCAGAGCTGGCAGGATTGTGGGCTGATGTGACCTGGAGATACAGTCCTCGGAGTTTTGTAATAAATCCCCTGGTCTGTGGCTGGGGCCCTGAGGGAAGGCTCCAGCCTTAGCCTGTCCTGAACAAGAGCATGGAGTTCCAGTAACAGCCATGATAACAGCAGAGTTCGTTTCCAGGCCTTGTCTTAGTTTTGGGTCCCCCAAAGCAGACCCCAGGAGGAGCACAGGGGCTTAGGAAACTGAGACAGGGAAGGGAAGGAAGCCCATCCAGGGTGAGTCAATGAGCAGGCACCTCTGTGGGCAAGTGGGGCTCAGTCCACTGTGGGTCCTGAGAGTCTGTCCCTGTGTGGGGCGAGGAAGTCGGGATATTTATTCATGCTGTCCTCTCTTACAGGTGGAGGGTCGCTCTCTGGGGGCATTTTTTGGCTCTGCAACACAACACTGTTGGATTACCTTCCACATTTCCACTGGTTTTCACTCCACTTTTTGGGCTCCTCCTCCTCCTCATTAAATGTAGGAGTGACTTAGACCTTTGTCTCATTCCTGATTTCTTAGTTATCTATACTATCATCTTGCATTATTTTATCTGCTTCTTTGACTTTTAGTTCCACTTGTATGTTGACGACTTTTTAGTGTCCAGCTTGGCAGACTACTAGTTATCTCCCCAAATCTAGTCTCCCCTTCTTCCATATTAATAGAGTTGCAGCCAGACCCTGGGCTTCCCATATAGATTCTACATTTCCCACCTCTCCTGTTTCTAGGTATGACCAGCTTTGAGGGTTGGCCAATGGATGTGAGCCAATTATATCCAAGCCAATTGGCTGTGAGCAAAAGTGGTGTGTGCAACTGTTGGCTGATCTCCAGCTTAAAGATAAGCCACTTTCCTTGTACCCTCTCTCTTCCTTCCTTCCCACAGGCTGGGGTCCAGACAGGGCAGTAACTTAGCTTTTCCATTCCTGATGAGGGCACACTCTGAGGATGGTGGAGGAAAACCATGAAATGAGCGTGGACTCCTGAATTACCTCATGGAGCAGAGCATCTGTATTTGGAGTTTCTTTGTTACATTATTGCAATTAGCCTGTTAATTAAGTAATAAACCAGCTCAGTCTTCTCTTCTGAGACCCTGACCCATTTATCCAAATCCAGCTCTACATTTCTACTGGGATGATTCTCAGGCCCTCAATTAAAACTGAACTCTTAAATTTCACTTCCTCCCTCCCCAATCGAATTCTTCTCCAATATTCTCCTTTTCCATAAATGTCATCTTAGCCAAATCCTTTTATTACCAGAATGCTAAGATCTATTTTTTAACATCTCCCTTTATCTTATCTCCACATCCAATCCAGTCACCAAATACCACTGATTCTGCCTTTAAGATACATCACATGTCCACACACTTAGTTTTCTTGTTTTCTTTTTTGGATTTCTAGAGAGAGTGGAGGTCATCTTGTACTTCTATTATTACTACAAGTTCAGGTAGAGATCCTTTTTGTTTTATTTTTTTCATTTTTTTTCCTACTTTTTCCTATCTTATTTTCTATGCCCACTCCCATATCCCTTCTCTCTGTAGGTACCAGTTCTAATGTGTTTGCTGTGAGTCTTGAAATAGGTATATATCTTTGAAAAATCACAGTATTTGTGCATGCAAGTGTCTTCATTTTTAACATGGTATTGTAATAGAGCTCTTATTCGAACTTTTGTAATCAACACAATGCTTTTAAAGATTTATCTATATTATCTATGTTGCTACATGAACCTCTAATGCATTACTTCCATTTATTTATTCTGTGTTCTGTAGTGGCTGGCATCATATTTTGCTTATTTATTCTCCTAATGATGGATACCTTGGCTACTGCAACATCCCTGTTACAAAAAAGAAAGAAAAAAGAGTTGCAAAATATATCCTCACACAGCTTTCTTCATGGGCCTGGATGCGATCTCTTCTTGGACGTATATCCAGGAGTGGGATTTCTGGACCATAGGGTATGGGCACACTTAATTTAACTAAGTAATGTTATATTGCTTTCCAGAGGGGCTGCACCCAGTCTTCTTCCTCTCCATTAGTGCATAATGCTTCCTTTTCCCCCAGATGCTTGTCCATTACGATCAAGATACTGGTATTAGCAGCTGAAGTGGTATGTGCCTCTTGTCACAGCTACTTGGGATGCTGAGGTGGGAGACCTGTTTGAGGTCAGGAGTTTGAGGCCAGCCTGGGCAACATAAGTGAAACTCTGTCTCAAAAGACAAAAAATTGTTTAGTATTATACCGTCTGAATTTTTAATTTTAATTTTGCTAATTTTATGGCTATAAAAAATTTTGCCAATTTTATGGTGATATCTCATAATTATTTTAATTGGTGATTGAATGGATTGTGCCAGTGCGAGTGTCTATTCTCATGCTCTTTAGTCATCCTACCTCCACTTCTTTGAATTGCCTGTTCATATTCTTTGCACATTTTTCCCCCTTGGATTTCCTGTGCTGTTCTTGTTGATTTGCAGGGAGGAGTTCCTTTTATCACAGGAACTGTCCTAACCAAGTACTGTCCATGTTTACATTTATGTTTATGAGCATGTTGGTAAAGCTCAAACAAACCCACAGGAGCAAAGGATTTCCAGTAGTTCATAT
>NW_012133857.1:4860506-4925086 GCF_000956105.1 Propithecus coquereli | reverse complement strand
CTCTCCATTAGTGCATAATGCTTCCTTTTCCCCCAGATGCTTGTCCATTACGATCAAGATACTGGTATTAGCAGCTGAAGTGGTATGTGCCTCTTATCGCAGCTACTTGGGATGCTGAGGTGGGAGAACTGTTTGAGGTCAGGAGTTTGAGGCCAGCCTGGGAAACATAAGTGAAACTCTGTCTCAAAAGACAAAAAATTGTTCAGTATTATACTGTCTGAATTTTTAATTTTAATTTTGCTAATTTTATGGCTATAAAAAATTTTGCCAACTTTATGGTGATATCTCATAATTATTTTAATTGGTGATTGAATGTATTGTGCCAGTGTGAGTGTCTATTCTCATGCTCTTTAGCCATCCTACCTTTACTTCTTTGAATTGCCTGTTCATATTCTTTGCACATTTTTTTCCTCTTGGATTTCCTGTGCTGTTCTTGTTGATTTGCAGGGAGGAGTTCCTTTTATCACAGGAACTGTCCTAAACAAGTACTGTCCATGTTTACATTTATGTTTATGAGCATGTTGGTAAAGCTCAAACAAACCCACAGGAGCAAAGGATTTCCAGTAGTTCATATAGAGAAAGGAGGAGGGAGGACTGAGTTATCACCTCACACATGGTAGTGTAGACGTGTGGAACTCCAAAGAGTCTGTGTGTGGCAGCTGGAACCATACTCACTGCACTGCTGTGCTGCACGCACCACCACTTTGTACAAACCAACCTTCCCCAGTTCATGAACAATAGGGGTATTAGTAATTACACACTGAAGAAATTTTAATTAAATGGTGCTTTAAAATTTTTAGCACTCTATTTTGGAGTGCACCATTAAATTGATTAGCCCATTAAAATCAGTGGTTAAAAATGAGTTCATTGTTGAAAAGGAAAAATAATGATAATGATACTGACAGTCACTGAAACAATGGGCCATCCTGCTCAAAAATCAGAAGAATTTGGCCATTCACATGTAAAATGTAAAACATGCAAATGGATTTTCTTGCTTTCAGGTCCAGCATTGGTGATTTACTTTGAGCAAAGCAACATCATTAATCATGCTAAAGGAACATTGTGAGTTTGAATTTCATTCGTTTTAGAGTTTTGCTTATGTTTAATTTGCAAATTAATTTTTATAGTATATTTTAAAGATTTTGTAACCATGAAAATTTTATAGCTATTTTTATGTTTCTGCATTTTCAACATCATAATAAAAACAATTTTTACAAATACTGGGATCTGTAAGGATTTTTCCATTAGCCTTTGAGAACTATTGCCTCGATTTACTGAAACATTCATAGAGTTGGGATAAATGGTGGTCACTAAGATAAATTCTAAAATGTCAGGCACCACAGATGAATTCAAATGTGTGTTAAGTTGAGGTGCATGTCAGAGGTAAGGTTGCCACATCTATGGATTTGTGGTAGATAAGATGGACTGACTTTGGCAGCCATTCCATCCTTCTCCTAGTGCCTTCCTTTCTTACAGAGACTGGAGGGTCAAGAACTATATTTCCCAGATCCCCTTGCAGGTTGAGTTCTGGGTAGGACTTAGATTCAGCCTTTCAGGTGACTCATGTGAGTGTGGGGAGGCTGAAGTCTGCTGCCAGGCATTGAGGAGCCATCTGCATTGGTCCCAGGGTCCAGCTGCTATCTTTGAGGATGTCAAGAGGCAGGGTGTGGCCGGGGCATGCCTTTGATGGTGTAGATATGATGGTCTCCTGCTTGTGGCATTACTGATGTGCTTCTGTCTCCACGGTGGGCCCTTGATTGTGGGAGAGGCATCAGCTCTTTTGGTGGCCCAGTTATTCATTTGGCTTTGGGAGTTAGTTCAGAGAGCTCAACCTGTTTGTTGAGTGCTTCCAGTGATCCTATAATATAAGCTGTAAATACCCTGTAACAATTCATTCCTGGTTAGCCTGATGAGAATAGATCTTATTCTTTGCAACCAAAGCCTGGCTAACAGGAGGTCAAACCCTTGCAGGGTGAGACTTAACGACTGCCCAAATCAACTCCTCCACGAGGGGGATCACATTTTGTGTGCAGGGGTCTTGCCAAGGCCAGGTCAGGTACAGCTTTGGTCTTTGCTGCTAGGGAGCCCAGAGACAAGACTGTTTGTGGTCGGTGGCACATGAGTAGCCCAGGCATGTTCTTCCCTGGGTTCAGGGATGGGTGGGGCATGGCCAGGGAAGCCTCATGAAAAGGTAGCCCCTGAACTGAACTTTAGTTAATGAGTTGAGGCTAGAGAGGCAGCAGGAAGGAAGAGAGAGGACATGGAAGGTGGGCAGGATGGTATGAATGGCATGCAGAGGTGGGAAAATAAATGTTGGCCAGATCCTGGAAAGCCTTGAATGCTAGGAGAAGGATGTAGTAATATTTTACTCTTTAAGCAATGGAGAGCTGCTACAGCTTTTGAGTAGGAGTAATGTGATTAAAGCTGTGCCTTTTTTTTTTCTCCCTCTCTCTTGAGGATAAAGAAAGCAGTGTTTACATGATAAGATTTTGGAGTGACTGAGGTTGTTTTATGGTGTGGGACTGAGACTGAAATATTCTTAACGTGGCCTGTTATTTGGAACTTCAGGAAGTGGGACCCATGGGAAGCTTAGCATTGGATAAATCTTTTCCGGAAGATGTCAGAAGAGCTACCCCAGTCCCAGGAACAGGACAGTCTATGCTGTAGCTATTGAAGAAGAAACGAAGATTCCTCCCAGGTTCCTGAGAGTGATCCTCAGGTTAGGGTTGTGTAGAATGAAAACATCTGAAAAAGATATTTTGCAACATTGACTCCTTTAAGTAGCAAAGTGGGAGAGATGTGATTTCAGGATTTTACCTTCTCTGAGGCAACAATGAAAGCCTGATTGCGTTGTTGGAATTTTGTATTCTCTAAGAACTGTAATTTTTGTGTGGAAACTTTATAATGGTGAAGGGAGTATTAGTTTCATTTTTATCTTGCTGGATGGGGCTGAGTCTCCTGCATGGCCTTCCCTGATATGCTAGGCTGAATGATGGATGTAGCTGGGATACAGGATGGGGGCACATTGTCGGGTGGTGGACTTTGCTGTTCAGTCAGTGGCCTTTCTTGATACATTGCAGAAATTTTTGGAAGCAATTATAAAAGAAGCATTGCTTCTGGAGTAAAATTATCTGAAGAGGAACCACAAGAATGGAGAAAGACATGTCCCTGGTACTTTGTGGATTTTCTCCCCAGAGGCAGACAGTCTGGTTGTGATTGGTGATAGGCCTGTCTACTGAGCCTGATGGTTAACAAAAGCAAAAAAGCATTGGAATGTGGGTTTCGAAGGGGAGAAATGTGTTCATGGGATGGCATCTCACCCATTTTTATTCCTTCCCAGTGGAGTTTTCCCAGTGTTTTAACAATCTAATTGGTTACGCTTCAGAATGCTGATCAGACCATGTGTACTCATGGACAAGTCATACCGTTTCCCTTCTGTGATGCAGAACTGGTAAACTGAGTCAGACCCCTTTCGTATGTTGACAACTCCTTCTCTACTCTTGCTTTGAGTGGGCAAAAAAAAAAGAAAGAAAGAAAAAACTCAAACAAACCCAGTGGAAGTGGCTTGGTTGTATAAGCAGGGCGTTGCCAACATTTCAATCCCAAATCAACTCAAACTAGAGCTAAGGAAGCTAACTGCACAGTTGTGCAGGCTCAGCCAACTCTCACAGGGACCCTATTCATTGGCTGAGGGCCAAGGATCAGGAGACACTGATTTCCTTTCTCCCTCTTTGACTCAATCAACTGTCATCTTTGAGGCAATCTGTGCTACCCATGGTTGGTCCCACTTCCATGTTCAAACTAGACATATGCATCCCATCTTGGAATTATCATGTTATTATAATATGTGGAGGAATTGGACTTCCCAGGTACCTTTTTGGTGTCTGTGAAGTCCTTTCTTGGACACCCTGATGACAGCCAATTTTGTTCAAGGCATGCATAAACAACATCAAACTTCTGTGATCAGAAAGGTATGGACTAGACTTAGCTCTTCTATTTTTTCTTATAGATCCCAATGATGTTAAACTGAACTACCTATTTTTTCACTATCCTTGTAATTTTTCTTTTGTGTTTTTTAGTGCCAGACTGTTTTTCTGGGTTATTGTCTACTTGTTTCACAAATACTTTTTAAACCTGAGCATACAAATGCATTTCATGATCATTTTGGTCCTTGTCACTGTACTCTCCAACCTCCTGTTTAGGGGGAGGTCCACTTGCCTTGATTCTCCCCTAAGGCTGTTTCCTTCTTCCTCTTGTTTCCAGGCAGTTGGAAGAGTAAGTACACATGTTCATTCATTCTTCAGTCATGTGAACTTGTTTCTTCAGCCTTGGAGGCTGGGCTGGGAAGAGTTTTGTCTTGAGCTCAGAGGGAGAAAGACATCTTCATTCTTGGCACTTGGCCATATTCCCCAGTTCCTTTGCCAGAAAGTTATGTAAACAACAAAGCAGTACTTTGTTTCCCCCTTGCTCCTTGTGTACAATGGCAAATGTATCTCAGCAAACTCATTGGGAGGAAGGTAGAATTTGGTATTTCTGGTTCCCTATCTAGATGTCATTCAAATCCCACCACTGTGTTTGGCCTAGCACTGAGCTGGGGATGGATTGTGGTAGCAAGGAGCAGAGAAGCAGGAGACCATGGATGATCCCTGAGGCGTGTAGTGCTGAGGGTCTGAGCTGAGGTCATGGCAGTGGGGGAGGAAGAGAAGGTGTGACGAGAAAGACAAGAAGGAGGGAGATGTGGCAGATTGGTGATAAAATCTGTCCTCGAAGGATGAGTAAGCAAAAAAGTCAGAAACAGGGTGAAGGGATAAGTGAAAATATAAATGATTAGGATAACAACAACAACAACAAGAACAAAATGAAATAAAGAAATGTGGTTAGAGGAAGATAGGAATTTAAGAAACTGTAAAAGATATCAAAAAGCAGTTTCGTAGATAAGACTTAAAAATTCCACTTGCATGCCTAATTTTCCTTCCCTTGGGCACTGTGCACAGCTTCCTCCACGGAGGCTGACATGTGTTTGGGGAAATTGATGCTACTTGGTCCATGTGAGGGAGGTCTTGGAAAGGAGCTGGGCCTTGTGCTTTCAAAAGCCTTAACAACTGACCAGGCCAATTACACTGAGATTCATATGGTTTGTGTGATCTCAGTGCCCTCAACTACCCCAAAGTAATGCTGCAGCTTGCACCTCATCTTCCTCATGATGCTTTCAGGCGATTCCTCCTGTCTTGATTTGGGTTCCTCTGAAAGCAGAGCCTGAGATAAGGGCCAAGGAAGCAGGAGTGAGGGGTAGGGAAGGAAGGTAGAGAAGAGGAGAAACTGGTATACAGGTGCTTTGCGAAGGTTGCTGTTGTGGTGACCAGACTTGAGTGTCTGGGACCCTGGAGAAGGCCAGAAGACCTCCTGGGACTGCCCATTAAGAGAGGAGGCCAGAGTGTCATCCCATATGGATGGTCCCATAATCCAGCAACTGAAGGGTTAATTCCTGGCCAAGCAGGTCTCTGCTCTGGCTCCAAGTCTGACCTGATTGGCTAGGGCCTATGCCCCATCGATTGTGAAATATTTTGCATATTGCCCCTAATTGTAATCATCTGCCCACATATCTGTTTTTGTCACCAGATCAGTGTGCCTTCAGGCAAGGACTGTTTTATTTACTTTTATGTCTCCATCGCCCAGTGCAGGGTATCACATTTAGCAACTCAGTACTAGAAACAGACGTGGTGTCAAAATGAAAATATCCATTTAACACCAAGGTTAACCAAAGCATGGGCTAAAATCATACACTGACTATTGTGAACATGGCTTAAGACAAAATTGAACAGTGAATATTTCAAGTCTTACTTTAACCTTGGACATAATCTTATTCTAAACTGTAACCTAAATCTATTATAAAGCTGGGTTCTGAAGATAAATATCTTGCAAACTTTGGTTCTTTGCCAGTGTATTTGATGTCTAGAGATGACCCAGATTTGTTCAGAGATAAGTCTGGCAAATTCTAGTGGTTTTTCAAAATGAGAAATACTGTTTTGGATCATAAATAAAGTATATGATGCGAAGTAATGTGTTTTTTTTCTTTTGTTGTTCTAATCTGAACTGGAAGGCAATTCCAAAAGATGAAGTATGAATATATTTGGAGCCATTGAGGATTTGTTAAAAATAAGTGTACAGCCTCCGAAGGTGACTACTTTGAAAGGACACACTTGTTTGGATGTTTAAGTATGTTTAATATGATTAGTCATGTGATATTATGACCATAAATCGCCTCCAGGTGAACATACACAACACGTCCGAGTGCTGAGATGCATCACTGTCTCCCTCCGTGGCTAAGCGGATTCCGTGTTTAAGAAGTGACCAGCTAGCACGAGGAGGGCACAGGCATCATGGGAACACAGCCTGTTACCCATTTTCTCACTTTCAAAACTACTAAGTGTCACCTACTTTGTCTTTCTATCCCATTGAGAAGGTGGCTGGATATATGCTCCGGCATAAATAAGAATGTCATAAGTCAGTAGGCTGTTACATATTCCAGAACGTAGAATGACTCAGAAACTCCAACCAGTATATGCTACTAAAAGAGAAAGAAAAGAGCTAGTTGTATTTATTGGGGAGAAAACTAACCCTCCAAAATTCAGTTATCAATATAATTAGACTTTGGGTCACATGAAAGCAGGTAGAACTGCTGCTCCTCCATGCTCTGCTCTCTTGGAGGTTCAGCCTGGCCAGAGACTCTTATTCCTTTAAATCAAGGTTTACCAAGCTCAGCACTCTTGACATTTTGGGTGGGAGAATTCTCTGTTGTGGGGGCCGTTCTCTGCATCGTAGAACGTCCAACAGCATTCCTGACTTTTATTCAAGGGGCGGGGAGTGATGCCAGTACCAACACTCCCCTGTCCCTTGTGACAAACAAAAATGTCTCTAGACATTGCTAAATGTCCCCGGGCTGTGGGGGGGGAACCCCATCCCCACCCACATTAAGAACACTACTTTAAATGGAGGACAAAATCCTCAGCATCTCTTCTGAAGATGACGTGAATAAATGCCATGTCTTCCGCAGCAGTGTGAAGCATTCTGCAAATGGTGTGGTTTTGTGAGATGTTAGGGGGAGCCCAGGCTTTTGTACCCAGAAGCCCTCCCAAGCATGATTTGTGGTGAGAGGCTGCATTTAGCTGGAGTTTCCTAGTCTTCCGTGATTGTAGCGTGGTTTAAGGAAGGAGCACAGACTTCAGTGCCATGTGCTTCTGGGCTCAAGTCCTGCTCTGTGGATAAGTTACCTAATCTTTCCAAGTGTAGGTTTTCTCTGCACCTGAGCCAGTTGTAGCTGACAGAGCTGGTTCTCTGCTCAGATCCCTTAGAGTCCCCTTCACATTTCTGTGAAGTGGTTACAGTGGTTGACACTGCAATCAAGAGAACCTAAGTTTCTTGACTCTTCTCTAAGACTTTGGAACTGATTCTCTAGCGGTTGAGGTAAGTATCAGTCACTCCATTTGGAAGATGTATCTTACTTTCTTGAGACTCAGAGAAATCTTCATTTTGATCCTTGAAAAGTTTTCTAGAACCTGTGTTAAACCAGCAACAGGATTGTGTATTTCCAGGCATGAGTAATATATTATCTGGTGGACCCAGGCAATTCCTGAGTGGGGCTGATTTGAATAGGGTACTCCTTGGGAGCAGAAAATGGACCCAAGTCTTTTCAAGGCTAGTTTTGTCTACAATGCTAGGAATTGACTCTGGCTCATCATTTACAACTAGAACTATGTGACCAATCTTGTTTCCTTCTTTGCTTAGATTACCAGGATGTCTTGAGCAACTGTGTAGTACTTTATTGAGAATTTTTCCTCAAGCCCATGTATCCTATTCTAATTTCTACTTTTTCCTGTTTCTGCTGTGTATTGGACTAAATTATATGCATTTATTATTATCAGCTTCATTCCCTTTGTGGACAAAGCCTGGGTAGGAATAACACGGCCTCTCCAGCTATTGGCTGGGTGTTCTCAGGAAAGACATTCGATTCTCTGTGCCTCATTTTTCTATAAAATGCCCTACCGACTTCACTGGGTAATTTTAAGGGTCAAGTGAATGAATGTGCATGAGAGGGATTTGTACAGCAATATAATCATGCAAAGTATTATTACATGTTGTAGCAGCAGCACGATTAAGAGTAATAGTTGGATGAGGCACAGGCAGATTTTACTTTAGTTCTGAACTTCAGCCAAGCAAAAGGAAAGGAAAACCAGAGACAGAGGTAATATTTCCACACTGGGGAGAGAGCAGGACCTTCGGCTTTGGGCCTTTCTGAATTCCCGTTGCCTTTTGTTGGCTCTGGTTGCTGCAAAGCTATTTGGTCAGCCTTTCCCACTGTGAGTGCCCACCCTGTGTTATAACATGTCTGGCTTGCACCTTGAGGAATTACAGTTTGCATGGCAACACATATCCTCTCACCCCTGCCTGAGAACTTGGGAAGGCCTGAGCAATGGACCCCACGGCTTCTTTGCACAAAGGGTCAAAGCTGGGGGAGGCTGAGCCATGCACCTGGGAGTTTGCCTGACTCCGCACTCCTTTGTTACCCTGGTGTCTTGTTGGAAACTTGAATACTTGGGGAAAGAAACAATTTTAAGGACGTCTTTGCTTATATAGAGTTCATCCCATTTCATCTAAGAAAGCCTTTTCTCTTATCACACAATAAAATCTCTGGGAGAGAGTTCTCTGCCTGTATTTTCCCAGGGATAAAAATATCATGCTTGTCTTTTAAATAACTTTAGGGGAGATTTTTCTCCTTTAGTCAGTTTTGTCTCAAGTATTGGTGTCTCTCTGGTTTTGGAGATACGCTCCCAACAATGTGGATGCTCCCCAAGACCTCTCTAGATCCAAGACTGCCACAGGACATCTAAGGAGAGGAGAGCAGTCCAAGGAGTGCCAGGGGTGAGCTGGTTAGGGACAGCAGTTTGGGGACAGAGAAAAGTCCAGAATTCTTTATAATCATTTACAATCCAGCCATCTCTCCTTAGGGAGAACTGGCCTTTGCTGGCCACAGCAGAACGGGATGATGGGTATCTGACTTAGCAGCCCTTTGGTTGAGTAGTCTTAAGGATCTATTCAATGTTTATTTGGCAGGGGGTGGGGAGAGGTGTAGAAAGAGGTTGATTTTATAAAGTAAGAGTTTTACATAAAGAATGGTGTATTTACTTATTCATTCCTACTGGATTAATAGTTTGAAGAAATTCAGCAAAAATATTGCCTGCTTTTCTGAGGCTCTTCTTTTTAAAGAAATTAAAGTTTCTCACAAAGTAAATTCTGCATACTGAAAAAATCAATAGGTTAAAATTAATCCAATAGGACTATAAGGCTTAAAATATTAATATAAAATAGAAATTTTTCATATGCACCTCTCTGCCTTGCCCCCAAGTACCCAAAGGCAAATAGTTTTACCTCTTACTTGTTTCCCATTACATAATATGCATATTTATTATTATAATTGTTTTATGCTATTAATATCTCTTTTTATTTATTTTTATTTCAGCACATTATGGGGGTACAAATGTTTATGTTACATATATCGCCTCTGTCCCGCCTGAGTCAGAGCTTCAAGTGTGTCCAGTGCACATTGTCTGGGGGATGGACAGGCTTGATATTTGTATGCTATTTATTAACTTCTTTTAAAATAGCATCCTACTACCACTTATACTGTCCCTCCCCATCAATCTCAGTATAGTTAACATCACAACTTTTAGTTAATCAGATCTGTGTTACATTATTAAGACTATGACAATATTGCTCATTGTTAAATCAAGTAGTATAGTATAATTAGGTTCCATTCTTGAAAAAATACTTCATTTTTTTCTTTGCTTAGTTTTCTGTATAGTATCCAAGGCATTTCTCCCATCCCTAATTCATGCCCAGTACTTCTACAGATCTGTCAATCTTTTATTAACATTTCTGTCAAATATATCAAGTAATCTATCATCCCCCTGCCCAGAAACCTCCAGATTGATGTTCTCATCTTTCTGTCCTCACCTGTTGTGGTTTCTCTTTGGGACTGGTGCAGATCTGTTTTAATGGCAATTTCTGTCCCTGACTTCTCTGATTTACCTCCTGCTTTTTCTGTTTCTCAGTTTATGTTTTCATTTTGTTGAAAATTATCCTCCAGCAGCTTCCTAAGAAAGGATGGATGGGGGATAAATTTTTTTGAGTCATTGTATGTGAACTGTCTTTATTTTATCCTCATACTCAATTGAGAGTTTGTCTGGAAATAGAATTTGAGTTTGAAATTAATTTCACCCTAGAACTGAGGCATAACTCCATTGCTTTCTAGCATTCGTAATGCTGTTGAGATGTCTGATGTAATTCTTTGTACCTTTGTATTCTTTGTAGGGTTTTGTTGTTGTTGTTCTTTCTGGAAATTTTTAGACTACCTTTATCCCTGCTGTCTTGATATTTGATGATGAAGTGCCCTGATGTGAGTCTTTTTAAATTCATTCTCTGAGGTCCACAGTGGAATCTTTGAGTGAGTTCTCTATTCTTAGAAATTTTATTGTATTGTTTATTTGCTAATTTTTTCCCTTTTCTTTTTTCTTTTGAAGATCCAAATAGTTAGATGTTGCAACTTTTAGACAAGAGTTTTTCACATTTCAGGTTATATCCCATTAGAAGGTCAGAAAACAATTTAGTGAGTTATAACAAGCATTAAAAAAATGAAATAGAACAGAATAAAATAGAAAATTTTAATTTGCGTATGTGATGGTTAATTTTATGTATCAACTTGAATAGGCCAAGGAATACCCAGACAGCTGATAAAATGTTATTTCTGAGCGTGTCTATGAGGCTGTTTCTGGAACAGATTAGCATATAAATCATGAGTAAAGAAGATCTGCCCTCACCGATGTGGGCAGGCATCACCCACTTCATTGAGGGTCCTGATAGAACAAAAAGGTGAAGGAAGGGTGAATTCTAACTCTCTCTTCTTGAGCTGTGATATCCCTCTTCTTCTGCCCTCAGACATCAGAGCTCTTGATTCTCAGGCCTTTGGATTCCATGAGTTATACAAGTGTCCTCCCCTTCCCCCAGGTCTCAGGTCTTTGGCCTTGGACTGGGAGTTATACCTTGGACTGGGAGCTCCCTTGGTTCTCAGGTCTTTAGATTTGAACTGAATTACACCACCTACTTTCATGTTCTACCACTTGCAGATGGGATACAATGGACTTCTCAGCCTCTATAATTGGGTGAGCCAATTTCCATAAAAAATAGCCTCTTATATATCTATGTATGTCCTATTGGTTCTGTTTCTCTGGAGAACACTGACTGAATGACTAATACAGCATATCATGTAACAAGTATTAGTACTGTATGTATCTATGTGTAGTGGGTTTCAATGTAATAAGAAATGCATTTATTACTATGAGCCATGGTTAAAAAATGTTTATGCAGCACTGTAGATTGCTCAATTTTCTTATCCTTGCTATTCTGTTATCTATTTCTTTGCCTTCTTGTTTTACTTTCTTCCAACCCTTCTACTGAATTTAAAATTTTGGTTATCAGGTTTTTAATTCCTAGGAGCTCTATTTGCTATTTATTCCTTTTCCATTGTACCCCTGGCCCTCACCACTCCAGTGTGTGCTGGCCTGAATTCCAGCTGACAGAGTCTGTGTTTCTTTTCCTAAAGGCTTTCTCTGGTCACCGAAGCCCAATTGACCCATCCACAGGATAAGTTAGACCTGCCAGGGAATTAATACTCCGTTCTTCTTCCACTTGCCAACTCCCACCAAAGACTATAGGAGTTGGTATGAAAATACCCCAGCTTATCTGAGAATAATATGAGGCCTATGTTTTACATGGTTTCTAATTTTCTCTAGGAGTTAAACTCTAATGACCCATAGTGGTAACTGGTCAACAACACAGCTTTTATTGGCTGCTCTTCCTTTTTTGTCTGACTTCCTCATTTTCCTTTATTTCAAAATAAACTATTTGTACTTGAATTTTTGTCTCAGGGTCTGTTTCTTGGGGACTTACATCTGACCAAATTACTAGGTGATGCTTCTCAGCCTCTCAGGGGGATTTGCTTTATAAAATGTTGCTTTGAAGAAGCTCTGTCTCCCTGGAAAAAGTCTGCTCCATCCCTGTAGGAGCAAGCAAGTTTTAGGTTTGGGCCTTACTGCATGGGTATTTCTGATCAAAGCCAGGATACGGCCTCATGTGTGGAGATGAAGTTGACAGCTTGTTCCACCAACACATGAGGCCTGGACCATGTGAAGAAGGGCCTTGTTCCAAGTGATGATAATGCTTGGCACAAATTCGATTCACCCCAGTATATCCTCACCTTCTGTCAGGGATCAACCTTGGCACCTCCACACCCACCAGTCCATTGGCAAACCCCGAAGACAGATGGGTCTCCCAAGGACTGTGGCCCTCGACTTTCTAGTTCATGTAGAACCCATCACAGTGGCCTCAAGAAGCAAAACAGTTCAGGCTTGGGAGTGGGAGACCATCAAAAAATAATTAATCATGAGGTTATTATTTATTGGCCCTTTCAGGGTTAATCGTGGGAATTAAAAAGGGACATGTGTGGCTGAGAGCCCTGCTGTTTATTTTAATAGCTGTCTTACATCTTGAGGGGAAAAATAGTGAAAGAGCTGAGCTGAGCTGGAATAAACCCAAGTTTGGCTTTCAGCCAAATGTAGCACGTGGTGTTCTGGGGAGCTGGCTGGCAGCACTGAGGAGGACTGAGATGGGGCAGGAAGGAGTCCCAGGTGAGAGGTGTGGGTAGATGATTCCTGACCACTGAGGTGACCTGTATCAAGGAACACCTCCCTCTGTGTGGTCTGTTGACTGCCTGCCTAACAAGAAATCTTGACTACCATATTTCTTTTGACTATTTTGTTTCTGCCTCCTTCCTTTTACTGTTACTTCTCCCTCCCAGTGCAGAAGTGATCCCTCAGTTCAAATACTGGAACAGTCTGACATTTGATGAATGTTGTTTTCCTGTGATCTGTGTAGCTGGGTTCTGTGGGTCTCAGCTCGGTGGCCAGATGACAGCCAATTCCTGGGAAAAGCAGGGTCTTTATGCTGGGGGGTCGGAGCTGGGGAGGGGGCACTAGAGGCCATTTCTTTTGTGTCCAGGGCAAGAAGTACTTCCTGAGAGCAAAGACAAGTTTTGCCACCCTGAGGAGTGTACCTGTGCCCCCAGGGAGGTAAAGACAGGATGTTCCAGTCAGTGCCAGTGCTGAATCCTGAACAAGGAGAATAAAAACCCAGCTTCTCTCCCACAACATCCACGTGGGTGTTGGGGGTGACTGAGCCTTTTATTTGAGGGAACAGATATGGCATGCTACAGCCACCATCTCTGTGAAGATACACATCCTAACCTCCCCTTTGCACTGAGCTCACCTAGTTCCTTCAGCCTTGTCCTTGGGATCTGCCATGGAGGGACTCAAGCTCATGGGAATGGACTGTGAGGCCCTCAAGAATCAGTCAAAGCAACTCTTGCTGGTGGTTAACCTGGAATTTTCGCTAGTAATCCCATCTCCTGGGATTCATGCTCATCTTGTTCCCAGTCTCTAGGAGGCGTCTCCAGCTCAGGCTCAAGGGACCTTATGGCTGGTGCCTGCCCAGCCTGCCTCCTGTAGCCTTCACACACCCTCTTGCCTCACTCTTGCTAGCCCTTTGGCCACCCATGTCCCCCTCCTGTCTTTCTCTGATAGTCTTTTGAGACGTACTTCTCCAGTGTGCTGCACTCAACCCAGCCTGTCTAACTCCTTTGGGCTCTTTGTAGCCCATGGAGCCTTCTGCCCTGCAACCTGAGCCTCAGGAGACTGCTGGCCATCCATCAGGGAGAAGGTGTGGACAATATTTGTACAGGGAGATCACTCAGTCACTTCGTTCCACCACCAGTTCATTCTACCTCTATTGCCCCCAGCAACTCCCAATGCACTGAGAATCCCTTACTGAGGAGTTGTCCAGCTGCCTTGCCTGTGTTTTGCTTCCTTATTCATTGTGGCTCCTTTGTAAGGGTTCCTTTTCTTTTTGTGGGGAGGGGTTCAAATTCTCTCTTTTAGGAGGAGATATCCTTCTGGTGTTATTTTGGTTGTAACTTGCCTTTCTTAAAAATAAGGATCCATGTCTTTGCATTTCTCTACTTGAGGCAAAGAGAGGGTAATCAGTATTAGTCCCTGAGCCTAGAGCTTTAGGACATCTAGGACACGGAAATATAGGAATCTTTTACCTATGTTAGCCATCCATTGCTATGTACCAAACAATGCAAAGATTGGTGGCTTAAAACAACAACCATTTATTTAGGTTATGGTGCTATGAGTCAACAATTTGGGCTGGGCTCAGCTGAGTGGTTCTTCTGATCTTGGTTGACATACTCATGAGCCTGTGGTCAGCTGGCAAGTTCACTCAGGAAATATTGTTTCCTTCACATGTCTGGTGGTTGGCTGGCTGTTGGCTTGCCTCTACGTCATGTGACCTCTTATCTTCCAGCAGCTAGTTCTGGTTTCATGAATTGGTGAGTGGACAGGCTTCAAGGAAAATGAGCAGAAATATACAAGGCCTCTTTTGCCTGGCTCAAAACTATTTCATTGTCACATTTTCTGCTTGTTGGTTAAAGCAAGTACAGGGCTAGCATAGATTCAACAGGAAAGAATAGAGGGTCTGGAAAGGTACATTGCAAAGGAACATGGATAAGGGAAGGGTGGGGAATTGTGCCAGTTTTGCAAATAATCTACTTATTACACTATCTCTGCACTACTCTTTCTCTTCAGAAGAGGCATGGTGATAGTCAAGCAGCACTGTTCTTTAGGTCCAGAATTTTCTACATAGGCTCCCTTTCCACCTCCAAGCTATGGTCCCTATAGTGCAAGCGGTGGGTATTGGGGGAGTGGATGATATGGAACCTCCTGTGCATCAGCACCACAGGGATCCCAGAGTGAACTAGGCTGTCCCTGGAGAGGCTGACGGCCTTCAGGGGATGGAAATAAATTAAACGAATATTTCAAAACAATTCCCCAGGCATTGTGATAATATGAAGTCAGGAAATAGTGCAGGCTTCCCGCACCCACCATTTTTTGGGCTTACTATTTTGAAATAATTTCAGATTTATAAAAAAGTTATACGCGGGAACTCTATGTACTGTTAATTTGACTTCCCTTAATGTTAACATTTTGCATAACCATAGTACAATGATAAAAACAAAGAAATTAACATTGGTATAACCCTATTAACCAATCTACAGAGTTTATTCATATTTTGCTAATTGTCCTACTAATGTCCTCTTTCCAGTCTAAGATTCAATCCAGGATTCCACATTGCAGTTAGTCGTTGTGTCTCCTGAACTTCCTTTAATCTGTGAAAGTTTCTCATTCTTTTCTTGCCTTTTATAACTGTGACACTTTTGAAAAATATCAGCCAGTCATTTTGTAGAATGTCTCTTCATACAGATTTGTGAGATACAATGTCAGCACGTTTTATGGTTGGTGATACTAACTTTGATCATTTGGTTAAGGAGGTGTCTGTCAGCTTTCTCCACTATAAAATTCTTGTCTTCCCTTTGTAATTAATAAGTATCTTGTAAGGAAATACTTTAAGAGTATGAAGATATCCTATGCTCAGAGTAAATTTGTCCACTAGTTTTAGCATCAGTGTTGGATTATTGCCTACAACCATTTAAATGTGGTGATTGCCAAATGGTAATTTTCTATTTCCATCATTCCTTGTACATTTTTATTAATTAGAATTCTATAAGGAAGAGCTGTCCCTTCTCAGTCACTTATTTATTTATTCAATTATTTATTTACATCAGTGTGGACTCTTGGATATTTACTGCAGGTAATGGAGTACAGTCCATTACTATCATTATTTTGTTAGAGGAAGCTCTCTCGAATGGTAAGGAACCACACAGTGTCTTGCTGATCCATAAAGTGCTGGTCACTTCCTGCAGAGTGTGAGTCCTCAAGGGCAGGGCCTGGGTCACATGTATGTCTGTGTCTCCCAGGCCTTGGGCTCTGCATGATGCCTGGCACATTATGCTGAATGAATGAATGAATAATGATTTTAGTGCCTTGAAGTGGAACAATAATAAGAACTCTAGAAGCCCTAAGCTTCAAAAGGTTTATGGTGCTTCTTCTCCAAGCTTAATTAGTTAAAACAAAGCAAAGCAAAAATGAAAACAAAAATACCCCAAACTATAAAATATATAAGGAAGGCCAAACCAGTTCTGAGTATTTTTTATATTGGCTACCTAGCTGTCTTTAATTTTTGGAAATATCAAAATTGTTTAAAAAGAGTTGCTGGTTACCTCTGTTTGCTAGTGCCCTGAACACATGCCGTGTCTGCCTTTTGATCGTTGGGCACCTCTTGGAGGAGCTGGGGCTGACATCACAGAGGAGGGGACACATGTGAGGTGGATCTTCAAGAGTACATAGCCATTTCACAGGCAGAAGAAAGGGAGAAGAGTATTCCAGGCAGAGGATGTAGCACATGCAGAGCCCAAAGGAGTGAAAAGGGTAACGTTTTGGCCAATGGTCAACAGCTCCATGTAGAGGAAGGCCAGGGCATGAGACTTGAGTGGGAAATAATAGGTAGGAAGTTGGAAAAAGCCTTGAATGTCATATTAAGGGATTTGGACTTGATCCTACAGGTAATGGGGAACCAAAGCAGGTTCTAAGTTGGGCACTGATAACATACATTCATTTATTTAAGAAACACTTATTGAACATTTACCACCTGGTGATACAATTCTGGAAAAGACCCAGTCCTGGTCCTCATGGAGCCAGGAGGGAGAGAATGTCAGTTGATATACAACAACCAGAGTTTCTATGAAAGATCCACGCATGGGGATGAGACTGATGGCAAAGGTGAACTGGCAGGGAGGTAGGGAGGGAGTAACTTATGTCCTTCCTCTTTCCTGCCCTGCTTTGCTTGGGCACACTCCAGGTCCACAGGTGACAGAGAAAGGGAGTAAGGATGGCTCAGTCTTCCAAAGTCCTGCAGGCGATCTGAGGTGAGAATGGGGCCTTCAGTCCAGGCCACTCTTTCTACAAACAGGAGAAACTCCTCCTCTATAAAAGCTCTTATCACTATGGTGTTGGGGCAAAGACTCTGGGACTTCATGTGGCTTGGTGCCCAGAAACTCAGGAGATACCCAAGTATAGGAGGTTTGGTGTAGTAAGGGCAGTGTTTATCTGCTAAATTTAGATTCCTGTTCTTTATTTTGAAGCTATAACCCCCAAACACAAATGATATAGGTCATTGATGTTTGCTGTGGGTGCCCCATCCTTATCCCCTCTAGCTTATCATTGCAGTGTACCTCCAACAGCCAGCACCTGCATCTCCTTGCTGGAGGCGTTCCCTGTAGACAGTGTGTACAGGCTCAAAGAGCCAGAGAACTCATGCCCTCCCTCCAGTGGTCCATGACCAAAGGCTGGCAGGAGTAGATAGACAGACACTCCAGCTTCCTTGCCCTTTTGTGTAATAACTCTGAGGTGTGTTCTACACAGCCTCCCAGAGTTTCCTCGCGGGCAGGGGGGTTAAGCTCCAGTTGCCCACAGCAACCATACCCTTTGTTGGCTCCGTCCCTCCTGTCTCACTTCTGATTCCTCTACACGTGTTTCTGGAATCCCCCCGAGATAAACTACACCCACGGGAATCTTGGCTTCGGGATCTGCCTCTGGGGGACCCACATTAAGATGACATAACATATGGTGTATTTGAGAGGAAGCATCTTGTCATTTGCACGACTACGTACACCGCCCGGGCTTACCTCTTTTAGTGTGGGAATGAGCTGCTGTCAGTAGGGGCACAGTCAGCCAGGGTGGCTGCCACCAACCCCTCTCCATTTCCACTTTTTGTTGCCACCTTTATCCCTTGATATTTGTCAAATGCCACCCCCGACTCTGGAGCCCCAGGAAGGGAGCTATCACATCAGAGGCTGAGCTCAGACAGGGTCTGCTTAAAACAAGCAGGACTACCGGAGAAGGAACCCACAGCTCATCCTTTCTCAGTTGCTTCCTTGTAAATAGCAAGGAGCAGCTTCACTTTTTTTTTTTTTTTTTTGGCAGTCTAATCACTAAGAACTCCTCTCTGGTGGTACTTTTTTTAGAGTATAATAGAAGGTGTGATATCTTGTGAGAGGCGCCAGAATCACTTGGAGAATGGCAGCTCTGGGATTGAAGGAGGAGGTGACAAGTTCCTGGGAATATTAAAGATTAACACCAAATACTTTGTTGCTATTTAACTCTCTGACGATTCATGTTGCTGAAGCGGAAACAGAACATTTCTTTCCCTCCCTTCTGTTTATTCCTTCCCTTCTCTGTTCTGGGGATTCAGAAGCTGAGGATGTCAGATGCCAACTCCTTAAGGGCTGAAATGGTTTTATATAATAACGGAGAGGGGGAGCCTATAAAATGAAGAAAGAATCTAATTCAGTGCTTAGGCTGCAATGGGAACTGGAAGCGAGGGGGGAGCATTCTTAAAAATAGCTCACTCAGAGAGAAGAATGCAGCTTGTCTCCCAGCGGCAGGCGCAACCCTTGGGTGAATTATAGGAACCTACTGTAGGCCTTGTGCGTTCTCTTTTGAAATGTTGATCGTGGCTAAAAGGAGGCGGTTGAATGGAAAGCTGCTGGTGACTGACACTCCGGCAGTCCTTGGCGCTGGAGGAGCCTGCCAGGCCTCCCTTTGCAGCCCGCTCAGGCAGCCTGCGTCTGGGATGCCTGTGCCCTGTTCCCTCCCACTGATTATTGATGCAGCCCCTATTGCTGAGCTCCAAACCCTTCCCAGAGGTACACACAAGTCTCTAAAGGAGGATGGGGACAGAGCCTTGGGGCACCCAGGGAAAGTGGAGGGAGAGTTGGAGAGAGAATGAAGACAGAGGAGTGAGACAGGAGATAATGATGGAGCACCTAGGGACCCAGTGGCCCCAAGAGACATAATGAGAGGATGGCAAGGATGAGAAGAGAAAGAGAGAGAGAGAGAGAGAGAGAGAGAGTGCCATCCATATGGGGACACAAAAAGCCCACAGGGACAAGCAGCAGGAATCCAGACAGACAAGACACAGAAGGAAGGAGGAGGATCAGCGATGGGAGGAGAGGGAGGCAGCAGTTTCATCACTGGGTAATGAAAGCGAATGGGGCGCAGCACCCTCCCCCAGGCTGCAAATGATCCATGCTTCCTACATCCCAACCCCGCCTGCCCTGTGTTTACAGGAGCAGTCACATCATGTCACGCCTGATTTTGTTTTGTGGTTGTCTTTGCTTCTAATGGACAACTCCCGGGAAAAGTGGCCAAATCTAACGATTATTGCAGACTTTCACTGAAGTCCTTCAGCTTGGCAGGTGGTCACTGATGTGCCCAGGGCACCAGGGGATCTCTGCATCAGCCCCTTCTCCTCTCTGGAAGGTTTGCCTTGGATTGATTACAAATCCAAGTGTCCTATCTGCATCGCCTCAGACTCCCCTAAACTGGGCAGTGACCCCTGATTGCTCCTTCCCTGGTTGGAGATGCGTCAGAAAATATGTGTGCAGGCAGACAAAGTGACCAAGGCACCTTGCTGTAGCATCTTCCAAATCTAAACCAACAAGGAGGAGGAGGAGGGGAAGAGGGAAAGAGCTTGTCCTGCCTTCCTGCTGTCTAGCAGGACACCGTCATGGGGGCTCAAGCTGTGTTCCTGGCACCTTCCCACATCACCTTGGCACCTTCCATTCCCATAGCTGCTGACAGATTCTGACCTCAAGCACACATGTCTCTCTCTGTCTGGGGACTTTGACCACAAGAGTGTTTGGCCTGTCTAGGAGCAGCCCTAAACCAATGACTAGTGTACAAATGCCCCAGCTTCCTTGTCCCTTGGGTAGCATAACTCTGAGGCGTGTCCTACACAGTTTCCCCAAGACCCCCTGTGGGACTGAGCCCTCGTTGGTCACAGAAGTGACTGATCATTAACACCCCTATATTGTCTTCCTTTCCTTCCCTGTCTCACTTTCCCTACCACCCTACTGGAACTTCCTGGAATCACCTCCCAAATAAACTACGTGTCCTCAAACTCTAAGCTTCTCAGGGGGAATCTAGCCCCAGAAGACAGAGGCTGTGTGGTTGGAGCAATTTCCTCCCAGCTCATGGAATTCAAGGGAACGTGCGGGGCTGTGTCAGCACAGTGTAAAGCGCCACACAGGCCAGGGGCTATTTACTACGAGTTTGGTTGGAGTGGCCATTCTGGTCTGGATTTGCTAGTGACAACCCACAGAACTTGCTGGAGTTTCCACAGGGACTGTCAGATAGAAGCTGAGCTGCCTTAATGAACCAACAACAGGAAAACAAGCAAACAGTGGAAAAAGAGTAAGCACAGTAACTTTCATACTTTGACAGACATCTTTGAGAATTAAAAATGCCAATCAAATCAAAAGCCCTTGAAGGAAAGTCTGAGTGTGGAGTGTGGAGCTGACCTGTCCTGTCTTGGCCCTTTTCAAACTCTGATTACTAATTGTCACCTGGGAGGCAGATATAGGCAATAGAAACGTGCACTGTTGCTGCCTATGCCCCCAAGGAGAGTGACCCTGGGGGTCTCAAGAGAGGTGTTGGGGTGTCTGGGAAGAGTCTGCCCCTGGAGGAGACAGGCTAAGGTTGAGTCTCTGCTCCACTGTGTTCTAGTTGTGTTACACCGAGCAAAAGATTTAACCTCAGTTTCCCCATCTGTAAAACTGGAGCTGTAACCTCACGGAATGGTTGTGAAGATTAAAAACAATGTTTCAGGTATAACTTCCTTTTGTTATTCTTGCCCTCCTCCAAGGAGGAGGCCTGACGGATGCCAAGTTTAGGGTAAAAGGAATTGTGTCCTGAGCGTCCGGGCCGCACGGTCAGGCACGGAGACAGCTGGCCACCGCAGCTCCCCGCACGCAGCCAGTCTGCGTCAGTGGGCGTGGGAAAGAGACGTAAACGCTGATGGGCATTAAACACGAGTTAGACATGCCATTCCGCACCACCAACACATTTCAAAAGTGCACATCACAAGGCTCTTGTTGAAGCCCTGGCAGCCAGCCAGGGCCAGACCACAAAAGGAAGTTGTTTCCTCGCTGCAGCTCCTGGGCGGCCGGGCGTGGCCACAGCGCCAGGCACATCACTGCAGCGCGCAGCGCTCTTGGGTGCCTTCCCGCTCTCCTCTCCGTTCTTTCTCCTGCGGCCCCTGCTGTGTGCATCCCAGGTGACAATGGCCTAGCCAGCCAGGAAAATCAGCTTTCACCTGACCGTCAAATGTCACAGAAAGTCAAGTCTGTGATATTCACACAAGATCTCTTGCTCTAGCCCCCTCAGCCTCCCGGGACCCTACCTTGGATTTTCTCCCCTTAGAGTACCGAGGAAAAGGTTCTTCTATCCACGGTTGGTAGAAATCACATTCTGTCTCTATCGTTGAGGTCTGAAAGGCGGCCACAGGCCAAGAGGTAGCGGAAGGTCTGTGATGCAGCTGGCGTAAGTCAGGCCTCATTCCCGGCAGACAATCTGCAAATATTTACTGAGGGTCTGCTCTGGGCCAGCTCTGTGCCCGGGTCCGCGGGGCACACAGAGACGCCCTGTGTGAGACAAGGAGCTTATGTTCTGACTGGGAGCACCAGACTGACACACAGGAAACCGCGGGGTCCTGTTGACCCTGAGTATGCTTTTCATGCTCGGCTGTGTGGGGAGGTCCAGGCCAAACACCCAGACGCTGGTCTTACTCTCCGTGATTGGTGCCTTCTCAGAGTGCGGAGGAGGCTGTGGAAGTATTGTTGCTTTGCCCGCGGACTTCCCTGCCAGCAGCACTCAATGCGCTAAGTCCTCCATGGTTCCCCCATGACCCCCTCTGGTCCCTCTTTACTCTTGCTGAGTTTTTTTTCCCCCCCATATCTTCAGTGCCACCTGTTTTATCCCTTCAAACTAAGAGTAAAAACATTCAGAAAATGTTTGCATTGATCGATTAGCTCTCACAAGTAGCTTGCAAGGGGGTTCTGCTATTTTTGTTTTGCAGAGGAGGAAACAAGTTGAATGAGGTGAGTGGCATGCCCAGGATCCCACAGGGAGCTGACCTGCCATCCTGTGTGGCCCCTCACTCTTAGGGTTCCCACTGAGGAGTAGAGCTTGTTTAGGGTGTAAAGATACTGGCAGAGTCAGCCTTGGGCTTGGGCTTGCAAAAATGTTAGTCCATGGAAGAAGGACACTCTGAATATCACATAAATAGACTCTAAATCCAAAATGAAATGAAATGTTTCCACTCACAATTCCTATGCACCTACCATCTGTCATAGGTACCTATTTTGATAAGCATTTATATACACTTTTGTTTGCGTAGAAATATAATGCCTCAAATGATGGGACAGTAGGATGTCCTTTTTCATTTTATCTTGAGTCATTAAACTCTCATTGGCCAGACTGTGTGATTGACACTCCCTGAGGGCTTATGGCTGGTCTCTATTGCTGCTCCCTCAGTTCTACTGAGTCCATTGACCCTCTTGCTCTGCATGAAACAACATCTCTTACTGGGACTTGAGGGAGTTCAATACATAGCATGACTCTTCCCCACATGAATTCTAAACCATTGAGGCAGGTCTCTGGGTTGAGGATGTAATTATCAGGTTCTTCACCAGCAAAGCTGATGGTGGAGAATGCAGATTAGCTGTACAGCAGCTGTGGACCTCAAAATACTGAACCCCAGATTAGGCAGACTTACCTCCCAACCAGGCTTTGCTCAACCACTGCAGTTCTCCTCAGGTGCAGGCTGACCCTGCATTTGAGAAACAGGCAACAATGCAGGTTTCCTGCAGGCCACCAGAGCCCAAAGATGAAAGGACTTCTTGGTAGCTTCTTTAAACCTCACTAGATCAGAAAAGAGTACAGGGTGGGGAGAGGTCAGGGTAATCATGTGGGAAGGTCCCCTTGCCCAACAGTGCAAACATGCCAAATGAAACCTTCCCTGCACAAATGGCAAGGTCACTTGCCATAAACACACCTTTCTAACCCCACATAACTCAATTCTGGCTGTCTTGGAGACCTATCATGAGTTCAGGGGTTGAAGGTCAATGTGTTGGCAGCTGCCTGGGGTTGTTCCTTGGACAGGAATGAGAGTGTGGAGAAAGGGACCTTAACGGTCTATTACAACATTTTCCTGCACTAAGAGGCTTAGTAATATGGTAATGGTGATGGTGGTAATTTACAACAAAGGGCTTAGCACAGTGCCAGGCACATAGTAACTGCTTAATGAATATTTGCTCTTTTTAGGTCCAACGGAATGCCTTATGCTGCGATCATCATGCTTTTGTGGAACACCTTCCACTCCATTTTCTTATTTGTCCCATGATGATGTAGTGAGCTCATGTCTCGTCCTGAACATGGTATTGGGCGTGCAGTAGCTGTTGGTGTGAATTAATTTCACCTGTGAGTTCCCTCTTGACTCATAGCTGAGCTCCTTGTACTAGGGGAACAAGGGTTTGGATTGGGGAAAACAGAAGGGGATAACGTGGAGTTGTGGCTCAGTCACTGGGGGAGGGGAACCTTGAGCCTTGGAGGAAGGGAAAGGTGGTCCTAGCTAGTCAGGGATGGACATGAAAAGGAAGACAGAGGCAGCCAAAGATAAGCTTCTCCTACTTTTCTAGTTTTTTCCATGCAGAAGGAGCTCCTAGGATCCAGGAGGATCACGGACAGCTCCTGTCCTGGTCATTGTATTGAGTGACTTATGAAAAATTCTCTCTCTCTTTTTCTCCTTTCTTCCCTTATGTTCTCCCTCCCTCTTTCCTTCTCTTTCTCTCTGCCTTCCAAACTCCTGGATCTCCTGCCCTCTCTGATTTCATTAGGCTTCAGCCTTGGATCTGGCCCCTGCATTTTTTAGGCAACGAGAGCAAGTCCTGACTATGTTATGATGTTCTTTTCGACAAAACTGCCTTTTAGGTAAATACTTTTTGGGCCAATCTCACTGAATTAACTATCTGGGTCATTTGAATTTCTTCTCCGGGAAATAATTATGGCCTTTGGGAAATGTAAAGTGTACTGCAGTCCTGTGAGTAGAGAGAAAATACCAGCCTCCCTCTCCCTATGCCACCTCCTTCCATTTCTATGTGACCCAGGGAACCAAATTAGCAGTGACTCCCATCTCAGGGGCCCACTGTTGCTTTGGATCTCTCTGGGGAAGTCCCTTAGGCATTCAAGGTAGCTCTGCACGTGAGAGAGATAATATTCCTGTTACTTTTCTATGTGGCAGAGCAGTGACTTCCTCCCAAGCAGCTGAAAATTTTTTGAAAAATAACATTCTGTATATTCCCTCGCCAATTCTAGAAGCTGAAATAGAGAAGTAAGTGGTGTTTTCACCATGCTATAGTCTTGGGAGGACCACCATTTGCTTCCTGGGGCAAGGCAAGAACTAAAGCTCATAGACCTGAGTTGGGGAGCTGGGGGGTTACTGGCGGGGGTAGCTGAGTCATTTGATTATGGTTATGAAATGTAGTAGAAGAAGCTGCCGGCCCTTTCTCTGGCTGGGGGATGCAGGGAATCATGTTGGATACGAGAATGGTTCCTTTTTGTCATAAAAATGTAAGACGAGGAGACCACCATTGCCCTGCGGGAAGGCTGAATACCCTTTGGCCTGAGCAAGGCTGGCTCTTCCCAATATGGCTTCGGAGGCAGAGCTGGCAGGAGTGAAGACGGTGGACAAGTGTGCTAGGGTGTCAGAGCAAAGTGCCACAGACTGGATGGCTTAAATGCCAGAAATTAATTTTCTCACTTGGCTATGAGGCCAAGATCAAGGTGCTGGCAGGGTTGGTCTTCCCTGCGGCCTCTCTCCTTGGCTTGTAGATGGCTGTCTTCTCCTCCCTGCATCTTCACATGGTTGTCCCTCTGTGCATGTCTGTGTCCTAATCGCCTCTTCTTACAAGGGCACCAGTCCTATTGGATTGAGGCATTCCCATGTGACCTAGTTTGCCTTAGTTACCTCTTTAAAGGCCCTATCTCCAAGTACGGTCACATTGTGAGGTACTAGGGGTCAGGACTTCGACATTTGAATTTTGGAGGGACAACATTCAGCCCATGACAGCCCTCCTGGGAGGGGAGGTGGGAAGGTGGAAGTCGGGTGAGTAAAGGACAGAGGGGATGTGACTGGGGCAACCTCATGCTGCTGATGTTCAGAGGCATCAGGACCTCTCCGGTGCACTGGGTAGTTCTGATTGAGGTCCCTCGGCCAGAGGACACCAAGAAGCCCAAAGGTGAGCTCACCAAGGAGGAAGGGAGGCCTGGGCTGGTGACTCAGGCCCACCAGCAGGAACGAGGTGTGCGTGCACATGGAGCATGGGGCGAGGGCTCGAGCCGGGGGAGGAGAGCTGAGGCTGGATGTTCCTTCAACTGTGCATATGGAACTAGCTGAGCACATGACCGTGAATCAAAAGAACTGCAACCCTGGAGGCCACGCTGGGGCAACACAGGCTGTGCAGAGGGCTGTGCGAGTGAGCCCGCTGTGCACAGTTGTGCAAGCTGCACACTACGTGGTTGTGTCCTGCAGTCACGTGACTGTGTATGAGACCAGCACCCCTGGAGGTAGGCTGCGGCCGGGAGGCTAGGCACTGTGGCTCTGTCCTCAGGGGAGGAGCAGCCATGCAAGTCTGCAGGACCAGCTTTCAAAGGTGACACCATGTGGCAGCAACGGAAGCCACAGTAGGAGTGGGAGCTGAGCAGATTCTGGTTTTCTCTCCTCCAACGCATTTGGATGCAGGACTGACCTCTTAAGTCTGAGTAAGGCCCAGGAATATTGGGGCACAGAAAAAATAGAAATAGAAAAAGGAGGAATTTTCTTCCAGATAAGGAGGGAAGGAGGGGATTGAGTGATTGAAGAACAGAAGGGATATGACTGGTTTGTACCCTAAGCTGGTTAAAAGGGTCATACTAGTCATAGTAAGATCTCTTCGAAGAGAATGAGTACCTTTTTGGAAGGGGTTTTAAATATCTATGTTTTGGATTTTGGTTCAAGTTTTGACCAATTGTACATCCAAAACCATACTGTTTTATCAGCAGGGTAGGGAGTCATGTACTGGCACTTTGAGATATTGGCCTCAAGAAACTTTTTAATGATGAAGAAGAGACCCGGATTATTCAGTCAATTTTTCCCCAGGTACAAGTTGGCTGCCTTCAGTGAGGAAATCTCTGTCTTAGGGTAGGTTTCTCAGAAGTGGACCTGAGACAGGGATCCACGGGAAACTGATTTATTAAGGAGGTGCTCCCAGAAGGAAGTAGGAAGGGAGTGGGGAAGAAGGGCAGTGGGAAACCAAACAAAGACGTGGTCCCAGGCGGAGTCTCAGCCTCAGCCTTGTCCCGCAGGGTGCCCTGCAGGGTGCCCACCTCAGGGTTTGTCCTGACTTGAGGCATCTGAGCTGGGCTTTCATAGTCCCCATACAGTCAGTCTTTGGCTAAGGGCCACCTGGGAGGTTGTAAACACCCAGGCACTTCCAGCTTTTGCTCATGGGAGCAGAGTGCTGCAGGAGCCCTTAGACAGCCGGTCCTTCTAAGGGAGAGACAGGTGTGGCTGTTAGAAGCAAAGCACCACAGCAGTTGGAGGAGGGGTGCACAGAAAGTGTAGAAAGGATGCCCCGGGGTCTGGGCAGAGCTCCATCCACTGTCCCACTTCACTATTGAGCAGCTGGCATGCCTCGGGTTTACTCCTTTCTCCTGGAATTGTTTTAAGACCTGATTCAGTAGGGGAGCATGAAGCTTGCGTCAAAACCATTGAGGCTGAGGGTGGCTCTTTGACTCACCAGCTTTGTGACCTTGGGCAGGTGACTCTGACCTTCACTTTCCTCATTGGCAGGATGGGAATGGTAATTCCTCCCTCACAGAGGGTTGTGAAGATAAAAGAGGTGGTGCCTGCTAAGGGCCTGGCTCCCTGCTTGGCACACCACAAGGATGCGTGAAATGCCAACTCCCTACTGCCCCCCCCCCCAATCCCCTTCTTGGGGAAGAACCAGTTTCACCGTGTCTGCTGAAAAGTCCCTGCAACCTGCTCATTTTGTTTATGTACCGTTCTGGGGAAGGTAACAATTTAGATGGCAAATTGCACTGCCAGAGCTGGGGAGTTGGTGTATTAATTCCTGACTGTTTACTGTGACAGCTTTAAAGCTCAATATCTCAGGGAGTGCTGGGGCTCCCACTCCGCAGCGCACAGAATTGCAAAGATGCCTCACCTGGCTGCTTCCTGGCAACATCGAGCAGTTCACTGGACCGCAAGTTTCCATCATCTCTGCTCAGAGATTCTGGGAACAAGATCCTGGGAGCACTCAAAATGCTGGCTGACTTTATCCTGTTCTTCTCCCAGTAGCTCAGGGAGAGCTGCCAACACGAGGCTGGGGGAGCCCACCCTTTCCTTCTTGAGGAGCACAGACAAGTCCCTCCCCAACGCCGTGCAGTTCTGCACCAGCTGGCCGTGAAAGTGCCATCTGTGACAGTTGGGCCACAGGGGCATGCAGACCAGAGGTGACCTGGGAGGCAGCATTGATGAAGCTCCCGTCTCTCTCCTTCAACTCAGGCCTCAGGCAAACGTCCATGTTGGGTAGTATTATCCCCACACTGCAGGTTGGAATACTGAGGCTTGAACAAGCTCTCACAGCCAGTGAGAGATAGAATCCAACATTGGACTGACTCTAAAGTGGGAGACACCAGGCCACACTGCCTCTCCATGGCCCCCAGGATTGCGCAGAGAGAAGTCAGGGTCCTTCCTATACTACCCGAGGCTTTTTAAAGAGATCGAGGAGCTCCACATGTGCTTCATGCTTACATTCCCCTGTGATACCTTTTCTATCCTCTGCCCCCCTCAGAAAAATAAATTATTATAGCGCAATCTAGAGAGTGCCTTTTATTCCTTGGACACCATCCTGGAGACAGTCTCACCCTCTATCCTTAGCATATTAGAGCATTCCTTCCAAACAAATTACTTACAGTGAACAGGAGAACGAACATTTTCTTCCCCAGAATTTCTCATTATATGTAAAACGGCGCCCCTGCCTTGGGGTTGTTGGGAAGTAGCTGTGCTAAGCGGAGTGCCTGGCACCTAGTAAATCCTCAATGACCGCTCACGATTATAATTGCTGTCAGCCTCCTGCGGCGGGGTGCTCCTTTGTGTCTTCGGTGAGTAGGAGGATGTACTTCACTTCAAATCTGAGCTGATTTGTGGAAAGGTAATTATGAAACCATGGTTCTCTGTGACAGCTGAATCCAAAGAGGGATTGTGTCTCCAGCACTGGCCAATAGAACTTTCTAAGGCTATGGAAAATTTCTATCATACATACTGTCCAACACAATAGCCACTAGGCATGTGTGGCTGTTGAGCACTTGAAGTGTGGTGAGTGCAAATGAGAACTTGGATTTTTAATTTTAATTATTTTAAATTTAGATAGCCACATGTGGCTAGCGGCTACTGATTTGAGCAGCACAGATGTAGCCCTCATTTTATAGTGACTTATGGAGGCTATAAAAACTTTAACCAGAGCATACTTGAACATTCTAAAATCATTTATTGTTAGAATATATACACCCCAGTAAAAAGAAGAAACACGGTAGTGGGGTAACAAAGGATATGCCGATCATTCCTTGGCATTCCTTGCCTAAGACGAACACTTATAACTGATTCCTGACTTGCAGGTTGATGAAGGACCCCTGCAGGGGATAGTGACAGTCACAACCAAGGTAGGCTGGTGACGTTCTCAGTCTCAAAGTGAAATGGGAGTGAAGGTGTTTGGGCCCCTTCTCATCCAAATACTATAGGCAAGTTTCCATTGATGTTTCTTGTAGACACCTTCCAAAGTGTCCTTTAAAAAATATACAATGCAGAATATTATTACTTTTTAACACAGTTATTCCATTTCTAGGAGTTTATGCTGAAAAAATAACTCCCAAATAAGGAAATAAAATTTTACACACAATGATGTTAATTATAGTAGTACTTACATTGGTAGACTCTTGGAAACAAACCACATGTTCATTAAGAGAAGGACTAAAGGAACTGCAGAACAAAATACTGGAAACAAATCCAATGGTTATGAAGAAAATGGCTAAGAAATTACCTGACAGCAACGTGATGGAATATTCTGTAACCCTTAAAATCATATTTATATTATTAGGTCATTAAGTATGAAATGTCTGATTTCGAATCAAAAATTTAGTTTATTATATCTCGAACAAGAAGTAATACAATTAATCAACGTATGCACCTAAACTATTGACACAGTTTTGCCATCTTAATGGTAGCTTGTTTATGCCAACAGCAAAGAAGCCTGGAGAGTGAGTGGTGATGAAATCATGAAAGGCATTTTCCATGGCTTGTTGAGAATTGAATACTTTTCCTTGTGAGAAGTGGCCCAAAGCCTGGAAGAAGTGGCAGTCAGTTGGCGCAAGGTCTTGTGAATATGGTGGATGACAGAGAGTTTCCAAGTCTAGCCTCTGTAGTTTTTGAGCAGCATTGCTTTTTGTGACATGTGGTCTTGCAAGAGGATGGGCCTGTCTCTATTGACCAATCTTGACTGCTTAATCACAAACATCCTCATCATTTCATCCAATTGGTTGCAGTAGACATCTGCTATAATCTAATGGATTGACTAGGTTTCATGAAGCTGTAGTGGATAATACCAGTGTTGGACCACCAAATAGACACCACTAGCGTTTTTTGACGAATATTCAATTTGGGGCTGTGTTTTAGCACTTCATCTTTATCCAATTATTATGCTGAATGTTTGCGATTGTCAAAAAGAATCCATTTTTCATCACACATAACAATATGGTGTAGAAATGGTTCACCTTTATGTCACGACAGCAAAGAAAGGCAAGCTTTGAGATGATTTCTCTTCTGATGCTTGTTTAATTCATGCAGGACCAATCCATCCAGCTTCTTTACCTTACTCTTTTAGTTCAAGTGGTCTAATGATGTTGGAATAGTAACGTCAAACCTTGCTGCTAATTCACATGTAGGTTGAGATGAATTCACTTCTCCTACAGCTTTCAACTCATCATTATCCACCTTGGTCTCAGGTCACCTATGTGGCTCACTTTCAAGGTTAAAATCACTGAAATGAAACTTCTCAAACCACTTCACGTACTGTGCATTCATTAGCCACATCCTTCCCAAATACTTCATTGACATTTTGAGCTGTCTGCACTGCACTGGTTCCATGATGGAACTCATATTCAAAAATAACATGAATTTTTAACTTACCCATGATTTTACAAAAATTGTTCTAAAAAAATGGAAAGATAATCACAAGCCAAGAATATGTGTTGGAAAGAATGAGGAGGTACCTTCACAATTAAAAAAAAAATAAAACATGAATGTCAGAGTGAAATGTTAGAGATATCAACTGTCAAACTTAGTACTTAAGGGAAATCAGACATTCCATACTTAATAACCTAATATGATGGTAAGTTTTAAAAAAGCAGAATTGTATATATAGAAAATTCTCAAGTTTTTAAAAATGCATAGAAAAAAGACAAAGAAAATTAATAAAAATTGTTCCATTGGACTTCTGCTTCTGAGAAGATGAAGTAGAGATACTTTTACTTGTTCTCCCACTAAGCATAGTTAAAAACTCTGGACAGTGTATATGCAACAAACATAAGATTCTGAAAGGTGGGGAAAAGAAGGCAGACCAGTTAGAGTGCTCAGGACCCAAGGAACAGTATGTTAGTAAGTTTTCTGGATTTTCTTTTTGTCTCATATACATCAAACTTGGAGCTGAAGAATCTGGCAACCCAGAAACATTAATGGGTACAGATAAAAAAAAACAGTCCCAACAAAAGCCTGAACTCTTCAGCCAGAGGACAAGGGAAGAGGCAGACTAGCAAAGAGAAAAATTTTAGACTGTAACTTCTTGACTGCAGCCAAACACCACAGAAAAAAGTGTGGCCTCGACCCAACTCATGCTAGCAAAGACCGAATGGGGAGCATAGATTTCTACCCACTTGACGATGTAACAAGGCATTCTAGCACCTCGCAAGGGTGGTGTCACAGAAGGCCAAGTAGGAATCTGGGACTTTCATGCCCGCTGGACAGTGATGAGGTCTTCTCTTCCCAAAGTCAGCTAAAACAGAAGGTTTAAATAAGAGCCAGAGACTTGTAGTATGAAAATGTCCAGATTTCAGTGGAGAAAATCACTTGTAATACCAAGAATCAGGAAAATCTCAACTGAATTAAAAAAAAAAACAATAGATGCCAACACAACCAACCAACAGGGTCTAATAGACGTTTATATTAAATAGAATACTTTACCCAAACAGCAGAATACACATTCTTTTCAAGAGAACTTGGAACATAGACCAAGATAGACCATATTCTGGGCCATTAAAACAAACCTCAATAAATGTAAAATAATTGAAATCATAAAGGCTGTGTTCTCTGACCACAATAAAATCAAACTAGCAATCAGTAACAGAAAGGTAACTGAAAAATCTCCAAATACTTGGAAACTAAACAACACAATTCTAAATCCATGGTTAAAGAGGAACTCTCAGGGGGAAATAAAAAAATACATTGAACTGAATGAAAATGAAAATATAACATACCGACTTTGTGGGACATAGCTAAAACAGGGCTGAAAGGAAATTTATGACATTAAATGAATATATTAGAAAAGAGGAAAAATCCCAAATCAATAATCTAGCTCCCATCTCAAGAACCTAGAAAAATAAGAGCAAAATAAACCCAAAGCAAGCAGCAGGAAGGAAATAGTAAAGATAAGAGAACAAATCAATGAAATTTAAAACAAAAACCAAAAAAAGAATCAATAAAACAAAGAGATGATCCTTTGAAAAAATCAATAAAATTGATAAACCTCTAGCAAAATTGACTGAAGAAGAGACACAAATGACCAGTATCAGGAATGAAACAAGGGTTATGACTACAGACCCTAAAGACATCAAACAGAAAAAAGGGAACACTGCAAATAACTTCACACATAAATTTGGCAACTTAGAGGAAATGAACCCTCTCCTTGAAAAACACAAACTATCACAACTTACTCAACATTAGCATAAAAGACTAATTTGAATAGTTTTTAACTATTAATAAAATTGAATTCACAATTTCAAAACTCTCAAAAAAGAAATCTCCAGGCCCAGATGTTTTACTTGAGAATTCTGCCAAATATTTAAATGTGTTTTATAAAAATTTCTTCCAGAAAATATATGAGAGAATAATTCCTGATTCATTTTATGAAGCTCGTATTATCCTGATACCAAAATCAAAGACATTACAAAAAAAGAAAACTATAGACCAATGTAACTCATGAATATAGATGCAAAAATACTGAAATTATTAGCAAACAGAATTTAGTGATATATAAAAATGTTATATACCAGATGGAATGGAGTTTGTATTCCAAGGATGCAGGATGATTCAGTATTCAAAAACCAGTGCAATCAATCATATTAATAGGCTAAAAAAGAAAATTATGTAATCATGTCAATTAATGCCAAAAAAGCATTTGACAAAATTCAACATCCATATATGATTAAAAAAAACCCTCAGAAAACCAGAAATATAAGGAACCTCCTCAACTTGATAAAGAACATCTGTAAAAACCCTACAGCTAACCTTGCACTTACTGGTGAAAGGCTCAATGTTTTAAACCTAAGTTTCAGAACAAGGCAAAGAAGTCTGCTTTCACTACTCTAATTTAACATTGTGTTGAAATTTCTAGGTAGTACAATAAAGCAAGAAAAGGAAATAAAAAGCATACAGATAGAAAAAGAAGAAATGAAATGGTTTCTATTTGCAAATGACATGATTGTCCACATAGAAAATTCCAAGGAATCTACCAAAAAAAGAGAAAACCTCTTACAAAGAATAAGTATTAGTGAGGCCATAGAATGCAAGATAAATATACAAAAATCAATTGTATTTTTATACATTAGCAATGAACCTGTCACCATTGAAATTAGAAATACAATACCATTTATAATCACTCAGTTAAAAATGAAATACTTAGGTGTAAATCTAGCAAAAGATGTGCAGGACTAGATAAATCTATTAGAATATATGCAAGATTTGTATGCTGAATCCTATACAACACTAATGAAAAAAAATCTAAATAAATGGGGAGACATATTATGTTCAGGGATTGGAAGACTCAACACAATAAAAATGTCAATTCTCCCCAAACTGATATTTGGGTTTAACACATTTCCTATTAAAATCCCGGTATGATTCTTTTTTTTCTTTTCATTTCTTTTTTTAGATATAGAAGAGTATTCTAAAATTTATATGAAAAGGTAACCAAACTAAAATAGTTAAAACAATTTTTAACAAAAAGAATAAAGTGGTAGAAATCCAATTCAAGGTCTCTATTTCCAGAAATAAATTTGTGTAGAACTCAATTTTGAGGCTTATCATATAGCTACACTAATCAAGACTACACATGGTAATGGTGGAGAAGACACAAATATCGATGGGACAGAACAGAGGACCCAGACATGGACCCACAAATCTATGCCTAACCGATTTTTGATAAAGGTGCAAAAATGATTCAATGGAGGAGAGGTAGACTTTTAAACAAATGGTGCTGGAACAAATGGACATCTATAGGCAAAAACCCCCAAAACAACAAGAAAAACAACAAAACAAAAAGCCTCAATCTACATCTCACACTTTATGTACAAATTAACTCAAAATGGATGACAAACTTAAATAAACTTAAATGTAAACCATAAAGTGATAACACTTTTAGAAAAAAAAACAGGAAAGCTAGTTTGATTTGGATTTCAGATCCTAGTCTTGACTAATATATTGGGTAATAATACTATTCTTGGGCAAAAACAGGTGTGGTTTTATGATGATGATCTTGATTCTCTTTGGTGCCTGAATGGCCTCTGAAGGCCTCTATAGGAGGCGTCTCGAATCATCTTCAGCAACGGCATCGCCATGGTGTAAGATCTGTGTGGTTTTCCAGAGTAATGTTTTTGGGGGACAGAGTTCATTTGGGTGTAGAAGTTCTATGACCTTAAAGACAAGAGAGACTTTTCCCTTTATAATTCCAGTGTGTATAATTTCACACTTGAGGTGGTATTTGTCCTGCAATTCTGAGAGTCTCAGAACTCAGAACATTTACCCCTTAAAAGGCCAGGAAGCAAGAAGGGTCTCTGAGGTGCTGTCCTTCCTGATGATGAAAGGACTCCTCTCCATGGGAGCTCCTTGGAAAACCCAAGCACCTCATGGCTAGTTTGGATTCAGGGGTTTTAGCTGGGCACAGGAAAGAGTGTCACTCTGTCCCATGCAGGGGTTGATTCTCCCCTCTGTTGGCTGGAATCCCATGGAGCCCTTCTCTCTTCATCAGTAGGGGTCGTTTGTCAGCTTCCTGCAGGCTCAGGAGGTTTCCAGGACAATTCTGCCCCCAGCCTAAAGGGAATTAAGAAGCTTCTGTCCAGCTCCAGGTGCTACTCTGGTCACTCTTTTGCTCCCGCAGCTGGGGACCCTGACCTTTCAGTGTGTTCTGCATTGCCCTTGCCCTTGCCTGCCTCTCTCCTTGTCCCCGGATACTGTTGTGTGGCCCCCAAAGCTGACCCAGAGCTAGGGCTCAGCTCCTGACTCCAGGCTCACCCAGTAGGGTCCAGCCTGCTACTGGGCTGTCTTGCTTCTGGGATGCCCTGACTGTCTGTCAGTTGCCTTACCCTGTGACTTCTCAGCCCACATGGCTGGCACATACTGTCAGTCACCTCATATTTCCTCAGCCACAGCTCTGTTAGTCAGATGGCTCTGGGGTCCTCCCAGGGGAAACTGGATTTGGCACATAGCACTATGTCTGGCAGGTCCTGGGAGGCAACAGAGAGCTAACTCCCCTCTACACCAAAGTACGAGGCTGCAGCCAGGGTTTATTGTAGGGGCATTCATTCCAAGCCTGCCTAGAAATGAGAATAGATCCAGGTGCAGAACTGGATAGTGCTAGAGAACTGAACATTGTAGAACTGACAGGGAAGTCTTGCCAGGCTCTGCTTCCTACTCCAAGGACAGATGAGGTCTTGGAAGGTCCACTTTAACCCAGGTGCCCACAGGGAGCCCAGTCGATTCCAGGAGCCATGGGAAGGCAGTATAGTTCTGGGGTCAGTAACAGTGGTTCTGGAGGTGGTGGACAGAGTGCTCTGAGACCCTGGGCCAAGCTCAGGCTGTTGGCATGCAACTGTTTCTCTAGAGGAGTCATATCCTGCAGCCAGACCAGGTAAGGGGGAAAGCCCTGTACCTGCTTTAACTTTGCCCCTCCCGCAGATGGAACTTGTGCCAGGAAGGGAGCAGGGCTTGTGGAGTTGTACCTGCATATGAGTTGCGCTGGAGGGTTCCTGAGGCCCAACAGGGCAGACCCAAGCTCCGCCTTCCTATAAGAGGAAGGCTAGTCCTGGGACCCCAGCCCTCATTCTCAGGCAATCCTACTGTATTTCCTAGAAGCCAAGGAGGAAAGCTTTTTGAGAAATTCTGGCCTAGGAGCTCCTGGCTATTTTCCAGAGATAAATTAAGAGATTCAAATCTTCTGGGGTAGACTGAAAAAGCCAATTCCTATCTCTTTTCTTGAGGCTTCTATGTCAAACTCTGTTAAAAGATTCTTAAGCCAAAAGGCCAGGAAGTTCTGCATCTACCCTAAAATAAATCCATAAGAGGAGCCTTTTAGAAATCTGAACAGCCAGGGATACTTTGGGGAGCAAGTGCTGAGAATCAGTGTGCTGGATGACACACTAACAGATGACTCAGTAAAGTGACCTGCATCATGGACACTGCTGGTACCATGGACACTGTCTTTTGTCATCTGGCCAGGAAGGTTGAACGAAACAGCCTACTGAATGATCATGGCGGAAGACAGTGAGGAGGAGCAGGGGTAGAACAGGCCAGAGGCTGGTCTCCCTGAGCCACTGCTGCTGGTGGGATTGGAGAGAGGGCAAGGAGGTGGGGACCAGAGAATGAGGAAATGCAGAGGAGATTAGTGTTCAGGATGGGGACACAGTGATGGAGGACATCCTGGCCAGGTAATATTTTTTAATTCTCCTGGTTTCTTGAATAGAAAAACTAGTCTTTATGCTAAAAGGAATTTTCCCATGAACGATTTAGGGAAATTCTGATAGTTATAGTCCTTCTGGGAAGGGATGCCAAGTGCAAAACCAATATTGTCTGTAGGCACACAAGAAGTCAAGGCCAATGGAAAGCCTGGTTTCAACCAACATGCATTGAACGTTCACTTCACTCTAGGCACATCACGAATGTTAATACACGTGTACCTGTGTCATCTAGCATGCAACTTTCCAGACCTTGCCTTTCAAAAATATCTATTGCTATGTAGACTTCTGAAAGACTCCTCTTGTTGATCTAGACACAGAATTAAGTAGCCTACTGACTTAAGAATCCTCTTCATATGTTAATAGGATTTGACTCAGGAGCCTCAAGGAAAGCAGATAGGAATGGGTGTGAGAGAGAAAGACGAGAGAGGTGTGGCTGTCTACTGGTTGCTCACCGTAGAGTAGACAGGAGACAGGTATGGCAGCCAATAATTACACCACCATGTAGTGGGTGTTTAAACAAGGCTGAACACTGCATTTTGGAGCTCAAAGGAAAGATGAGTAACTGGGGAGCAGGGGGAGGAAGGTAAGAGAAGAGAAGTGAGCTGAGGAGCAGCAGTAGTGTAGCAAGCCTTGTAAAATAAGTAGTAGGGATGGGGAGGGGAAGGCGCGCACTCTAGAGAGGGTTCAGCATGGCGCATGTGCAGAGTATATAGGGATGGAGTATATAGGGAGGAATGGGGAGCACTTTGCCCTGGGGGGCGTGTGTGTGTGTGTTGCAATCCTGGGAGCTGAGGCTGGGGAAAGAGGCAGATTTCTGTGCCAAGTGGATCAGTCAGGGCTTAGGCTGTTGGGGAATGGCAGGGATTTTTGAACAGGAATTTTTGTGATTAGCTTTGTTTTCTAGGACTGGAACTGGGTATTCTTCCTTCCCTATCAGGCTGTGGGTATATATGAAGTGACACTTATAGTGAGATTGGCGTTTTGCTCCTATAATTTCATATGACCCTCCCACCTGCTGAACCATAGAAAACAACCTCTTTTAAGGACCCCAACCCAACTACGATATCTCAGGGAGGCCCTGGGAAGGGGGTGGTTCCTGCTGGTAATTTTAGCCTTTTCCTGCCTGGTCACTCAGCGGCTCTGCAGCCTGGGGCTGCAGTTTGCCTCCCACAGGCTCTCTTGCCCTTACCCAGACTACCTGTGCTCACCTGTCTTCTGCGGGTAGGGAAGGTGCTCCTTCGTGTTCCATCCTGTTCTCTCATCTTTATCTCTCATATCCATTCCTATCTGCTTTCCTGGAGATTCTTGAGTCAAATCCTATTAACATGTGGAAAGTACTCATAAGTTAATAGGCTATGCAATGCGGTGTCTAACCAACAAGAGGAGTCTTTTAAAACTCTGCAGGCCCATGGAAGAGTTACTTAGGCCTAGAAATATCACAAGGTTTCATCAAACTTATTTTTTTTTAGCTTGAGACCCATCCCTTTCTTCCCAGCATACAGAGCTGGATTTGAGGCTCATTTTTAAGGAAACATTTGCTGGTTTGTGCTATTTTTTGAAAGCCTTGTAGCCTTCCCTGATTCAGGTCATCAGTATGAGTTTGTGGCTGTATTAAAGTAAATTCCCAGCAAATGAGAAATATTTTAGAAAGCATTTTGAATTTTTGGAGGTTTTCCATCATGAGTGCTGTGCCTCTCTACTTTAGTGTCAATAGTTATATAGCAGGAGGCCGAGGGCATAGTGGACATGGATGGGTTCTGGAATCAAACTGAGGTGGTTCAAATCCTGGTTCTACCACTTACTGTGAGTCCTTGAGCACTTAGTTAGTTTTGTTCTGTCTCAATGTGCTCATCTATAAAATGGGGATAATAGCAGTATCTACTACCTAGAATTATTGCAAAAATTAATGGATGAAAAAAGTTTAGTGTAGTGCCTGGCACAACATAAGGGATCAGTAAATGCAACGGTGGTGATGGTGATAATTCCAGGAGCAGCTGCTTTCTGTGCCAGCTGACAGGGAGAAAAGAAAGAGAGTGGTAAAGTTGCAGCCATGTGGAAGATTAAATTAGTAGAACTTTCAGATGGGTTGAGCCGTGGGACGTGGCTTTGTCTTCCAAATGGGCAGAGCTGCAAGAGGATGGAGAGTATTTTTCTGTGGGTAAGATGCAGGCTAGGGCTGACTACTATTTTTACAGGGGATTTTAAGTGGAGCTTTGCCCAGAGTTGGGGGAATAGATGACCAGAGTTGGATAAGTATTGTCTATTTGAAATGATGTGGCTCTCATCACAGGGTGTAGAGGAGTTTGAAAAAGTGAGCTATTGAACAATTCAGTTCTAAAGAAGCCAGCCAAGTACAACTGTGGGGGAAAGTGCTGGATGTCCAAAAAATCCATTCTCCCCCTCTCCCATACATAGCAGCAGAGTTTACGCTGGGCATGAGGCATCTCTGGAACCAAGTGTGGGCCAAGGGGCGGTGAGTGGAAGTATCACGTCCAGTTGATTGTCAGAAGAAAGAAAAGCCATTTTTCTGCAATTTCTCTCTTCTTACCCCATAAGCTCAGTCACAGATGTCAGATGGGCCTATAACTTGGCTTTGACTGTACAGCCAGAGACTGTGGAGTGACAGGATGGAGGGAACTAAGGCTCTGTGTCATCATGTGGAGCAGACTGCTCGTCCCTCTCAGGACTGTCATATGAGAAAGGAAGTACAAGCTTCCTCCCAGCACAGCTTCCTGGGAGTCTTCCATTCCAGCAGCTTAGCCTTTACCCTAACAGCTACAAACGCCAATTCCAAAACAAACAAACCAACCAGCAGAACATCAGAAAGTCGAAAGTGACATGTTCCAACTGATGAGGAAAGCCCAAAGGAGCAGAACCTTTTGATGAGTAAAAAATGGCAGGAGGCCAAGGGCAAAGGGCCGTCTGGCAGCTGGAAGCTCCCACAGAAGGCTGGCCATAAGTAGGTGGGGGAGTTCAGACTTACACTGGCAACAGGGAGTAGAAAGACGCTGGGTGAAGGAGAGGAAAGAATGCTGGAATTTTAAGGCAGGACGATTTTCCCTGCGCGAGATCAATATGTACTGGAAAGTGGGGCTGAGGACGAAGTGTGGGCCTGGAGCGGAAGTTGTTCCACTGGGGAGAAGGCAAATGTAAAAAACCATCCTGGGAGAAGATATTCCTGCAGTCCCCGAGGAGGTGGGTGGGAATGACCCAGTAGATCTTTTGAAAAATACGTCCTTTATTGGCCACGCACTAAACTAATCTATGGTGAGGGAGGGGAAAAAGACGCCTAACAACCTTCCCCATTAAAGTTAATGGGGAATCCCCTATAAAGTCTAAGGGCAGAAGATGGTATGATGAATCTATATGATTATTTCACGAAGCTTCCAAAAGATAAATAAGGCTCGTAAGAGACGTGTTTATTGGTGAACGATTTACATCGGTGTACGTACCCTCAGCTGGAATGTAATTGCTGAGGATAAGGTGGGAAACAATTACCGAGTCTGACTGCAGCTAGCGCTGCACCCGTGGGAATGCAGTAAATAACTGCTGGATCACAATGAATATAAAGCGGCGCACTGGGTGAACACGTCCAGAGAGCCAACGCATACCTCTTCACTCTCTTTAAGAAGCTGGGATTGCCTGGCACTTGGGGGAAGCAGCAAGATGTCCTTTGAAGGCTAGGACAATGTCTTTGGTAGGAGGAAAGAAGCAGTGCCCAATACCCCAGGGCCCTGTTGAGGCGCCTGTGTGAGCCCAAGTTTCAGCTGGAGGAACTGGATTTCCACCTTCTCCGTAGCCCTCTGGGCAAGTCCGCAGCTGAAAGAGCTCTGCCTGCTTCCCTTCTCTCTGCATTTCCCACACTTTGTCACTCTGTGGGGACATTCCTATAGTTCCACTCCTTATCTCTCAAATATGCCCTGGCCTCTTGTGGTTTGGCGTTTAGCCCACCACTCTGCAAAGGCTGCTCCTGCCACTGCTGTGCAGTGTAGTGGTTAATAGGCACACAGGCTATAAAGTGGGCCTGCTTGGGTTCAAATCCTGGCCATGCCATGTACCAGCTCTGTGATGTTGCGCCTAGTGTCCTCATTTGTGAAATGAAGATGATATTTGTTTATGTCTATTTTTCCCACTAGACTGTGACCTCCATGAGGGCAGAAACGAGGACTACTTTTTTCCTTATATTCTTAGATGCTGGAACAGCAATAGGTATACCACAGGTCCTCATAAATGCTTATCTAAAAACATGAGTGTGTGGAGAAATGAACTGTTGTCCAGCTGAGATCAGGTCTCCCAAAGAAGAGGCAATGGGCTGTCCTACCTTAATTAGTTGGGGATGTGTATAGGGGTGCTATCACTTTAGGCTAAAGTTTCTAGAAGAATTGAAGAAGCCTATTAGCTACAAGGCACAGGGAATGGGGTGGAGACAGGGTGCGGATTGGCTATCAGCATCCACCTCATTAGGGTTCTCCAGGGTAACGTGAATTGAATAGGGAAGGGCAGTCGTGAGGACCACCTTAGGGAAGCTCAAAGTGCTTACTGGTTGGACTTCTGTTAAGCCAGTTGTGGTATGTTGTTTGCAAAAAGGACCACAATTGTTCCCCTCTCCATAACCACGCCTCTCTGCAATAGCGCTTCACAGTTCTTCCCATCAGGAGGTGAAGTCTATTTCCCTACCCCTTGAATCTGGGCTGGCCTGATGGCTTGCTTTAGCCAACTGAAAATGGCAGAAGTGTCAAGTGTCAGTTCTGAGTCTAGGCCTCAAGAGGCCTTTGTGGACTTTTCTCTCTTCAAAACCTGTCCAGGCATGTGAACAAGCCCAGGCTGGCCTGCTGGTGATACGAGATCGAGTGATCAGAGCCAAGTCAGCCCAATGGTCCAGGGCGGGCCTCAGGAACGTGAGATAGCACAGTGAATATCAGCAAAGCCCAACAGCGGCTGAGCTGTGGCTGACTGCAGACGCATGAGGGAGCCTAGCCAAGGACAGGACCACCCAGGTGAGCCCAGGCCGAAGTGCAATACACGGTACCGTGGGCTAAGTAAATCGTAGTGGTTTTTGGCCACTTAGTTTTGGGGTTGTTATGCAGCAATAGATAAGTAATATAACATTTAACACAGTTGGGTGGGATCTGAGAGTCAGGGAAAGTGGTATGTGTCCCTTACTGCGTATTCAGCTCTCACTGCAAACAAATGCCATTGCCCTTGAAACTTATTTATTTATTTGAGACAGAGTCTTGCCCTGTCGCCTGGCTAGAGTACAATGATGTCATCATAGCTCACTGCCACCTCAAACTCCTGGGTTCCAGTGATCCTCCTGCCTCAGCCTCCCAAGTAGCTGGGACTACAGGCATGCGCCACCACATCTGGTTAATTTTTCTATTTTTTGTAGAGACGGGATCTCGCTATGTTGCTTAGGTTTGTCTCCTGGTCCTAAGTGTTCCTCCTGCCTTGACTTCCCAAAGTACTAGGATTACAGGTGTGAGCCATGCGCCTGGCCTTTAAAACTTCCTTTTATCAGGCATTATAGGGGAACATTTCTGACTGATGTCTGGGTCAACGGCACAGCTGATAAATGGGACGGTCAGTCCACATCCTGTCTCTGGGGGCTCAGTTCCGGAGTCTCTCTTGTCTTTGGACATCATCTTCAAGCAGAGCCAGCTGCAATGGCGATGTTGTCCACAAAAGATCCACCTCAGCTCTGTCTGCCACTCGTGAGTAAGCATAGGAAGTTAAAGACTGTGGCACTGACAAGTCTAGGCTTGAAAGCTGACACTGACTAGCTGTGGGATATAAACTCCTTGAGTGTCAGTTTTTTCATCAGTAAAATGGGGACAGTCACACTTGCCTCATAGGGTCATTGTTAAGTTTAAATGAGATAGTACACGTATGGGGCCCAGACCACTATAGGATTGTTGTGAGAGTGGGGGAAGTCACGGAGGTGGGGAGCCCAGAAAAGGAGTTTCCTCCCATGTGAATGGGGAAATAGTCCCAGTGCCCCCTTGCCAGCTACAGGCCTAAGTTGAGATTATCTGAGAGCTGTTGGAGGAGGCCTGGGGCAAGTGAGGCTGCCCCTCTGCCTCAGAAATTATGAGCCTGGAAGTGGGTCCTGCCTTTAAAGACTTAGTCAATGTCCTGGTCAAGACAGGGCCACACTCTTGGCAAACTTTCTCTACTCTTTGTGCAGGCAATATAGTGTTTAGTGAATTTCTTCCTATTTTTGAGCCCAGAAGTGATTGTCTTGGTGCTTTCCTCATAGGAGAATATATGAGTTGAGAATAGTTTACTCATTTGCACTCAATTTCTCCCCTTCCCCACCCAGACTGCCACCCCACCCCTCACATTGCTCCAATTCCTGTGGGCCAGCGTGTTGAGCCCAGAGTGTGGATTTATGCCCCTCAGAAGTCTGATTGAGGGTTAGGAAAAATCATCTGGGATGTGATGACAATCACAGGCATGGACCCTAGAGTTGTGGCTGCTGTTTCTTTTCATAGACTACTCCCAGGGGGCCTCAGTTCTAAGCAGTTGCCAATATCTGCTAAAAAGGTTCATATTTCCCCATGGCTGTAGAAAACTTTAAAGGGGAAAACACTTAAGTGTTGGATCATCTCCTCTTTTTGTCACCCTAAATTTCTTTCCATAGTCTTCCCGAATTTTTGTATATATGCACATATATGCACACTGATATACATATATGAATTTTCTCTTTCCATATATGTGTATGAAGAGGGAATACATATATGTACAATGGGATCATACTGATTACCAGCCTTTCTTTTACACTTAATAGATTAAAACATCATTTCTGATCAGTAAACATTTATTAAAAGGCCATAATTTGGAGGCAAAAGTGAAATTTGGTACATATGGGATTGCTTGGCAGGGTTTTTAAGGACTTGAATTTGAACACCTTAAGAGGAGGCATACATCCTTCAATCCCTGACTGGCCCTGGAGGCATCTGAAGTTGTCATCCTGAGTTTCATATCATTGTTTACAATTACTATTTTCCTACCATATCAATATTTCTCAGTAAAGAAATTTTGACAATTTTGAGCCAGACAGTTCCTTGTTGCCTGGGACTATTTTGTACTTTGCAGGACATTTAACATCCCCGGCCCCCACCAACACTATGCTAAGAGTGCCTCCCGGTCTATGTGATAACCAAAACTGACACCATGTATGCCCACACTGGGCCATCTGTTCTCATCTTGGGCTAATGATGAAATCATCATAGACTCTCCTACATAGATATGTTTAAGGATGATGACCTTATGTTCTAGTTTACCTGGGACAGTCCCAGGGACTCCTGTGGTTCAGGTATATTTATTAATAACACCCTCTTTTGCTCTCAAAAGTATCCCTGTTTGGATGATAGGCTGGTTGGTCACTCTAAGTATAAGACCCTGCTTTAGTAATAGCCAGACTGGTCAGGTTCTGCCCAAGAAAGACTAAATGCACCAAAGGTGCTAAGCATGTCTTCCCAGAGTTAATCTGTTTGTCACATGGTGAGTGGCTTCTACTGGGGATGCTATGGACAGAAACAACTTCCAATTCCAGAGCTGAACATTAGGGCAGTCAGCAACACAGGCACATTTTAAAAAATGTGGGAAAGGATTGGTTTAAGACCAGAAATAAGTTGGAGAAACAGGTTGGCTGGTAACCGCTTAGATTCAAGAAGGCCTAGAGTGGTATCATTCTCATTGAGAATGCATGGTCTAGAGAGGCTTGCCCAGGCTCCATGTTTTACAGATTAAGAAACTGAAGCCCAGAGAAAGGAAAGAAAGCAGAACCTCAGGGTACGAAGGGCTTAAGGGTCCCCTTGCCCTCCCCATCTTGGAAATCTGCATTTCCCCTGAGCATGTGTACAGGCGGCGGGTTAGCCTCACTCAGAACCTTGAACCATGAGTCACAGATACTACTCAGGCAAGAGGCAGAGGCAGAACCCAGGGCTCCCCAATCTTGGACCAGAACTCTGTACTTGGTCCAGTCTGTCTTTTTGGATTTCCTCCTAAGATGCTTAAACCTCCATCCTTCCATGTACATCTAATAGATGAATCTGGCTTGGAAATATCAGATGTCTCTGAGAGAGGGTTCCCAGAAGCTATAGGAGATATACATTCAACGGTTGTTTAAAAAATAAGCACAGTGAGTGAGAACCTTCTGTGGGCTGTTTTGAGAAGTGGATTCCATCATATTTGACCTTGGACACCCTCTAGTCATCTCACTAATGCTTCATTCATTCTGGGCTTGGGAGAGCTTTTTCCCAGGAGCTGTGCCGGAGCAGCAGCCAGTTGTCTGGGATGTGGAAGAGGATTCACTTCAAACCTTCTAACTTTGGAAGAGTTGGGCTCACAGCATAGAAGGTGGCTTGGGTTGACCTGGCTGCAGAACCCACTTCTGCCTGATGCTGTTTCCAGCTGGATCTTTAAGTGTTCTGAGCAGTCCCCATGCAGGAAACATGTTCTGTATTGAAAGCCAAGTTTCTTGCTATTGTTTATTCTTATTTTTGGCCTTTTATGGGATTGTGCTCCTTTAAAGAGACCTGTCAGCCATTCCTTGTGGGCAGCTCTGTCTGTTGACACATGATTTGCTCTGTGTTGGCTAGACATGAATCTCTGGCATTACAACAATCCGGAGACCACAGAATTTTACAAGAGGTGGTGCTTTTCCTTCCATTGAGTTTGTTGAATGTTGTTTCTGATAGAAACACCTATCATCTAACCTCATCTGCTCATCTAACCTCACCTTTGATTTAAGCTCCTCACCAGGAATGGTGTATTGCTTCTGGATTATTAGAATTAAAACTATTCTGAACAGATGCGGCATAAAACATTTTGGGGATTAATTCAAGTTAATATAAAATATTAATCTAAATAATGCTATCATTTGGTGGGCACTATGTGCTGTATCTGTGCTAAGCACGTTCATGAACTACCTCATTTAATCCTTATAACTCCATTGTGATATATGTATTATTAATTCTCTTATTTTACAGAGTATAAAGTTGAGGCTCAGAGAAGTTGAGTTGCTTGCTCAAGAGTACACAGCTACTAAATGGCAGAGCTAAGATTCAACTTCAAGTCAGCCTGATGCAGAGTCTGATCTTAACTACAGCATTATAGTAAATGCCCAGAGAACTTGGGGGAATGGTGCCCCATTTATGCTTTTTCTCGGAAGTATATCAACTCCCAATGCCTCTTCTTACCAGAGATGCAGTGTGGGGTCACAAAGAGAGGTCTGGCCCTGAAGTCAGAAGATCTGGATTTGAGTAGCAACACCTGTCCTGCCTGAATTAAGTTTATTGTGAAGATTGAATGCTACAATGTACATGATTAAGGTCTTTATAATTGCAGGTTGTGATGGCTTTTATAAAAGATGGCTCTTATGTATAAATACTACCTGTTTCTACCTGTGCATATGTAACACAACACTGCCCCCCACTCCCACACATCCAATGATGATGGGTGTATATCAGGTGGCTCCCAGTTGGACAAGTCATCCTTGGGACTGGGATTTCTAAAGTGGAAGGGACCTAAGAGATCATCTGTACATTACAAATCAGGAAAATGAGATTTAGTGAAAGAGTGCTTTGTAGTTTCCCCTGGACTAGCAGAATGACATTGAGGGTTAGAGACCAATGATTCAAGGATAGGCAGGAACCAAAAGAGATATAACATTTACATGCAGTACAGATTATTAAGTATGAAATGTCCTATATCCTTAAGTACTAAGTTTGACAGTTGATATCTCTGGCTTTCACTTTGACACTTCTTGTTTTACTTTTATTGTGAAGGTACATCCTCAGTCTTTCAAGCACATGTTTTGGCTTGTGATTATCTTTCAAAATTTTTTTAGAGCAATTTTTGTGAAACCATGGGTAAGTCAAAAATCTGTGTTATTTTCGAATATGAGCTCCGTTGTGGAACCAATGCAGCGCAGACACATCAAAATATCATCAAAGTGTTTGGGAAGGATATAACTAATAAGCACACAGTACACTGATGGTATGAGATGTTTCATTCTGGTGATTTTAATCTTGAAAATGAGCCATGTGGGTGACTTGAGACCAAGGTGGATAACGATGAGCTGAAAGCTGTAGGAGAAGTGAATCCGTCTTAACCTACATATGAATTAGCAGCAAGGTTTGACGTTACTACTCCAACAACATTGGACCACTTGAAACAAATGGGCAAGGTAAAGAAGCTGGATGGATAGGTTCTAGATGAATTAAATGAGCATCAGAACAGAAATCATCTCAAAGCTTGCCTTTCTTTGCTGTAACAACATAAAGTAGAACAATTTCTATACCATATTGTCATGTGTGATGAAAAGTGGATTCTTTTTGACAATTGCAAGCATTCAACACAATGGTTGGATAAAGATGAAGTGCAGAAACACAGTCCAAAACTGAATATTCATCAAAAAAAGCTAATGGTGTCTTGCTTGGTGGTCCAACACTGTTTTATCCACTACAGCTTCATGAAACCTCATCAATGGATTACAACAGATGTCTACTGCAACCAATTGGACGAAATGATGAGGATGCTTGCAATTAAGCAGCCGAGATTGGTCCCTAAAGACAGGCCCATCCTGTTACAAGACAATGCTTGACCACATGTCGCACAAAGAATGCTGCTCAAACTACAGACACTGCACTTGGAAACTCTTTGTCATCCACCATATTCACCAGACCTTGCACCAACTGACTACTACTTCTTCCAGGCTTTGGACCACTTCTTGCAAGGAAAAATATTCAATTCTCCACAAGCTGTGGAAAACATCTTTTGTGATTTCGTCACCATTTGCTCTCCAGGATTCTTCACTCCTGGCATAAACATGCTACCATTAAGATGGCAAAACTGTGTCAATATTTCAGATGCATACTTTGATTAATTGTCTTGCTTCTTGTTTGAGACATAATAAACTCCACTTTTGATTTGAAATCGGACATTTCATATTTAATAACCTAATCTATGGGCCACTTCTCTCACCTAATAATATTGGAAAGGTTGGTCACCCGGTAGGATGAACCCAGTCTAGATTTGGAGAGGAGAAGACTGGAGCCGGAGAGTTAGCCAAGATTGCTGGGGGGATCAAGAAGGGAAGGTTCCAGGTGGGTGGACAGCGCTACCTACAAGGGAGAGTATTCAGAAAGCTTCACCACCTTAGGTGACCTGATGCTATTTCTTCTTCTCATGTCTTCAGTTTCCATGTGTACTTTACAGTGTTCTATGGCTCCCTATCTGTGGGTAATTAGGTTTTATTATGTTTAAGGAAGTTGACCTGAGAGTATATATTCGATGTCCCAAGACTAGGAAGTCTCCGGCGGGAAAACTGCATTGAGTCTATGAACTTGAGTGAAAAAGACCCAGGTGAAGATTTGATCCCACAAGGTGTAAGGGGCCAGTTGTTCTTTATAGAAGTGACTCGAGCAAAATTCCATACTGATTCTACCCATGATGCCCCTAGACTTCATAGCTACTAACTCTTTTCTCAGAGGCCCAGTTGACCCCACACTCTTTTTTTTCTAGTCTTCCTGCAAATGCCTAGTCCTAAACCAAACTAGATGAGAGGGTACCAACAAATAATGCAAGTCCACAGCTGACAAAACAACCCACAGCACACGTCTTGCGCCCAGATGGGGACTGGAGGTCAACTGTGTCATCTGTCTTTATGGAAGGGAGCATGTTATTATACTAATTACAGTGTACTGGGCTTGACTGGGAACTAAATATAGATATATGTGGCTTCTAGAGACAGGCACCAACATTCCTTTGGCTTTCTTTGCTATGTGATTTTTTTAGAGAAATCTTTGTCTTGATTAGAAAAAAAAAAAAGGCTGCCAAAAGCTATGCTGTCTGATGCATTTTCAAAAGGGCAGTCTGCATTTGACCAGTGCCACTGTCACCTTTGCCACGTTCACAGTACCTTCCCTACTGTCACGTGCAGATGTAAAAGGAACAAAACAGGTAGCTCCACCCTGTGTTTCTCTATTGCAGTTTTTCAATTTCTGCGCTCTTTGCATCACTTAATGAAGACTTGCACACCACAACCCAGCCTAGATGGTCCGAGAGACCTCGTCCCTGGAGAAGATATTGGGGAGAGGTTTGGGCTCACTCTGCAGCAGGATGAGAGAAGGAATTAGCATTTATTGAGTTCCTGCTGTGTGCTCCCCTGTGCCAGATGCTTTTGCTCATCACTGCAGAAACTCTGGGAGGTAAAGGAATTGGAGGCTCTGGATAAAGAAGCAAATGGTGCAGCTGGAATCTGGGCCCAAGTCTGCTCGGTCCAAGCCCATGTTCTCCCTGTGTTATATCAGGATAAAATTAATCCACGCAGGAAATACAAACTTCTTTGTGCCCTTTGTTGCCCATGTAATATCTCTTGAGTGATAGAGTGGAGGTGAAATGAGAAAAGATAGGAAACACTTTTAGTACTTCTGTTCTCAGGCAGGCATAATAAATTTATGTTCACAAACTCAAATACCTTTGGTGGCCTGGTGGCATAGGTAAATGTGAGTGAAGTGTGATGAATAGCATGTTGGGGAGAGGGCTGCTACAATGGAACCAGGGCCCATAGACATGCTCTGTTGAAAGGCATCAGCATTCATGCTTTTACAATCATTGTCAGCCAAACCAAGCATGCCTGTGAGCCAGTCAGGACCAAGGACCACCCTATGGGGACTACTGATTCAAATGTCCCTCTAGGTGTCGACAGCAGTGTACCCTGCCAGGTGCCAATGTACCCTGCCTAGCGTGTCCCTTTAGGTATTGATGTTTGATTTGATTTCCTCATTCTCTAAAAAGGAGAATAAATATATCACCTACACAAATTTAAAGACTACTCCCCCCAACAGTAGGAATATAGTATTAACTTTATTCTTTGTACTTTCCTTTCGAATTCTTTTACATATTAAAAGAAAAAGCAGCATGTGAGAGCTTGCAAGCAACCTTAGTGTCTCAGTCCATTTTACAAATGAAGAAACTGAAGTCCAGAGGGAAAAGGAGCCTTTCTAGTTTCACAGAGTAGTTATTAGGAAAGCTTGTTTTAGAGGACCTGACTTCAGGCCAGCGTTCCTTTCACTACATACTCATCCATGCACAAGTGTGTGGGCCAGACAACAGTCAAAGTATCATGTGTGGAAATGCTTGCAGCGGTGGTTACACTGCCTTATGGTCAAGTTTAGGCAATGTGATTGTGTTCAGCCATCAGAGGAGGACTGGACAGAATTTTCTTGAAAGGCCTCTTGGCTGAGTATACCTGTATCAAGATGTGAAGATGTGAACCTGGCTCCTAACCCAACCCCCACTCGGCCTGGGCTATATATAAGCTGTGACCATCCAGGTGGGAGATGCCCTAAGAAGGATGCTTTTGGTCTGAGAATGAAACAGTGAAGTCCTCCCCCTGAATGAAGCAAGAGGCTCTGAGTGAACAGGTCAATGTTAAACCAAATTAAAAACCCTACATCCTCTGGGCTGAAATTTGTTCTAGCTCTAGATGAAAGATGCTTTGAATTCCTTGAGGGAAAGAAGCAGAATATTGAGGTAGAAGGAACTCTGAAGAAGAATCAGTCAAATTCTTCATCGCCAATGGGGAAACAGGTGCAGGAGGGGAAAGCATGATCACCCTTAAGGTGTGTGAGTCCCAGAAAAATATTTTTGGCAGGGTCCCTGTCTATACAAACTATTTGATAATAAATGTACTAGAAAATTTATGAGCCCATCTAAGTCATAGTGATTTATCAGAAAAGATTTAGAATAATTAATAAAGTCACTTAATGTGTTTGTTTATTGTCCTATTGGTGCGTGTAGAGTTTCTTAAGGTATCTAGGCACTGTATCTCCATTTTTAGGTCCAAGAACAATCTCTCTATGTTTTTTATTGTGAAATACACCCTTCCTGGGTAATTTCATATTTCCCACTGTGAGAAAAAGGTAGAAACGCTCACAATACCATGCTATTTGGAAACTTTTTGTATTGAAAAAATAGATTTTCTTGCCTCTGCTGTTCCCTGATGCCATGTATTTAATGCTGGCTTTATCATTAACTTGTGACACTATATCAGGTACTTTGCCTCCTGTGAATAATGGCTTTCAGCGGCTCTCTCAAAGTTTGTTACTGTGCTTCACAGATGATGACCACTGTATCAGTCAGGGTCAACCAGAGAAACAGAAAAAGTAGCATATGTATATATTAAGAGATTTATTTCAAGGAATTGGCTTACATGATTGCAGGGTTGGCTATGGCTAGGCAAGTCTTAAATCCACAGGGCAGGCTATCAGGAAGGTCAGGTTGAAACTTTTGGACACAAGCTAAAGCTTCTGTCCACAGGTAGAATTTCCTTTTCATCAGTAAAGCCTCAGCTCTGTCCTTACCTTTCAATTGATTGGATGGGGCCAACATAGACTAGCAAAGATAATCTCATGTTGTAGATACGCTTAACGTCTACGATCAGTGACTTTGTGTAAAGGATATGCTGTGGACAGTAGCTTTGTCTGTGTCCAAAATGTTCAATATGCCCTTCCTTACAGCCTGCCCTGTGGATTTAAGACTTGCTTAGCCATAGCCAGCCCGACAATGCATGCTGAGGAAATGAAGCCCTATTCAATAAATGGTGCCAGGAAAACTGGATAGCCACATGCAGAAGAATGAAACAGGACTCTTATCTCTCACCACTCACAAAAATTAATTCAAGATGGATAAAAGACTTAAATATAAAGCATGAAACCATACGGATTCTAGAGGAAAATGTAAGAAAAACTCTTCTAGCTATCAGCCTAGGAAAAAAATTTATTACTAAGACTTCAATGGCAATCACAGCACCAAAAAAAAAAAAAAAAAAAAATTGGATTTGATTACACTAAAAAGTGTCTGCACTGCTAAGAAAATAATCAACAGAGCAAATAGACAACCTACAGAATGGGAGAAAATATTCACAAGCTATCTATCCGATAAAGGGCTAATATCCAGAATCTATAAAAAACTCAATCAAATTAGCAAGAAAAAACCAAACAACTCAATTAAAAAGTGGGCAAAAGACATGAACCGAAGCTTTTCAAAAGAAGACAGACAAATGACAAATAAACATATGAAAAAATGTCCAACATCACTAATCATCAGGGAAATGCAAATTAAAACCACAATGAGATATCACCTTATCCCTGTTAGAACGGCTTTTATTAAAAAGTCTAACAACAATAGATGTTGGCGTGGATGCAGAGAGAAAGGAATGCTTATACACTGTTGGTGGGACTGCAAATTAGTACAACCTCTATGGAAAACAGTATGGAGATTTCTCAAAGAACTAAGAGTAGACCTACCATTCAATCCAGCAATCCCACTACTGGGTATCTACCCAAAAGAAAAGAAGTCATTTTACCAAAAGGACACCTGTACTTGAAAGTTTATTGCAGCACAATTCATAGTTGCAAAGATGTGGAATCAACACAAGTGCCCATCAATTCACAAGATTAAAAAATATGGTATATGTATACCATGGAATACTACTCAGCCATAGAAAGGATGAATTACTGCCTTTTACAACAGTTTGGATGGAACTGGTGACAATTATCCTAAGTATCACAAGAATGGAAAAACAAACACCACATGTACTCACTATTAAACTGGAACTAACTGATGAACACACATGTGCACATAGGAATGTAAAATGTAGTGGAAATCAAGTGGGGGGGAGGGGCAAAAACCTACCTGATGGGTACAATGAACACTATTTAGGTGATGGGCACACTTACAGCTGTAACTCAAACATTATAAAAGTGATCTATGTAACCAAAACATTTGTACTCTTTTAATACTTTGAAGTAAACAAAACCTGACCATCACAACTACAAATGCAAGTCTTATCCAGAGTATGTGGAAAATATGAATGAGAGTTGGTTGTGAACTGTTGATACTTCAGAGACCTGACTTCATCTTGTGTCTGATGTGAGTGTCACCTCAAATCAGCAATATCAGCACCATCCGGCAGCCCAATGCTTCATGTTGTGTTAAATTTGCTGTTTCCAATTTTGTAGTACAATATGTTTTCCAATCATTTCTTCTCTTGAACTCTTTAGGCTGTAATCACTGTATTCCTAAACAGTGATTGCTTTCAATATTGATTGCACCCTTGCCTTTCACACCAGGAGGTAGACTAAGGCCTAAGCATAGAGTCATTAGTACAAAGAATTGCCATCCCTTGTCCATCATGGCTTGAGACTGATCTAAGAGAACACGTTGTCAACTACATCAATTGATGGGAAGAGAGGACATTGATCCACAGGCCATTGGCTTTGCAGAGCAACAGTGTCAAAAGCTTGTAGGAGATAGGTACAGCCAACTCTAGGGGACTCCCTGAAAGGGAGCAGAGCTTGCAGGGTGAGGGTGACTGCTCCGGGTAGCCACACTAGGGGTATACAGAGCAAAATATTCCTGCTTCCCTCAGGAACTATGGACCAGAGGTGGCACCATGGTCAGAGCACAATTGGGTGAGTGCCAAACCAGGGGCCCATGCATGGGGCCCATGATTAAGAGTCGGTGGTGAACTGGCCAAGGCGGGAGGATTGCTTGAGCTCAGGAGTTCAAGATCAGCCTGAGCAAGAGCTACTAAAAATAGAAAGAAATTAGTTGGACAACTAAAAACATACAGAAAAAATTAGCCGGGCATGGTGGTGCATGCCTGTAGTCCCAGCTACTCAGGAGGCTGAGGCAGAAGGATCGCTTGAGCCCAGGAGTGTGAGCTAGGCTGATGCCACGGCACTCTAGCCCAGGCAACAGAGAGAGACTCTGTCTCAAAAAAAAAAAAAAAAAAGTCAGTGGTGAACTGCTGGTAGTTCAGAGACCTGACTTCATCTTGTGTCTGATGTGAGTGAGTGTCACCTCAAATCAGCAATATCAGCACCATCTGGCAGCCCAATCTTGTGAGATTTCTTAAAAGAGATACCACACCACAAGGGGGAATGAATGTGTGTCAGGTGGTCCTAGGACAACTGTTTAAACACGAATCTGGGAGCTCCTCAGTCATGAAGTCAATCCTATACATGGGATAGAGAGTGAGAGAGTTTTCTGAAAAGGAGAAATGGAGATTGGGGCCCACACAGTTTCTGGTCCATGTTCAAGATGTCACACCCAAATAGTAATACTGGCTCTGGATGGTTCCAAGCACTGAAGTGTTTTAGGGATGCCTTGAGGAAGGCATTCCAAAGTGAGGGTTGGGGGTTGGGTGGGTTTTGGGGATTGAGAGTAAAGGTGGGGGAGTGGTGCTAAGGCATGGGGATTAGAGCAGGGGCCCCACTTAATTACCCAGGTCTGAGTGTGATTCTAGGAGAAGGAAATTGTTTAGGTTCACAAGGTTGGTTGTTGGCAAACCTGTGGTGTCAGTGAGGTATGATCAAGAAGGTTATTGCTAGTAATTATTAAGGGACTGAAGCTTGCAAATGCTTTACTTAAAAAAGTAGGACAGATTTATGGTAATTCCCATGATAATCTCACTCTTACTCACTTGCACTGATGTGCTTTCTTGAGAGGCAGAGGAAAGGAGGGAAGTAGCGCTAGCCCAATGGCAACATAACCTGGCTGCATTATGAGTTTGTTTTCTAGAGCTTCCTTCTAAGGAAGGAATGCCCCATTGAGACAACTGGGCCAGGATGCCAGTATACGAAGAGTACTAAGTACTAAAACATTACTAAAATATAACAAAATGAAAAAAGCTACAGTTTCTATAACTCTTAGAAAGCAAATAGTACACAAGTGGTTCGGGGATGGAGGGGTAGGAGTGGGTGAGCCTGCTAAGGGGTATGTGGAAAACAAACAAAAACCCAGAAAATGCCAATTGTTGGTGAGGACATAGAGCAACTAGTACACGCAAACACTGCTGATGGGAGTGTAACTTAGTATAGTCACTTTGGGCAGCTGTTTGGCAGCATCTACTAATGACGAACATTTGCCTTCCCTTCCCTATGATCAAGCAATTTCACTGTTCCCCTCTTTCTATTTTTGTCTATGTCTATGTCTATGTTTATCTCTATACCTATATGTCTCTCTGACGGAAATATCTACATATGTTCACTGAAAGATATTTCTAGATTGTTCATAGCAACTCTATGCATGGTAGCAAGAACTGGAAACATTCCAAGTGCCTGACACTTATAGAATGGATAAATAGATTGTGGTATATTTACACCATGAGATACAATCAACAAAACCAGTGAACAATTTTCAACTACATAGAACAATGTGGACGAATCTCACTTGCTGTTAAGCAAAAGAAGTTAGACACAAAAGAGAAAATCTCACATGGTTTTATCCATAACAAGAACAAAAACTGGCAAGCTAATCTTTCCCATTAGAAGTCAAGATAGTGGTTATCCTTGGGAGGAGGCAAGGAAGGGAACATGAGGGGAGGATTCTGGAATGCTGGTGATGTTATTACTTTTAAAAATCTGGGTGCTGGTAACAATGTGTGTTCGGTTTGTGAAAACTCATTAAATACTCATAATATGTGTAATTTTCCATCTGTAGGTTATATTTTAGCAATAAGTCAAAAGAAAAGAGGGAAACTGCATTCTTCCTCTACTTAGTACTCATCTTCTTCTCCAAATAAATATTAAACTGATATTTAAGGAGTATTGGTTTGAAGGTGTGACAAATTATTAGCTTATCCTGAATCCCTGCATATTTCCCCCCGGCCATCGTCCCTCCCATGCATACATGATGACCGCCCTGTGTGTGGTGGCGGAAATGCACAGGGAGCTGTCACTTGAGATACTGTTCCGTCCTTATTACGGCATGAAGAGCTGAACATAGCAGTTCCTTACCCTTGACATTTTTCTTCCTATGAACATTCAGCCCCTTCGCGTGAAGGGGGTTTGATTCTTCCTCAGCAGCTAGCTGATCTCCAGAGCACTGAGCAAGAAAGAGGAATGCTTGTAATAATCATTTTGGTTGCAGTTCCACGCCATACCGTGGGGTCCTCTGTTTCTTCCTCTCCTTTCCCTTGCCTCTCCACTGCCTCTTTTCTCCTACTGCCTCTTTTCCTTCTCTGCCTGACTGTGCCTTCAGTCTCCCAGAGATGCCCTGGAGAATTCCTTGGTCACTGTGATACTCAGTAGATTCTATGGCTTATTCAAGAATCAAGCAGATCTGAGTTTAAAATGTGACAATCTCTTACCAAAGAACCTGCAAAAATCATTTAGCCTCCCTCGACTTCAGTTTTCTCATTTCAACAAAAGGAAGATAATGACATCTATCTCACCAAATCACTGGAGGACTAAACGAAATAAAATTGATGATGTCTGGCGTACAATAGATGCTTAATACATATCTGCCTCCCTGCATCCTCCCGGTTTTTGTGGAGAGGTTTCTAATACTGGCTGGGGCACAGATGAGTAACAAGCTGCTGTTTTTCAATCCCAGATTATCTAAAACATTGCAGCGATGCTTTGGTTTTTTCATGAATGATTATCAGCACTTAAAGGGATTGTGTAGCATCAGGAAAAGTGATTTAGCAAAGGCCAGAGTGATAAATTACTGGTGGGCAAGGGGCTCCTGGGGGAAGGCCAGATGCATCCCCCATATGGCCACCTGTGGATAAGGCTCTCGATGTGGCCTGAGGGTAGAAACTAGAACGGAGGACTCAACAGCATCATTTGTTGTCAAACCAACTGGGAGATGAGGATGGGTATTCTTGAGGGCCATGTCCATCAACAACATTTAGCCTCACTTTATATTATTTAAATGTCTCCTTAATTCTGGATTTATTGAAAGCCCATGTGTTAAGCAGAGAGAGGAAAATATCCAAGTTCTGACTTTTTCCTTCTGAGATTTTGTTCTTCTCTCTTTAATCCTACCACAGTTCACTCCCTTGTTTCTAGATAGTAAAGAAACAAGAGTTTTTTTTATAAATGAAAGAATCCAGGGGGCAGGATCTATCCTTTCCCATCCTCAGACTTTTCTGTTTAAGTTTTGGGAGGTTCCTATCTTGAATGGCAACTGTTGTCCTAACTCAGGACACTTTGTTTTCAAAGTGTCGTGCTAATTCCAGACACACTTCTGCATTAAAGCCATTTGTGTAGCCTCAGGAAAGGTTGAACTGGAGATTGCTCAGCACAGAAAAAATGAAACGGAGGCTTGGGCAAGTTTCCAAGATACTAAACTGGGCTTCTAGTAGGCTTAGAGCTTTGATTTTCCTTGGTTACACCAAAAGCTCTACCTCGAGTCCCCATGTCTCAATCGATAGCCTCAAACCTGACCCAATCTCATGACACTCCCTTAAGGGGTGAAGGAAGTGGTAAAAAGAGACCTGGAATTTGCCCAAGATACTAACCCCGAATAGGAGTTTCCCAAGGAGATGAGAATGGAAGGCGTTGCAGGCAGAGAAATAGCACGGGCAGAAGTGTGGTGTCTGGGATTAGGATGACCTTTTCAGGAATTATAAGCAGCCTGAAATGACTAGAGTGCAAAACAGGAAGGAGGGTAAATGAGGTTGGAGGGGATGGGGAAGTGACTTCTCATGGATGGTTTTCAATTCTAGGCTGAGGAATTCTGGATTTAACTCCACCCCCTCAAAGTTCTCCTGCAATAATACAATTTCCTCAGCAAAAACTCTCTCATGTTCAAGTGCTGTGATATTTTACAGAGTGAGGGGAGCCTCCTCTCTGCCGTCTTCCACATGGACCAAAACAGATTCCATAATGGCAAATATGGTTACGCTACAGCCCTGCCCCAAACCCTCCGGTGTGTCTCGAATCTACAGGATTAAGTGTAATTTCCTTTGCATGACACTCAAGGCCACGTAGGGTCAGTCCTTGCTCATTCTCCAGCTGCGTACACCATTGCTTCTGGGCAATGGGGTCCATTTGGAAAGCAGGATTATACCAGACACTGGACTGGTGAGCAAGGTAAAGATGAGCAAGATACAATGTCAATCTGGGTGGTGGGACTGATAAGCAAATGGGCTGAAAGCTCTGATAATTCTACGTGCAGGTGTCAGAGAAGCAGGAGTATTTAAAAATTCAGGAGAGAGAGAGAGGGAGACCCAGTAGTGGGACATTTTAAACATTGCCTGTTCACAGGGAGAATGGAGAGACCTGGTCTCAAAGTATTGGCTGAGCCAAGACTCCCAGCCCTGAGAGTTACTAGCTAGGTGCTGCTTACTCTGTTTGAGTCTCATTGTCTGCTTTTCCAAATGAAGAAATGCATCCTTGCTCTGCCCATCCACAGAGTGATTTTGCAGGATTTAGATGAAATATTTTGGCCAAAACCCTTCAGGAACTATACAGCATTTGAGAAACATAAGGGTTATTGAGGGTATGACTGGCAGGTTCTGCCTCTGGGGAATTGGACCCAAGAGAGGTGGAAATCCAGTTCTACTTTTGCATGGAGTCACGTGGCTCTGGTTGGGCTCTGTCACCTTGTTGGGCAGAATCGCCATAAAAATGGAGATATCACTAAGGGCTGCATAGTTTTGGCCCTTGATGCCCAGAAATCTACTGGAATCCTCCAGGAGAGGGCCGGCAGGAATTGATTGACCACTTGTTTTGTTTGTGGTCCCCCAAGGAGCCTCTGGAAGAAGAGCTGCTGCAACATCCAGAGTTCAGTATTGATCGTGTTTATGATTTAAACACTCAGAGACCAAGGAATTGACTGCTTTGATGTGGATTGATGGTTTGCTGATGCCTTGTGACAGGTGTGGCCCAGGGACCTCTCCTCCAAGACTAGAAGAATCATCCTCTGCTGTTAAACAGCTCAATCATTTCTCATTCCTGGCATCTGCCCCATCCACCAGCTCCTCTTTCCCTCCTCTCTTACCTACTTGACCCTTCCTGGGCTGCTGCCAAACATGACCCCCACGAACTGTGAGCCTCAGGCTGCTGGGCTGCCAGGGTCAGCGTCAAGGATGGAAAAGGATCATCATTTATAGGATGTCTTCTACAGTGCCAGCATGGTCATCCTATTACCAACTTTGCAAAGTAGATGTCATTGGTCCCACTTTACAGAAGAGCCTGCAGAAAAGACTAGAAGGAGAAGAGGGAGGAAGAGGGAGAGAGGAAGTAGGACTGTCCCTGGGGGGAATAAATCGAAGCTCTGGGTGTGGTGCATTGGGAGCCACCAGGCTGTACTGCAGAGGGATGCAATGGGTAGGAAAAAGGAAGGAAGAGGAGTAGGTAGCTGTGCCCAGAGCTGATCTGGAACAAAAGCCCTGGGTGCAGACATAAGTGAGTCTGCACATGTCCTCATCTGCCTCTTCTATACATATCCCTGCAAGTTGCTGTGTGGAGTTTTTCGGTGCCTTCTTTTCCAGTTTAACCTGATTTCCTTGGGGATGGCGGGGCTGGATATGTCCCTGGAGAGGCCCTGGACATGTCCAGGAAACCTCAGAAAAAGAGCTGAGTGGACTGGCTTCCTTAATGGCAGGGACAGGGCCCAGGGCTCTGGGTCCCTCATCTGGGGCCATCTACACCGGCCCCTTTACAGCTCTGTCACACACCTGGCCTCTCCTGTGGACTCCAGCAGAGTTTGGTACAACTCTCTCACACTGAAGATGGTCAGAGAGCCCAAAGCGCAGAGCTCAGGTGGCTTTGTGAGCAGGGCTGGGGGGGCACATTCACCCTGGGGGGAAAAAGCAGGTGAAGAAGCCCCAAAGATGTTTGCACGGGCTTTCCACAATTCTGCAACATGCTAAACACGAACGACACAGGCTGCCGGCTCGCCTTGCTGACTCAGGTTAAACCAATTCCACAAACACTTGTTGGATACATGACCCTGGGCTATAACGCCCAAAGGTGGACAGGACGTGGTCACAGTAACTGCGGTGCAGTGCATAATGGCATGTAGGCTCTGACAGAGGCCCACACGAAGGGCTGAGGGGAGCCGGTGGAGGGAGGGAAGTGGGGCACAACCATTACTCCTTCAGTGGTTCAGCAGACACTGACCAAACTCTTACCCAGCTTGGGGATCTGAGGATATAGAGATGAAGGGCACAGTCCTTGTCACTGGAGAATTACAGGACACAGGCAATTATCAAACAGTTTTAAACATTTGACAATAAATGTATGCCCAGAGAACGCTGATGCCTAATCCCTATGAGGAAGGGATGGCTTCCTGGAGGAGGTGACCTGAATTAGCTGGATAAAGGATGCAGTCTTGATGCATAAAGGATGAGTAGACATTAGTGCTCGGTGTGTCCAGTGAGCTACAAGCAGTGGGAGCTAGTCTGTCTGTACAGGTGGGCACCAGAGTGTTGATGGCAGCTTGGAGGGAACGGGAGACAAGGCTGAGAAGTGGTCAGAACAGACCATGGGTATATTGAATGTCTTTAGTGTTTCGAAGGCTCTCAGGAGCCAGTGAAGGAGGCACCGGTGGGTCCAGATCTGTGTTCTGTGAGCATTGCTCTGACTGTGGCATGGAGCCTGGGCTGAGAGGAGACATGTCTCAGTAATGCAGGCAAGAAGCTATGAGGGCTTCATGAGTCACGGCTTGCACTGGCCTCAGATGAAGGAATGTAGAATTGCTGGTGACTCCAGGAGATGTTCACAGGTAGAGGCATTGTGAGCTGCGGGCTGTTGCTCAATTACATTGCAATGTAGCTGTACCAGTCATGGCTTTTAGTTACAGACATCAGAAGCCAACCCTGGCTGATTGAAGCAGAGAGTTTAATGGAAAGGACACTGGATGGCTGGAAATTCAGGAGGAGGGCAGACAGCTAAGCTGGAGGATAAGCAGCATGGAGCAGCTCCCAGAACCACGTGGTGGAAGGGTTCTGGAGAAATTTCTCTGCTTTGGCCATTGAACCTTGGGCACTACTGTTGGCACTGCTGATACCTCTGTGCCACACATTTGAACCTGCAGCAGAGAGAGAGAGAAAGAGAAAGAGGGAGTGCACGTGCTCCACCATTCCTGTCTCTAGCTCTTGAGTCAAATCTCAGCACGGCACACGGTTGGTGTGTTCTGGTGACAGCCTGTGCCCTGGCTGCGAAGGCTGCCGGGAAAGCCAGTTTCTGCTGTTTTCTGCATCTGCACTAGGAAGCAGGCATTGAAGACAATGAAGACTCATAAAGTGGGAACTCCCAAATGAAAAGGGACTCCAGATGTGGGATGGCCAAATAAAATGATCAATATTCACTATTGCAGCCTTAGTTGAGGATTGAAAAGCTGGGGGCAGTGTCAGGGCGCTGACGGTATAATGTTCTCTCACAGGCACTGAGTGATTACTTTCTATGCCAAGTACTCTAAATGCAGTATCTCATTTAGTCCTCCTGGTGAATCCCCCGGGCAATTACTAACATTGTACCCGTTTTACAAAGGAGACAACAAGATTGTAGACATGGCCACAGCACATACCTAGTAGGTGGCTGAGCTGAGATTTAGCGTAGGCGGTCTGTCTTCCGAGACCGTGGTCACACCTCCGTGAATGAGGGCTATGTGAGGAACTCTAGGTATATTTTTTAAAGTTAGAGCACTGTGATCCGCTATCCCTAGGCCTCATCATTCAAATGATGTCACACTATCAACAGGAACTCCAGGAACTTTTGCAAATCCCATCTCAAGGTATTTCTGGGAATTGCCAAGAACAGCTGGTGTGGCTTATGAGTCAGACCAGGTTATTGGAGGCCGCTGTGCTGTCACCTCCGTCTGCCAAACCCAGGCCTGCTGGGGGGCTTCTGGCTGTACTGAGCAACTCCAGGGTGGGCACTGGTGGGCGGCACCCTCCTGCCACCACTCTCAGCCACACTGCAGATCTCCTCCAATCTACTCCCAACTGAGTGCCTGTGCTGCACAGCCCTCCCCACCTGCCACAACTGCCAGCCACACCTGAGATCCTCCAGGGCCATGGCCCTCCCCCGGGAGAGGGCTTCAGGAGCGGATCTCTGCAGCTCACCTGGCCATGGTGCTCTTGGCCCTCAGGGGCCTGACTGTGCCCTGAGAGGGGAGAAGAAGATGAGCTCCTCTTGGCTACACTCTTGTGAGAGGGGACCAAAGCAAGGCTACTTGGACCCCCAAGAGCCTCAGATTTCAATGGCACATCAAATTTAGGTATTTTCACAAGCCAAACCCGTTTCTGTTCCAGGGCTCACACTGACCATCAGCATAGTGACGTCAGTACCCTGCAGACCCAGGGCCAGAAAGCAGCCAGTTGTGACATCTTCCCTCTTCCTCTCTGCCTTCCTTGTTGATAATTGGCTCAAGTCATTCTTCTCCCACCCTGGTCTCCCATTGATGAATTCATTGTGGACCGATTATCTGTAAAATGGGGATGGTAATAATGATATCTCTCTGTCTTGATTTGGGTCTCCCTGCAAGCAGACTTGAGACCAGGACTTGGATGCAGGTATCTCACTTGGGAGGTGATCCCAGGAAGCAAGAGTGAAGGAGCAGGAGGAACGGGCGGGGGAGGTGGGAGACACCAATATAAGGGCGTGTTACTGGGCATTGCTGCCGGCAGTGGGAGCCCGATTACATTAGGACCTCCGAGGAGCACACAGTAGCCGCCCAGGACTGTCCTCCTGAAGGAAGGAAGGCAGGAGCATCTGTCCACGGCTCCCAGGCCCCTTGGTGGAGAGTTGCCTGGGGAGGGGTACTGGAGGTCTGGGGCTTCCCCGCCTTGCCCTTCAGAGAGCTGAGCTGTCTCCTGCAGCTTCAGTGAGCCCCTGAGACAGAGAGGAGCATACCATGAGCATATGTCTAAGGGACATTGTCCAGAAGTCAAGGGTGGGACAAAGGGGCATGATACAGCACCGAAAATACACACTGTACTTCCTTGTGAGGTTGTAGCACTACATGAGTTAATTTATATGAAACGCCTAGAACAGTACCTGCCCCCAGTAAGGACACACTGTGTGTATGTGCTGTTATTATTTGTGTGACTGGCACTTCTCCCGGCTCTGTGGATACACCCTCATGGGACTTACCTTTTGTTTACAAAACATGCCTTATTTATGTGTCAAAAATCTGGTTATTGATACCGTTCAAGTTCTTTTGTCAGGAGATTCTCGGCCCCCTTGTAGACGGGTCTGTTTGGGGATAGTCAGGCGGCGTGGCCCCACCTGCCTGCTGGCCTTGTCAGTGTCTTGCTCTGTCTTTCTTCCATTTTGGAGTCTGCCCTGCTATGCCCTGCTCTTCAGGGTCCTGAACAAAGATTTGACAACTAAGGTTTGAATCCTTGATATGAAACAATGAGGCACAAGTCGTCCATCTTCTGAATTATACCCTGCTAGGAAGAGAAAACAACTTTAGACCAAATTCACTTGGCTTTTTAATAATTGATGGGTAAGAGATTACAGCATGTGCAAAAACACACTTTCTGGATATGCCACTGGGAGTGGTTCAGGCAGAAGAGACAGCTCTCGCAATCCCCTAGAGGCCAGCCCTGCCCTCAGCTAATCTCATGACCTAATCCCTTCACGTGGGGGAGGCCGGAGCACTGGAGTCCAGGCAATGAATGCACCTGTCCACCAGAGCCTTCTGGAAGCGGGTCCAGTCTAGCCAGGGCTTATCTGTCCAAGCTTGCTGACCTGCTCCCAGTGCACAGGCCAGCCCTAAAGAGGAATGTCCAGGCCTCCTACCCCTGCCTTGTTCCCAGACCAAGCCTTGACTGTCCTGGCCTCATACCTGTCCCTAAGATGTGACACTCGATATGGCCCTCGAGGACTTCCTTGGCCATCTCCCTGATGCTCACGCTGACTCTTTGGGTTCCTGCAGTTCCTGGCTTCATAGGGGAGCCCCTTCCTCTCAGCTATATGACAACACAGCCCAGGTGGCGAGGGTCCGGGGCCTGCTCTGGCCCCACCTTGGCTCTTCCAAATGGGAACTGGTAAGGTCTCACTCAGGGTGAAAACCAGAATTCATTTTCTTTTCAAATGTTAATATGTTTCTATGAAAATACGCCTTTATAGCTCCATAATCCCCTATTCATAATCTCAAAATCCAAAAGCTCTGAAAGCCAAAAGTTGGTTGTAATCTATTAATAAGTAGCAGCAAATGACAAATTTCATTTGCCTGAAGTATCTGGCCTGCACTAAGCGGAGGCTATTTACAGCCTTTATTGATCCATTTGGTGTGAATATGCATACGTGCTGCTGCAAAAGTATTCATGCCATTGATGATGAGATGTCCACGGTATGCACACCAAATCGCCTTTCTAAAATGCACTCTGAATTCTGAAACACACCTGGCCTCAAGAGCTCTGGACGAAGAATTGCAGCTTATATTAGGATTGTCCCAGGGAGGACTTAGGACCTTGGAGAAGTGACCATGAGTGGCCATTACTCTCCCAAGCTTGAGGATGCAGGGAACGAGGAGCAGTTGCAGCCTGGGTTAGATATCACTAGATCCTTCAGGATAACTACAGAGTCAGGACATAAGGACAGTCACATTGACATCCCTTCCATTAGAAAGAAAAGAAAAATTTGCTTCCTGTGATCCATACTCATTAATTCAGCATCGCACTCAATAGATGAAACCCCTTCGGAAAGACTGGGATGTTTCCTAGATGGTATTTCTAAGTCTTTTTCTTTCCCTGCTCCATTTTTACCTTCTTCCCTTTGTTTCATCCCTGAACTATCACCCTCCTTGTGTTTTTGTTTATAAAGAAGCAGCTTCTGTGATTTATATGACAGAAGGCTCCTTAGCTAATTGAAGGGAAGTCTGCAGCCTGAACTACAAATGAGAGGTCATCTTGTTCTGCTTCTAGTTCTGCCTCCACTGGGAGTGTGATTCTGGGGAAAAGAAGGAAGAAAAGGAGCCCGCACTCATGGAAGGCCAACTGTGTGCCCGTGCTTCTGCGTGGAGTGGGCAGAGGGATGCTTACAACACGCTCGGTGTCTGCCCCCCGCCCCTCCCAGGGCTGGGGGAAGGGCAGGGATGGCTGCTGGAGGGAGTTATTTGTGGGGCGGTGGTGATGGTGCTAGTGGCGGCTGTGCCCCTGGGCGTGGGAGTGGGTGTCTGCGACTGAAGTGGGCCCTGAAGGCAGTAGGGAGTGTTGCTTTTTAGCCCTTGCAGACTTCAGCGACTATCCCTGAGTAGGGCTGGAGTGGGCGAGGGAAAACCGGCCAGCACGGCAGTGCACTCAGCTTGATTGTGGAGCCCTGTGACCTCCCCTGGGCTCTGTGTGGGGCTGGAAGTACCACTTGTGTCCTGCTAGGTGGGTCCTGTTGGTGCTGGGTTGATGCTGACGTTGCTGCCTGGCCGGAGCCCTTCTAGGGCAGGAGCTGTCACGCTTTCTACTGCCAGATACTATAGGCTTTATGGGCCCTACTGTCTCTGTCACAACTGCTCAGCTCCCCTGTTGTAGCAAGAAATGGTCACAGACAATATGTAAAGAATGCATATGGCTGTGTTCCAGACAACTTTAGTTATGGATGCTGAAATTTGAATTTTATATGATCTTCATGTGTAATTTTATTCTTTTTTCTTTTTCTTTTTCAGAGACAAGTTCTTGCTCTGTTGCCCAGGCTGGAATATAGTGGCATGATCACGGGTCACTGTAACTCTGCAACCTCAAACTCCCAGGCTCAAGGGATCCTCCTGCCTCAGCCTCCTAAGTAATTGGGACTACAAGCATGCCACTACGCCCAGCTACTTTTT
>NW_012133857.1:4819647-4859395 GCF_000956105.1 Propithecus coquereli | reverse complement strand
TACTATAAATATGGCAGAGAAAAAAAGGCTAGATGTTTCTCTGTCTTCTCCTTGGGATGGTGGCTCTCCAGGTGAGAAGAGCAGTCAGAATGGTACCAACATACTTCTGATTGCAGGATGTTTGCATCCTTTGCCTTTCTGGAGTTCCTGAGTAGAAAATACCTTTGGCAGCAATTGGGTCTGGATACTACGTTTTTGTAGCCCAAATGACAAACAAGAGATTATGAGACTAACTGCAGTTATCTTTTCCCAGCTGCGTGGAAGATCCTGTCATTTTCATCACACAGTTATGAATGCTTTTATTTCTTTCTCTCTTCTTATGTGCTCCTGGGGCATATGTAAGCAAGCCCTGTCATTGATAACACATTCTATTAACTATTATCTGGAAGATGGGACATCAGTATAGGAGTTTTGCTTTGCACATCAGATGGAAATTTCCTTTGGGAAATGCTGAATTAGAGCAGTCTCAAGGTTGAAGTTGTCTCATACATACATCATAGTCCTGAGCTTAAGGATCACCTAGATTTCCCCCCAAATCCTTGCCCACTCCTCCAACAATGAAATAGGATATGAGGCAACTCTGGGCCCTTAGTGGGAAAAGGAAGCTGACTTTCTGTAACGTGAGCATGAGCTTCTTAGGCAGTGTAGATGAAACAGGTGACTGGGGCCAGAGGGAAGGGGTAGTGCTTGTAAATGGGCCAAGTGAACAGGCTGAGCACAGACCCCATGGGGCCCTGGAGATGCACTCTTTAGTATTCATTCCACCCCATGTGGTCAGCCTAAGTGGATCATGGTAATCCCCATTTTCCTTGCCAGAGATTGGGTAAGTAAAGGGCCTGTTGCCCACTCCTGACCAATGAGACGTGAGGAAAAGCCTGTATGGGGGTGGGGTGGGGTGAGGGAGGCACTGGGGAAGGTTTATGCTCTCTGACGAAGGACACTCAGAGAGAGAGTGGCTCTTCTTCCTGTGCACTTTGCCCTGAGCACTTGGTCCTGATGTGTCATTCTGTTGTCACCTGTAGGAGAAGCCAGCATCAAAGGTGATTGAATGGCAAGAGGGAAGTTTCCTGGGTCCCTAAGGGTAGCATCACCTGGCACCTGACCTGTACCCGCTTTGTCTTTGTCCTTGCTCATTGTTGAAGTCAGTTTGAGCTGGAACTCTCTGTTCCTTGCAGCCCAAAGCATCCTCACTGATCTAGTTGGGGCCACATCCTTGACAGAGGAGCATCCACTAAGGTGAGAAATAAGGGAAGGTGTACATGGACAATGAGGGGCAGGGCACTTGCAATGGGTTAGTGAAACATACCTTGTCTTCTACCTGGACCAGCCTCAAAAACTTGTATTAATTAATTGACTTATCAGTGAGTTTGTATTGAGTGCCTACCGCATGGGCAGCATAGGAACAAGTCTTTCCAGGAATAAAAGAGTCATATAAAACATTGTTCTAGTCTTCAAGCATCATAAAATTTAGTTGTTGGAGACAAGAGAGTAGAAATAAAATAAAATAAATGGTTTAGAGAAGGGCGTGATCAGCGTGTGCTGGAGTAGGTGAAAGCTTCATGGAGATGGGGAAAGCTGAGCTGGCCCTTAATCAGCAGAAAAGACAAAGCTGAGGACATTGATAGGTTAAGCAACATGCTCCAGATTACACTGCCAGAAAGTGGCAGAACTGGGGTTCAAACCCAGGGTGTTGTACCCCTTCCGACCCTGTGCATGTAACTACTACACAGGGATGCACTTACACTCCCAATACAGATACATGAGCCTGGAATGCTGATTTATTAATTTCTGATGAGAAATAGAACTGGCCAATATTATAAATCCAAAATTTGTGAAGTCAAGTTATATTCAGAAGGCCCCTGAGGGAGCCTGAAGCAGATCAACAGACAGGATGCCCCTGACACCAGGATGGGGGCATGTGTTTCAAGGGCTCGTCTCCCTCTCCCTGGATGGATACTGGTAAGAGAACGGCCAAGTTTGGAGTCTTGGGGCTCCCATTTAAATGCTCCAGGCTATTTCCAAAGTCTTTCTCCAGTCTTGGTATAACTCAGCAGGCCAGCCTCTAGGCATTAATTATATTCGCATTTAATTCAATAGTATACTGGTAAATGTTTAACGAATGGCTCTCTGGGGGGGGGGGGAAAGCCCTGATTTGTCACATGGGCCAAATCAACTTCCATGGTGTAAATATCCCACCAAGAAGGATTTCAGGCTACCAGCAGGAAGCGGTGCTCACAATGGCTCTCGCGAGCTGGTCCAGGCAGGCTCCAGTGCGTGGCTGTGGTCACGTTGCGTCCTGTTTCTCAGAGACTATCCCCAGATGCCCTGATGGAATTATGGGGTGTTCCCAGACTTCTCAGTACAACATTTACCAAATCAGTTACAGCCATTGTGTGTGAACTTTTTCAGTTTAATTCTTGGGAAATGGCCTTATTTCCAAATTCTTGGAAAACACTTCATTTTCATCCCCATGTGAGACCAACTGACACAGTTGTAAGGTGGCCAAGAAGCGGAAGATGAATTTCCTTTTCATATTGCCTAAAATCCAGAGTTCTGTGGAAAAAAAAAAAAAAACCTGTAAAGAGTGAGGTTAGGAGTCTGCTGGACTGAGCAATGCTATGGGTAGGAACATTTAAATGAGTGTGGAAGAATCTTCTGAAACACCAACACCCTCACCCCCTACCTCACTTTGCTGTCTTGTCCGACATAAGATGACAGGAAAAAATATCTGTGTTGCCTGGTAACAGCCCTGGATGCAGGATGCTTGCTGGATGCAGGGAGATCAGTCAACACAATTCTGAATTAAGGTAACAACAATCCGCAAAAAAAAATCCATCTTGAGGATTTATGGGAAAACCGAAGTGTAGCTATAGTCTTACTAGCTGGTGGGGAAGTCCCATTAGCTTTGGGTATTGGATTATTTAAGATGAAATATCTGGGATATGGATGTTTTTTTCTGGGAAAAATAATCTACTCTGAGGCCGTCAAAATCAATAGGCCACTTTGAAGGCTGACTCGAGCCATTATTGGTAATGTTTTGGTCGTGTTTGTGAATCAACAATTCAGAAAAAATAGGGCCATTTAGTAGTTCCCACAGAGATCCCTACTTGTCAATCGTGCGATGAAGTCTCTCCATCCATTGAAAGCCGCAGCATCCCCCAGGGGTTGTTGTGAGCTGCTGGGGAGCCCAAAGGCTGACACCAGCACAAAGGATTCCGGATGGTTCTTCCAGGGTGGACAACCATCGCAGTGTGTCCAAGACTGTTTCTCTTCCAAGGAGTTTCCCAGAACAATGAACTTTTAGTGCTAAAACCAGTAAGGTCCTGGGCACAATGAGATGGTTGGTCATCCTAGATTAGGGGTTCTCACCTGGAGGTGGTTTTGTCCCCAAAATAGGGTTGCTAGATGAAATAGCGGATGCTCTGTTAAGTTTGAATTTCAGATAAACAATGAATAATTTTTTAGTGTAAGTATGTATCAAATATTATAATGGGGCACACATGGTAAAAAAAAATTATTCTTTGGTTATCTAGGCTTTTTTTTTTTTGGTAAATCTGGCAGCCCTACCCCCAAGGATATTTGGCAATGATTGGAAGCAGTTTTGGTTGTCACAACCATAACTGGGGGGGGTGGTGCTATTAGCATCTAGTGGTAGAGGCCAGGGATGCTGCTAAACTTCCTATGATGCGCCAATGCACGCGCAGCCCCACAACAGAGAATTATCTGGCCTGAAATGTCCGTAGTGCAGAGGTTGAGAAAGCCTGCCCTAGATCTTAAACAAGCCAGCACCACGTAGCGCCATCTTCCTTGGGAGAACACAAAAGGATTGACATGGGCTTCCCTGCTTCATGCACACAGATGGAAAAATGTCATATTGTCCCTGACCTTTAATGCTTTCAGTCAGATGCAGTCAAACAGCCATTAGGAGCTTAAGAAGTGTGACTCTAGCAAAACGCTTTCCCCTTGCCAGGCTCCCCTTTGAGGCAGGGTGTGCCATCAAACAATAGTGCAGATACAAGCCGATCAGGGTGGTCTCTAGGATGCCTCCATCCAGACTTCTATGGTGACATATCCTCACACCCCTGAAGCTTGTTCTTGACTTTGAAAACAGAGCTTCAGAATGTGTGCATTGTTTTACGTACACTATTCTGGCCCGCCTGGAGTTTTCCTGAAGGAAACTGTAGCAGCAGGAATTTTGTGTAATACTATAATAAGGGGGCTTTATCCTTTCGAAAATACATCCTTTCTCCTTGTTGCCAGCTCTCCCACAGCTCTGTGAAAAGTGTAGCTCAGAAGCTACTGAGGAGTTTTTATGTTTTTCCCTTCTTACTATAGCTCATATCAAGCAACAGAAGGCGATTCTTCTGCAGTTTACACTCAGGCACACTAGCCTGAATGAGTGAATGGATCCAAGTGTCAGTTCCGTGCCCATTTTCCTATTGTGTATGAAGTGAAATGTAAAAAGTGGTACCTGCTTAAAAGGAATTGTTGAATTTGACTTCTCTAGGTACCTCACATAAGGGGAGTGAGTGTTTAATAGGTACGGAATTTTAGTTCAGGAAGATGAGAAAGTTCTGGAGAGGGAGGGTGGTGATGGTTGCATAGCAATGTGATTGTACTTAATGCCACAGAACTTTACACTTTAAAATGGTTAAAATGGTAGATTGTATGTTATGTATATTTAAGCACACTTAGAAAAAGAATTAGTGGTATGATAGTCACATATGCATATGGTAAGTGCTCAATAAATGCTTGCTGGTTATTTATCTAAAGTTGACCTTGGTCTAACTGTTTACATATTTTCCCCTCATAAACTTGGTAACTGCCTCGTCATCCTGGTTCCTTATCCTTAAAGATAAGTGGACAGTGCCTCTGTCTTCTACTCTTTGTTCTTAAGTCCAGAAGTCACTTGAGGATAGAAATGTATTTTCTGTGTGGAAATTACTCTTACTCTTCCAAAGTCAGATCCTGTTAAGTCTTGATTTTTCCCCAAGTCTGTACCTGATACTTGGGGACCTCTTGTCTTTTCCAAGAGTGTGCAAAAGGTATGTGTCATTCTGGTTTGAATTTTGTTGGTGCCCATCATAAGATTTCTAAATTGTTATCCACTGACAGTCCAGGGTGGTAACTAATAAGGCAACTCGTGGAGCCAGATAGCACTTGGTTCGAATCCCAGCTCTGCCCAAACCAACCCTGTGACCGTGAGGACACTACTTAACCCCTCTGGGCCACCCCTTCCTTATCTGTGATATGAGAATTAAAAGGGGTAATGAAGTTGCCTGGCCCAAAGAAAGCACTAAATAAATGTTAGCTGTTATAGTCATAGACTGTTCCACACAGATGATCCTAAAAGGAAACTTGTAACGCTTACATTCTAGCAATTTATTCTCTTCATTCCATGTTAGCCTCCTAGGAAGTAGGCAGAACTGGGAATATTCTTCCCCATTTTACACATGAAGTAACAGACACTTAGGAGCATAAAATATCTGTCCCAAAATCGTGTAGTGACTCCCTGCAGAGCTGGAGCTCTTGCTCTGTCTATTCCTTATTCTTTTTCCTATTTCAGAATTTTTAGGGACAGAGGGAGTTTCTTAGGGACACCATAGGCTCAGTTTTTGTTTCATACATGACTTCAGATCTCTTTGCAGAGGGTTTGAGTATCCAGTAGTAAGGGGGGAAAGCTGGTTGCTGATCGGCCCCCACAGCCAACACACACACTCATGTACACACACACACACACATATGCATAGACACACACACACACATATGCATAGACACACACACACATACACACACACAAGCAGCTGTGAGATGTCTAACAATGGCCCAAAACTGGGAGAGAAGCTGTTTTGGTGACTTTGGGGTTCCCTCAGGAATTGTTGGCAGAAGCTCTGTGTGTGTATGTGGGGTGGGGAGGTGTGTGTGTGTTTCAGAGGGAACACCATGTCAGCCAACTATACAGAATTTGAAATAATTTTTGCTCAACTCCTAACTGGCATCCCCCGGATCACTCCTCCACACCTACTTTAAAAAGCCAACTTTTTAAACCTGAACTTAATTGTGTTGCTCTCCCAGTCAACAGTCTTCATTGGCCACTTACGACCTTCAGAATGAAACCAGATCTGAAGCCCAGCATGGACCCCACTCACGATGTGCTCCACTGTCCGCCAGCTGGCAGGAGGCAGTGCTTGCCCAGCACGACACTCAGCCCTCCCTGTCCTCCAGCCATGTGGAGTGACATGCCCCCTTCCCCAGGCCTGGGCCTTTGCACACGTGGATCCTTGGATCATTCTGTCTATACCATTCTCTCTGTCCCACCCTTTCCCCTTGAGGCTGAACTAGCAGTCTTGCCTGCCAGAGTTTTTCCTGGACATTTCTTTGTCCTTAGGCCAATCTTCTCATTCTCTATTCTAGTGACCTGCTTACTCTCATGTTTCCTCAACTAGACCATGCACTGGAGGGTAAGGACTATATCTGAGTCCCATCTGATTTCCCAGTTCATAGAGCAAGGCCTGGCCCCGCTAGGCATCTGTACAATTGAATTTGCAAAATGATGAATGGGTGGTTTGGAGTTCTGGAGGCATTTTGCCACAGAAACAGTGTTAAAAATGGCTCTGTGTTCTCAGTAGGCCACTGACTGGGGATGACCTCTGAGCTCTGTGGGATTACAACAGCCTGGCCCTCAACCCCCATTAAGGAGTAGCAATGAGGATTAGGGCCTTGATCTCAACTCCAGGCATGGACTTGATTGGGCTGGCAGTAATCCCTATGGCCTGGCCTATGATCAGTTTAGGACCATTGAGTGACCCATTTTGGGCCCATGAGACTCAAGGAGAGGGTGGCTGGAGGTTCTGTGGAAGTTCTTGGAGGAGGCAGAAAGCCAGGTGGAGAGAGATCGCAAGAACAGGAGGAGATCCAGGTGTAGGATGAAGCTGGCTCTGTAGAAGGCAGAGAGGAAAGGCCAAAAAAGCCTGGGTCCCTGGTGAACATGAGGGACTACTGGATGAATCCTTCAAGCCGTCCATTTCCTATTTCCATAATGTGTGCCAGTAAGATGTCTTGTTTTGGGAATCACTTTGAGCTGGGTTTTCTGTCACCTGCAGCTGGAGTCAGGACTGATCTTTGTCAAGCTAAATCAATATAAGCTTGAGGACTCTTCCCTCACACACGCTCCTTGCAAGGCCCTGGGAGTATTCCCAGGGTGCCACATGTTTGTAAAGTTAGCAAAAGCAATGTATTTTAACCATAATCCATGCAAACCACCACCTCTTCCCACTCTGACGCCCCTTCTGTCACACTGCCCAGAGTGTAGGATGAGTTGGAGCAGTCGCAGGCAGTTTGAGAATCTGGCCATGGCGGAGATGAACTGGTCATGCTTTCAGCTGAGTGTGGAGGGATATGGCTCACGGGCACTTTCGGACGTAGCTAAGTCATGCTGAATGTTCCAATGTAGGATGATTTCTAAGAATTCTGTTGCCACCCACACAGCTGACTCACCTGGCAATGTGTCTGGCAGGGCCACAGGTTGCCCCACAACATGAGACACAGATGACAGCACCCAGCATGGAACCATATGGAGGGTGGAGGAGAAACAAGATTTGAAACATTCTGAGGATATTTCTTCCATTTACCAGACATATGAAATTCATTTCTCTTTAATGCCTTGTCACAACAGAAGTTCTCCCCTGTCAGATATGACAGCATTGACCTCCTAGCAGGATGCTATGATGATGAAGTAGATGACAAACTGGTTAATCAGCGTCTCCAACTCAAAGCATAAGTTACAGATGGGTCACTACATAAGAAAACACAAAAGCCCTGAAAACTTTCAGCTTGAGAGAAGTTTCCTAAATTTGACAATAGTCTTAAAAATGGACATGACCTTATTAATAATGAGTTGTGAAGCTATAAGAAAAAAACCTGTCAAAAACTATCCATAATGAAAAATATTTGATGACTCATGTTAAAGTCTGAATTATCTATCTGCTTGCTCTAGAGAAAAATGATATTATAAAATGATTGTCATGTCATAAAGCAATCAAAGAGAACACAGCCAAAACCATTTTAAGGGGGCAGTTATGAAGTAAAAATAACATGTTATTTTTTGGGAGGAATTTTGCAATGTTTTTGTTGTCAGTGTTTAAAAGTTTATAATTTGTTTTCATTTCTTTTCTCATTGTCCTAGGTATTTGTTTTCTTACCTAATTTTGTATTGGTAATTTTGTCCAGTTTTTTTGCTAAAAAGAGGTCTCTAGTCATAAGCCTCAGGCCTCAGAGCACCTGCCTCTGCTCTGACTGGAACAACCTGCCTTGGGGCCCTCACGGAGCCCCTGCTGGGTTGCAGGCTCTTGCACTGGTGTGGGGCCCAGTGGCAGCAGAGCCCACCTAAGTGAACAGGTAGTATTAGCAGCACTGTCCCCAAGAGAAGTCAAGAATGTTTTTCTAACCCACTAACATTTTTGTAGTCACCTCAGGAAGCCATTTAAATTCATTGTTACTTCAAATTACAGTCATTATTAGACATGCTGCTAGATTTTATTTCATGTGTTAATATAGAGCATATGCATTGCTATATCACAAATTGTGCTTTATAGTTTAATAATGATTGCAATATAATTAGTTTTCTTTGTAATCTATTATTTGATTTAATTCATTTAAAAATATTACTCTGACAAGGGGTTCCATAGAACCAAAGCGCCTTAGGGGTCCATGGCACTGGTGAGATTAAGAACACCTGTGATAAAGGAAGTTGCAAGTACAGGGAGAGAGAGGAGTTGATGGGATAAGGAAAAAAGAAGTATGCATCACCTAGATGTCTAGCTTTTGGCTCTGAATAGGATTTATCAGCTGTGCATTCATTCATTCAAAAAACATTTATTGAACATCTACTATGTGGTGAGTTATATATACATTATGTCACTTAATCCAATTCAACACTCCCTTTTTGAGGCAGGTGCTATTATTAGAACCATTTTACAGAAGGAGAAATGAAGGCTTAGAGAGCTTAAGTAACTTGACCAGTGTCATATTGCTACTAAGTGGGAGGGAGAGCAGGAATTTGGCGAAGTGGTGATTGTGATTCTCTCCTGGTGAGGGATCGAGTGCCCTGTTAGAGGGAGCACAGGGGCATTGTCATCTAAGCCAGCCTGTGGGGAGGCAGGAAGGCTACCTGGAGGAGGTGACGGTGGAGGTGAATTTTGATATTTGAGCAGGAGCTGGCAATGCCTGGGAGACTGGAGGGGCGAGACAGCTGCCCATGCAGATAACACAGCATGTAGGAGGCCTTGGGAGCAGACAGAGACAGCTATGGAGGCAGAGGAAGGTCACCTTGGATTCCTCCCCCAATGAACCCCTCGAACCCCAATGGGATGGGACTTGTTCTAGCTTCATTGTTGGGTTGAGATAGATTTCTGATTTAGGCCACAGTGTTCTCTCTGGGCCACCTAGGGTGACTAACTGTCTAGGTTTGTCTGGGGCTAAAGGGTTTCCCAGGATGCAGGGCTTCCAGGCAAAACTGGGAAGGTCCCAGGCAAATCAGGATGAGTAGGTCACCCTAGGAAGCTGGAAAGACAGCTTTTCTGGCAAATTGAAGTATCGCTCTCCTCTCTTCTCAAGCCCAGGCAGGAAAGGTGACGGCCACCCGCACCTCGTGGGATTGTGGTGTGGGAAGGAAGTCTGAGGTGATGGCAGTTCAGCTGCTCCCTCGTCCTCCCACCTAGTTCTGTTCTTGGATCTGAAAAGAGCAAAGCTCCACCCCATGGCCGTACCCTGTGTTTCCTCCAGCACAATCTGCAGAGTCCAGACACCCAAACTGTCGATTGATTGGCTGGAGTCTTCATCCTTCGGGCCGCAGCTACTTCACGTACAAAAACCACGTTGGCACGTGAGGTGTCACTGCAGGCCTCGTGGAGAGCATGGGCCAGCCACGGTATCTGTGGCTCACTTTAAGTTCTTTTACCAAAGACCAGACCAACACTTCTCAAATGACACCGTCTATAACAATCCGTGAGCTTGTTTATGAAAATGCAGACTCCTAGGCCTGTGCTAGAGATTCAAGTTCAGCATGTCCAGAGTGTGGCTGAGGAACTGCACTTTACACAGGCTCTTTAGGGGAAGTGGTGTGGGTGCCCCCAGACACTGGAGAAGAGAATTTTAAATGCACCTAGAAATTCTACCTTTTGGAATGTATCCTAAAGGCAAGTGTACAAACATGAATTTAAGAGAATTATTATTCTAGCATTGTTAAAATCGAAAAATGTAGGAGAAAATCTAGATATTGCTTAAGTAAAATTTGGTATCTCTATACAATGAAATGGTAGGCAGCCATCGAAAAATGTTATTGTGGATCTCTACTGAACTGGAGAGCATATATATTTTAAAAAATATTTTTATTTTGAAATCAGTTTAGATTTGTAGCAAAATTGCAAAGATGGCATAGAGAGTTCTAGTATTCCTTATACACAAGCTTCCCTGAATATTAACATCTTGCATAACCATGATTTAGCAAAACTAAGACATTAGCATCCATACAATTTTATTTATTAAGCTACCAACTTTATTCAAAATTTACCAGTTTTTCACTAAGGCTCTTTTTCTATTCTAGGATCCAATCCAGGATACCATGTTGCATTTAGTTGTCCTTTGTCCTTAGTATCCTCCAGTCTGTGACAGTTTCTCAGTCTTTTCTTATTTCTCATGATCTTGACACCTTTGAAGAGGACTGATCAGATGTTTTGTAGGATGTCCCTCAATTTGGGTTTGTCTGATATTTTGTCATGATTAGACTGGGGTTATGGATTTGGGGGAAGAACACCATTGGGGCCAAGTGCCATTCTCACTGCATCTTAGCAGGGAGTACGTGGTATCAACATGACTTACTGGTGATATGAATCTTAATCACTTGGTTACGGTGGGGTTTGCCAGATTCGTCCACTGTAAAGCTGCTATTTTTCTTTTTCCATTTGTGAGAAGTGAGTCACTAAGTCCAGTCCACGCTGGAGAGAAGGGGAAATAAGCTCCACCCTCTGCAGTGAGGAGTATCAAATAATTTGTGAACACACAGCATACATTTTTAAGGGTTAAAAAGTAAGTTACAAAACAGTGTATATCATATGCCTCCATTTTTGTAGGAAAAATATTTTTATGCCTTCATAAAATTTTATAAGAGAATAAACCACGACATTAACAACAGCTACCTCTGGGTGATGGGAAAGTGGACGATTTTTTCCACTTCATTTTACTAATCTAATTTTTCTAATAAATTTTCATTATGAAAAGGTATAACTTGTGTTATAAAAAGTTGAAGAAAACAAAAAGACGAAAAGCAATATTCAAAGTTTGGTCATGATTGAAGCTTGGAGGCAGAAATGGATAATCCAATCAAAATTTCCAGGGAGAAATGCAGGTGCAACATTTAACCCAAAATCCAAGGGCCCAGGTACAGGATGTGGGGCTGAGGGTGGGAAGACCTGGTGAGACAGCAAGCAGTCTGGGAACAAGCCCTGGGTTTTGGGTTTTTTATTTGTGTCTGAAACCCACAGATTCAGTCTCAGCTTTAAGATGTGTGACTGCTAACACTGTTGATGCAGAAGCTCAGTAAGTGCCCAGCTCAAGGGGAGTCCTTGTAGCAAGTGTCCTCTGCACTCACAGTCGCCTTACAGCCAACAGCTTCTTACTGCAAGCACCTGTCTACCTGTGGCTTCTCTGGCCTCAGTGCTATACTCGGCCTGTGTCTGGGGTAGTTTGGGATGCCAGGGAGTTAACACCTATCTTAATCCATTTGTGTTGCTATAAAAGAATACTGAAGGCTGTGAAATTTACAAAGAAAGAGGTTTATTTGGCTCACAGTTCTGCAGGCTGTACAAGAAGCATGGCACCAGCATCCATTTCTGGTGAGGGCCTCAGGCTGCTTCCACTCGTGGCAGCAGGGGAAAGGGAGCAGGTGTGTGCAGAGATCATAAGGTGAGAGAAAGCAAGAGAGAAAGAGGAGAAAGTGCCAGGCTCTTCTCAACAACCAGTTCTCCTGGGAGAACTCACTCACTCCTGTGAAAATGGCACCAAGCCATTCATGAGGGATCTACCCCCATGACCCAAACACCTCCCACCAGGCCTCACCTCCAACACTGGGGATCAAACAACAACACAAAACTTGGCAGGGCCAAACAAACCATATCTAAACTGTAACAACACACCCGGAGCAACCTTAACAAATAGACAGATGGGAGTTGGGGGCTAACTGCCCAGCCTCCTTCTCCTCTGGTGGGGCTGCCCTACAGCATGATCTATGCGGTCTCCCAGAATTCCTGGGGAGCGGGGAGCCCTTGTTGTCCATGATGATAACTGCTCATTAACCCTTCTGCACTGATTGTCTCCCTATCTACCCTACTGGTATCTCCTGGGATCACCTCACAGATAAATTCCTTGCACTGTGAGCCGTTGCTGTGGACCCTGGCTGAAGGCTGTCCCAATTTCTCTGGAGCTCAGGTTCAATTCCGCACACTGTGTTCACATTATTTGCAGGAAGGAACTGTCATAGTCTGAGTCTTCACACCAAGTCAGAGGGCTTATGACTGGATGAACCAGAGATGTTAAACTCAAGGGAGATTTTGAAGAGATGGGCAAGGTACTTTCAAAGGCACCTCAATAAAAGAGGTGTGTGTTCTCTCTACTCCAAAATGAGGCACCAACACTGATATGGACCCTATACGGTAGTAATGAGTGTTCCTACCAAGCTATTGGCTTCTTTAGGCAGGGACTGAGTTTTACTCAACTTGCCACCCTTAGTAAACCAGCATGGGGTTGTCAAAAAAGCAAAGACTTGTGGGAAACATGTGTGAGTTCCTGCCCAGCATCCATTCCCCACTTCTCTTGCCAAGTGTCCTCATTTTCCTTTACAGAATTTACCCCTCCCTCCCTTCAAGTCTTTTGGTATAGACAGGATGGACGCTTCTACCCTAGCTCCATATTCCATCTCTCTTGCTGCAGTGATTGATTCAGGGATGGGCACATGACCCAATTTGAACCAATCAGAGTGAGTCATAGGACCTGTGAGAGGAGCCAACAGAAGAGTTGCTCTTGGCTCCCCTGGAGGATGAGATAAGTGGCCTGGTCTACAGTGGCCATTTTGCCTACACCAAGGTTGACCCAGGAGCACCAGGAGAGCTTAGGAATGACTGAGACAACAATATGGAGGGCAGAGTGGAAGAAGAGCACTACCTGGTCCTTTGTGGCATTTTGGAAATCTGGGACGAGCCTTACTTGAAACCATTTTTTTCCTTCTAGTAACATCTTTTAGCAGGTAAGTCAATTTGAGTGGGTTTTCTGTCACTTGTAGTATTATGTTATAATTGAATCTGGGCTCAACATAGGTTTGCTGATGGATAAGCGGTATAAAATTGGAGCAGATTTCAGGTAGATTTAGAGAAGAGTTTGTAGAAACTCAGAGCTCCGACATATAGAACAGAATGCCCTCTGAAGAATACGTCTTACATTTCCAAAGGTATAAGCATAGGCTGAATCACCATTCTGTCTGGGGTGCTAAAGAAGGAATCCCTGTGGGTGGGGGATGGGTCTGTATGAATGAGGAAATAGAGCCTTTCCCACTTTTAACATCCTATCAGTGTATAGACTCAGCAAGAACCCATAGCAGACAGAAAGCTGAGAAGGGTATCTTTAAGAGGATCCACAATTTGAAGGTGATAATACAATATAAAGTTATGATGGGAGAAGTGATTTGCAGCCCAGTTACTCCCTGTTACTCTACACTCTTGGAATATTCCAGGCTTAGGGAGGAAGGGGAAGAATTCTGAGTGTGAGCTGGGAGAATGACAAGGTGGCATCAGAGTTGGGTGGCACGAGGGCCCCATAGATCCCATAGCTCAGCAGGACCCTGTGGAGAGCAGCTGGTCACCAGGGACAAGTCTCATTTGAAGGTTTGGCTACAGTTCAAGGGCCCAGTCAACCCTTAGCCTGCTGACAGGGTGTGCAGGGGGTCTTACAGGGGCCTGTTCATACCCTGACATATGTGTCAAGAGGCAGGTTTGCTCCAGGGGTTTGATGACACATTTGAGGGCATACAAAAGAATAGGCTTCCAACAACATTTATCATCAATGTATTTTTTTTCTTTCTTTTCAACTGATTTCCAAATTTATAAATAACTGATGGTGGAGCTAGTTGGTTCTTTTTTATTTTGTGGGAGTTTACTATCTTGCAGTTCTTTACATACACATGTGTGAAGCTAAGCCTATAGCTAAGGGCTTAGGAGCTCTGGGGTCTGCTGGATCCATGTTTAAGTCCTAGCTCTGCCACTGGCCTCCTGTGTGATCACAGGAAACATATTCACCTCTCTGAGAGTTACTTCTCTCATCCATAAAATCAGCCTCATGACATCTACCTCACAGAGCCACTGTAAAGATAAAACATAAAAATTATGCAAAAATCTTGGTGTACCCCACGTGCTCAAATAGTGAGAGGCATAAAATGCTTATGTGGGATCTCAGGGGACTCCCCGACCCTTGAGACCCGGGAAGACACAATTCATGTGAAGCTTTATGCCATGGTTATAGAGGGCCAAAGCCCTTTTCAAATTCCCTGGGATCTTCTGTTCTTTCAGGTACTATAGCATTCAAGGAGAGGCCAGAGAGATAGATAGGTTGAGGCCAAACAGGAAACACATATGTCTAAAGTATGACAGGAGAGAACGGTGTAAACTGTGGCAAAGTGGAGAGTGTGGGTCTTGCCAACAACAGCCACTGCTCTTGGCTCCAGCCAAGTGCTGCCAGGCAGGAATGAGGGTTGAATGATACCAATTATTTAAGAGAAGCCAGAAAGTCAGATTTTTCCCCCCTTATATTCTCCTGAGTTTTAAATGTCTTCAAATAATTGAAAAAAATTAAAACTTGTATAGGCCAAACAAAGTGGGAGCCAGGGCTGAATTTGGCACGTAACATTGCTTTGCTACATTTGCTTTGAAGTCTGGAGGGCAGCCTCTGATCTGCAAATGCCAAGGCCACATGGCTTCTGGCCCTGCTCTCTGTCCCGCTGGTTTCCATCCATCCTCCTGAACGCCGCGATGCAAAGACATTGCATGGGTCCGACATGCCCTTCCATGTGTCGACAGCTGCTGACACACTGTGAAAATCATCAAGGGTGGGAGGAATGAGAGCAGGCAATGAGATCAAAGTTTCTGGAACTCCCTCCTCCTCCATGCAGACATTCCATTTCCTTGGAGGCTGAAAATCAGCCTGCCTCGACTCAGTTCATTTCAATTAAATTTCCTAAACATTAGTGCATGTCGAGCACTGTGCTAGCCCTTGGGGATGTTCTTTGCCTGCCTACTGTGTACTCGGCACAGAGTGAGGTGTTTTAATACTTTGTCTCACGATAACCGTATGATTTAGACGTTATCCTCTTCATTTTACCTGTGGAGAAAAAAAAGGCTCAAGAGTGGTGTAGCCACTTGCCCAAAGTCACCTAGCTAGTAGGTGACAAAGCTGGGTTTCAATCCCTAGTCCTTGTTGGCTTCATGTTCCCACTCTTTTCTAGGATGCAAATAAGGTAAGCGTAAAGACTGTGGCAACTGTGATAAGCATTGCCACGGTGCCATGAAGGACAGAAAAGGGAGGTGCCTTCCCCAGAGATTCCGTGCGTCAGTGTGCTCATGGATTGCTGGGGGTCTTGTTAGACTGTGGCTCTGAGCCAGCAGGGCTGGGTGGGCCTCCAGAGTCTGCTGTCCTGGAAGTGCCTTGGGGATACCTCCTGCTGCTCTGTTTGCTGCACTTGGAGAAGCAAAGTTGTATTCCTTGATCTCAGACTGGGCCCTCCCAGCCTTGAGAAGAGCTCCTTGATCAGAATGGCAATAAGGCAGGGCTGTGGCTGGTCAGTGTGAGTCCATTATTCCTGGCAAAACAGTCCCCCTGCCTGGCTACTTCCTGTGAGATCAGAAGAGTGGTACCTGTACACACAGTGCTGTTGTGATGCTGCAGGTGTAGGGCACCCGTGGGTGTCTTGCCATGATGCAGCTCAGGATAGCACCAGATTCAGGGCAAGGGGGCATGCCTCTGTACCAACTGAGCAAGGCAGTTTATTGCTGGGAGTAGCAAAGGGAAGCAAAGAAGGTGTGATGGATGCTGGGGCTACCCTACCCAGATCTCACTCACCAAGGGGGCGCCTCTCCCCACCTGCTATGAAGGTTGGCTGCAAAATGCTCCCAGCTACCCCATTCTTCAACGTATTGCCCTGAGCCAAATGGGAGCTGCCTCTCTCAGAAGCCTACCCTACTATACTGCCCTCCCTACCCCCTAAGGGACAGCCTGTACACAATGGTTCCCTTGGCCTCTGGAAGAGGCCCAGTCTGTGGTACAATTCATGCTCCATGTCCTTGCTTACTGTATTCCTCTGCCCCATCCCGTTTTTCTTGTTCCCTTTCCCCTGAGGGCGCTGCCCCAATAAGACATCTGTACCTGAATCCCCGTCCCGTCTCAGGTTCTGCCTCTGGGAAACCTCAGCTAAGATAGAGGCTCACACAGGTGGGTCCTGCTGGGCACCAGGTGCCCTTGGAGCCCTCACAAAGGTAGCTTCAGATGGGTGCTATTATCTCAGTGTCATGGGTGAACAAACTGGGACTCAGGGAGGGGAATTCACTGGCTGAGTTCTCCCAGCTGATAAGCAGCTGGGCCAAGACTGCGTGTAGGAGTGTGCCACGCTCTTCTGCTCAGCCTGGCTGCTGGCGCGTCTTCACGCTCACCTTCACTGCACATACAGTGCTGAGGCATGCGCCTGAGGTTTGCCTTGCAGCGAGGCCCGGCTCTGAGTAAGAGATGGGGGTGGGCTTCTCTGTGGCCCTGCTCTTGGGCAATCCATGAGGATAAATCTCTGTGGCCTCAAAGAAGGCCCAAGAGGTGGGCTGTGACTATACACAGACTGAGTTCTGTACTCTGCTGATTTCCTTTGGAAGTAAATTTTTTCCCCTTTACCCAGGTTCTTCCATGCAGGTTAAATGTTCTTCCCTCCGATTCTCCCCCCTGGCGCATCCTGGACAGAGCGAACCACGCCGGGGTTTTCCTCCATTTCTGCAGGAAACTAGAACACTTGGGTGGAACAGAGAGGATCCGCAGACACCCTCTTCTGATGTGTAGCTGCTCACAGTGGCCAAGAACATTGATGCCACTATCGGATTTGTCCCTCAGTCATCATTATACACGTGTTACAGAGGGTGCTCAGGCCCCTTTATGGTTCTCACAAGTCCAGCATTCTTGATTTCAGAAGGGGGAAGTAGACTTAAGCTGTAGCAGGAGTGACTCTGTGTGATAAACATGGTGGGAATGCAGGCCCCAGGCCCAGTGAGAAAGGGGACAGAGACCTTGCCTCTGTCCTGGGAGAGCACCCTGGATCCAAGCTGAAGGGGGCTCAGGAGAGGGGTGGAGAGGTGAGAGGGGAGAGATTTGGGAAGGCTGGGCACCAGTGTCAAGTTTCCAAAAGCAGGATCGTGCAGGGCTGAAGCAAGTTTCCCAGTCTGGATTCCACCCATAAGGGTCCCTCCCAGGGACCTCACTCCTCAGTTACAGGAGCTGTCTGTGTTGGGGTTTCCCCAGTGGAACCCACAGACTTCAGCCCTGGCCTGTGGCTGCCTCATTTACAGTTGCTGATTGATGCTCCCTGCCTGTGACATCCTGCCCTGGGTGGTGGCTTTACCCAAATGCCAAACAGTGACATGAATGGTTCCCTCAAGACTCATCTGCTAATCTGCTCTTCCTATACCTCAGAGAAGAAACGTTGGGCGATTTCAAGAACAAGACATGCAGGCACTTGGGGTGAGTGAGAGCATGTCAGAATTTGGGGGATTGAGTTCTTAGCTCCATCATCACAAGAGGTGCATGTGAGCTGCTCTTCTGGGGCCCTAGCACTGGATCTTTTAAGACAGTCAGGTTCCCATATCTCTTGCTTTCCAGGCCACCCTATAAACTTGGTCTTCAGCAATTTTTGCCCTACTCTCTGGGGAAGTTGGAGGAAGACAGCTCACTGCTTTCTAGTCAGGGCCTGTGTTGGGGAGAAAAGATCTACTCAGCTCTGTAACTCTGGGTTTGAAAAGACACAAGTCACAATGGAAATCCTGGCTGAGCACAGTCCCATTGGAACAATAAGCATGTGCTACTTTTTCCAATGCTCCCTAGTTACCAGAAATGTGCTCTCATGCCCTAATGAGAACCCCAAGGGTTTATAAATTTCCCCTGGCCTAGTTGGAACTGACTCTCTGAAGACAGAAGAGGTTAAAAATGTGTTTTAAGCTTCAGGCAATTATAGCAACCTTGCAGAACCCCTGACACCAAGAGGATTTATATTGGATTTTATCTAATATTAACATGACTGAGTGCAACTGAGCATCACAGGTCTAAGTGGCACCTGATTCTCCAACAGAGCATGTTTTGGTTTGGGACTTAAAGAAGACAATATGATGCTTGGGGTCTAGGCCTTGCCAGGAAAATATAACCAGGAAATGGAAGAGCCCAAGAGGTAGAGCGTCATGCTCCTGTTTTAAATAATGTGCTGATGGCTGGCTTTAGATCGAGGGAGGTCGCACACAGAACTTCATTCACAGGAGACCCTGAAGGAGAGAGCAGGCCCTTTCCACTCCGGCCAGCAGCACGTCATGGGGGCAGAAAGAAAGGCCAGAGACCCCTGTGGTCTCCGACAGTGGTGGATCTCGAAGTGCTGTCCCAGGATCTTCCGGGAACTCATTAGAAACACAATTTCCTGGCCCCCACACTACAACTGCTGAATCAGAGATGCTGGGGGTGGGGCCCAGCACTCTGCGCTGTCACTAAGTTCTATAAGACGCGGTGGCGCCTACTTACGTTTGAGAACCACTCTTCTACATCAAGCAAGGGACTGGATTCAGCCTTCATGTGCATTTTTATTGACCGGTATAGTGTTTGAAATTTTTTGAATTGGTTTCTGATGTTTCAAAATTGGCACTTTTTTTTTTTCATGAAAATCACACTTCTAGATTTTCTTGGGAGAAGATATAGGAAGATCTAGACACAGGGGATTCTCACACTTGCTTGGCAATAATTGTCGGAAGCTGAGGAGAGGCTACTGCTCTTGGAAAGGGCACAGGCCCTCCTGGGAGCAGCAGCCCTCCTTACTTATCTCAGTGGCCAGCTTCACTCATTTCCACCTGGAGGCATTTGAGCCACTGGCCTGTGACCTATATAATGTCTAGTGTCACCTCAAGCTGACATTGGTTCAACATGGATTTGCTGAACACTGGGACTTCTACTGCCTGCATAACCTTCTTCTCTCACCCCATTCTCAACTCCTTCCACCTTTTGCTAAGATGGAGAAAAAAGAACAGACTGAGCGTTCCCAGACTTACCGCAACACCCAGAGCACAGACACGTGAGTCAATTAACATCAGCGAGAAAGTGGTTTATTTGTTTAACCTTCACTCCCCCTTCGATCTCACTCTTGAGAAAGTGAACTCATTATGACGTTCAGAAAGGAAGGGACTATGCATTTCTGCTAGGCTTGGAAGGCTTTTACCTATGTTTTGGGGTGGACAAGCTCCCCTTACAGCAGCTGGTGGCCCCTCAGCCTGGGCCTGCCTGGGGCAACTGATGCCCATTGATGATCCTCTCTGTGCCAGACCCTGGGCTGGGCTCTGAGGAAATGTACAGCTGATGGGGACATTCTCTCTCATTTTTCTTTTGGAAAGGGCTGGCAGGGTCAGTGGGTATAGGTCATTCTGCATTGTTGACCCCAAACACATAGTCCCAAACCTCCCCCTGCAGGTGGCAGATGCTCTGCCCTCCATAAAGTAATTGCTTCAGCTCCTTGCAGTGCCCCTTTTCACAAAGTAAATATCCCTACGTGAGGTCCATTGGGTCACTTGGTTTTCAAGCAACCATTAGGTTCTGGGGAGGAAATGAAGATAAACACTGGGAGAAGGGGGTATAGCAGAGTGCATGTGTGTGGGAGGGAGGGAATACGGCAAAGGTGCACTTGACTTTTCTAGACTAGCCTGGACTTGAGAGCCCAAGGCATCCTCAGTTGGGCCTGGCTGTCCAAGGGGACCCAGGGTGACTGGGTAGCAACCAGGCAGTGCAGGACTTTCTTCTGGGCTCCTGTTGCTGCTGACTGCTTTCTGGGGCCTGCTGACTAGAGAGTGTAGAGGCCAAGAAGGGGAGGTAGGTCCTGGGGCCAGGTGGGGCCGTGGGGGTGGGGAGTGTGTCTGGGAGGCTGCGTGAGGACCATATGGTGGGAGGCTGAAGTAGGGCCGGGGAGGGCAAAGATGGCTAAAGGTCTTCTGTGCAAGAGGAGTGCCACTGGGGTGCCACCGTGCTGCTCCTTCCAGCTTGGCTTGCCTCTGTTGGCTATGGGTTGTTCTAGAATGATGCCTGCCGTTAGCAGGACACATTCTTCAAAAAGGATGGGAGGTGGAGAGCAGGGAAGAGTTCTAGGAATCAGGAAATTTAGTCATTAAATGTAAGCCTCACTTCAACCTTGCACAGTATGGGGTTATGTTCCCATGTGGCCCCAGTATTGGCTGAGGTCAGTTGATCCTTTGCAATCTAAGCACAGATGGCTTTACCTCGTCCCCAGCCCACTCCCCTTCCCACACTGTCTGTGATGCCCCAGGGCTGGGGTGCTTGTGGTCACTTCCCAGCTCCCATTTTCACCCCCATTCCCCCCTCAACCCCCGGGGCCACATTCCTCCCTCTCTCTGTGCTGACCCTCCTCCTGGTCCCAGGCCCTGCCTCCCTCCTATTCTGCCCTGAACCGCTTTCTGTGTGAGTGACAGACTCTATCGCATGTTTGGGAGCAGCAGGTATTAATAGTTTTTCATCACAAACAACATAAAATGATATTAGCTAATCCTGACCTTGAAAGTCCAGTCTTCACCAGAGCAGTGCCCACGTCTCCTCTTCCCATCGCCATCTCTCACCTCTATCTGCTCACCTGACTCTCTCTGATCCCTGCCCACTGCCGACATCATGCAGAGTATGTGAGTGACCATCTTCTTTCACTGTCTCCTTACAGACCCTTCTCTGAGGGTCTTGCCCTCCTTACTCGAAGCGCCTCATCACTTTGTGATTTCCTGAACAAATACGGAAAAGGGATGCTGCTGCTAGTAAAATAGCAACTCTTTTATCCTGCTACGACCATTTTACAGGTGAGGACTAGGAGGCTCTAAGAAGTTAAGCAACCAGGCTGGATGCAGTTTCTAAGTTACATGGGGAGACTTCTGAAGGGGGTTCCTGCCCCCCAGGAAGCTGGAGATGTGGAGGGGCTGGCAGAGGTCTTGTCCTGCTGTTCTCACCTCAGGACACGAGGCTCACCCTCCTGCCATTGCTTGCTCTTTCAAAGCAAGGTCGTGGGGGGAAGGCTCCGATGCACCCGGCTTTCTATTAATTTGTTCTTTGGGGAGAATAGCCGTGGGTGTTGGGTAGGGCCAAAGTGCTGCACTGTCAGCAAGTTGCATCTCTGCAGTGACAGCCAGCCCAGCACACTTTTCTCAGTTTAACACACCAGTGGGTACATTGTACCTCATAGCTCAGAATCAATAAAGTCAAGGCAATTTCCTTAACATGCCATCAATAAGAGATTATGGAAGGGGGAGGGTTTTCTTTAGAAGCTAATGCTTTACTAAAGTTCAAATGAGGCAATATATAGTAAAATAAATTCAATCTCTATTTTCACTCCTTGCAATTTTAGTGGAGACTAAATGAAATGGAACTGTGTTGATCCTAACCCGTTCAATATATCTTCACTTTCTAAGAACCAAGGTCATTTTTACCTTCATGGGAAGGGAGGTAAAATATAAAATACTCACCCATACTGAACAGAAATGCATTTGCGGGTTTTTGAAAGCCAGGTAGATGACTGATATATTATGTAATTCATTTCATGGCACAGCTGAATGTGTTTTATAGATAGTGTTTAACCTTGCCAATTCTGCTCTGAGATAATCCCCCTTCTCAGGATAAAAATCATATATTTAACATAAAAGGAAAGGTTGGGAGGAGAAAAGCAGCATAATGTGTCCTGTACAACAGATAACCAGAAGTTGCTTCCACAGAAAGATGATCAGAGCAGGTTCATTGCCGCTTCACCTTATTAGCTAATCATCGTGTTAATACTAATCAGGAGTGAGGCGATAACCATTTGAGTGGCACTGTGGCAGTGTGCTGCTGAATGAAAAATGCACCCCGCACTGCATGGCAGGATGGCATGTCGGTGGTGGCATGGACTGCAGCAGGACGGACCCAGGACGGATCTTCTGCTCTGTGCAGTGTGTGTTCTGTGGACTGGGCTCATTTACTGACCCTTTGGGGCCTTGGTTTCCTTGTTAGTGGAATAGGAGGACCAACATGCACACTAGCAGATAATATTGGTTATCCCGTCTTCCTCCCTTCTAACAGCTGTCTGTTGCTCATGTTTCCCACCCCTACTTCCACAGAGGAATCTCGATTCGTCCCAAGCAGTACACGGAAGTCCCTGACATCCGTTATTGGTCTGGGGAAGACACGTGATCCCAGTTAGTCCAATCAGATTGGGAGAGACATATTTTTACTTTCTCCTAGGGGTAGGAACAAAGAAACACATTGTCCCAACAGCCATTGGTGGCCATCTGGAAGTCACATGAGAAACTAGACTTGATGTGAAGGCAGAAGTGAGAATGGCAAAGCACTGAGGCAGGAAGGCCCTAGGTCCTCAATAACCTCAGCGATTGTGCTGTGCCTGTACCCACCTGGCTTCTAGGCTCCTAGGTGTAGATAAATGTTAGTTGTTTAAAAATAAATGATAAATTTATTTTAAAAGCCATTTCAAACTGGGATTTTCTGTTAGAGGCAGTGCAATGCATTCCAACCAATAAACTACCTCAGAGGACTGTTGCAAGGATTAAGGGGAAGAAGGTCTACGTATCGGGCTGTCCACGGACGTTTCTGTGATGATGGAAATGTTCTATATTGTGCTGTCCTATCCAGCAGCCATTAGCCACACATGACTACTGAGCACTTGAAATGTGGCGAGAGCAGCTGAAGAACTGAATTTTAAATTTCATTTTATTTCAATTAATTTGAACTAGAAATTTAAATAGCTACATGTGGCTAGTGGCTACTGCACTGTATAGCACAGATCTATAGAATCATCTGGCATAGTATCTGGAACCTCGTAGGGGTCAATAAATGGTGGCTTCTTTTCCTGTGTCCCCCACATCCCCCTCCACACCCTTCTGAAAACTCATTTGGTCACCAACTTCTCAACAGGTAGCAAAAAGAGCAGGGGGCAGTAATTTTGAAGGTGAAGAGAGCCAAGGGTTGGAAAGAGAACTGGATTTCAGGGTCAGACCTGAACAGATGTTTTCAATAACAGTGTTGGAACTTTGTTCCTAGCGTAGTTACCCAGTGAAGCCAGGATCCTGTGTTGTTTGTTGGAGGCCTAAGAAAAAGCCACTTCTTGCCAGTGGCTGTGGGCAGATTAAGATGTTAGTCTACAGATAAGTGATGATTTGAGACTTAGCAGATACTTCCAGACAATTTTACAACCCAGTGAGCATGATAAAAGTTTCCTAAGAGGCCCTGTCCTCTGAGGGCTCGTATCTATGAAGCAGCCAAGCCTAAGGTGCTGCGTTCTGTGCTGTGACCATCATAGCTCCCATCCTGGAAGGTAATGTCACTTCCCAGAATGGCCTTCAGAGGCAATCCTGGGCTGCAGGGGTTGAGATCTTTCACTAGGTGCCTGGGAGCAATGTGCATTCCCTACAAATCGTGTTCATTGTCATCTGCTGTTACTCACCCCAACCCCCATCTTTATTCCTCTACCAACCCCATCTTCTCCTCTGCCTCCAACTTGGCTACCACCTGGCAGCTGTTTCATTGATAGAAGGGAAATATTAGGGTCCTTTTAAGCTAGGCCAGTGAAATATTAAGGTCCAGCATGCTTGGGGGAAAAATCTTACTAAATCTCCCAATCCTACCAAGACTGGAAGTACGGTGCGCCCGAAGACTGGCTCGATCCCACAGGCTTGGTAGGGGAAGTGTGCTACTGTTGGCTCCCTGAAATATAGGCATGTTGGATTCAGAATTCTCTGCATTTTTGGGGCATTTATTCTTTTAAAAAATTTTATTGAGATGTAACAAAATAAAGTACACAAAACTTAAGTGTAGATCTTGATGAATTTTTTCGTATGTGTGTGTGTATATATATCATGTAATCCCTTCCCAGAACAAGGAATGCCAGTCCATATCTTCCTTCAAAAGTAATCACTTTTCTGATGTATATCACTATAGATTGGTTTTTCCTTTTCAAGAACTTTGCATTAACTGAATCATACAGCTTCTCTGCTCAGCATATGTCTGTGAGGTGAATTTAGATTGTTGCACATAGCAGGGTGTGTTCTTTTCCATTCCATTTTCCAGTATAGTATTCCACTGTACTGACTATATCAGATTTTATCCATTCCTCTGTTTCTGGACATTTGGGCTGTTTCTAGTTTTTGGTTGTTATGAATAAAGCCACTACAAACATCTTTGTACATGTGCTTTGGCAGACATATGCATTTACTTTAATTGGGTTTGTAGCCAAGAGTGGAATTTCTGGATTATAGACTGTGTATACTTAGCTTTAGTAGATGCTGTCAGAGTTTTCCAAAGTGACTGTACTCATTTATACCCCCATAAACAATGTATGAGAGTTCCAGTTTCTCCATAGCCTCACCCAAACTTAGTAATGTCAGGCCTTTTAATTTTAGTTATTCTTGTGTGTTTGACAATTCTGGTGGGAGCATATTAACAGATTTTGAAGCTCAGAGTCAGAGGTTGGCAAAATATGGCCCGTGGGACAAATTCAGGCCACTGTTTTTGTACACAAAGTTTTATTGGAACGCAAGCATGCCCATTCATTTAGGAATTGTCTATGACTACTTTTATACTTAAACAGCCAAGTTGAATACTTGCAACAGAGACCATATGGCCCAGTGCTTAAAATAGCTGGCCATTTATAGAAGTTTGCTGCCCCTGCTTAAAATAAGTGGTTCATGGAAAAACTGTTTCAGTAATCATTGTAGACATCTTGTTGCTGTTTTCCTGGCTTTATGCAGCAGGCAACAGGGCACAGCTGCTCAACTGGTATCCTTGGCACCCTGGTGCTGGGATGGGTTACAGAATACTGGGATGTTGATCCTCGCAGCCCTCAAGGCAGATGGACAGGGCTTGGGGCAGTTGGAGTTCCCGGGATCATCTTCTCTGGTTTTGAGCAGCCTCAATGGTTAGTCTCAGTGTATGGTATAAACACGATGCTGTTCTGTGTGTTCCATGACTTGTAAAAGTTTGGGAGGCCCTAAGACAGGAGTACACACCAGCTGTCTTCATTTTCACAAGCCCTCCAACTGCCTTCTACCTGTCTCTGCTCACTGAAATCCCATATTCAGGGTTTTTTTCTCAAGTCCTCATTTTTCTTAATCTCCTTGTGGCATTACACACTGTTTGCTGGTCCTTCTCAAAACACGTGCTGGCCTTGCTTGCATAATAATTATAATGCTGGTTAACATTCATTGGGTTCCTCCTATGGGATGTAAGATTTACATATAGCATCTCAGCTGTTTATCACAACAACCAGACATAGAAGGTATTGTCACTCCAGACTTACAGTTGAGGAAATGGTTTCAGGAAGTCTCTGTTCCCAGCCAGTGAGTGGAAGAGCAGGGATGTGCACCTGGGTTTGTGGGACTTGACTGTCGATACTCCCTGGAAGGTCAGCATTACCTTCCACGGTGTGATACTGTTGCCTTTCCTCTGATCTTAAGGATTTTCTTTTGGTTTGGCTTTTGTTCCTTCTGCTTTCCCCTAACTCTTCTTTCCCCCAAGGCTCAGATCTTAATCTCCTCTCTTTGCTGTATACTCTTTCCCTCCTTTCCCTCAAGGTATGGCTCATGGTTCCAACTTTAACTTTGATCCTGAATGTGAATTAATATTGATTTTTCTGAGGGTGTTCCGAAGACTTTACAAGTGGTATCTCATTAAATCCTCAACATAACCCTGAAGGTCAAGGCTGCACCCACTTCACAGAGGAGGCGACTGAAGCTGAGAGGAGTTCATTGACTTGGCTGAAAGCCACTCAGTTGGAGGACTATGAGATAGGACACCTCTAACCCAGCTCTGGTATTTTCCGAAAGCCCACGAGTGCGTAGGACACCCCCTTCCCCACCCCAGTTGAATTTCAGTCTGGACCCCCAACTTCTTATGGGACATGTCTGCTTATGTATTTCATCAAGACCTTGAATACAATATGTCTAAAACCAAGCTCATCTTTCTATCTTCCTGTTCCATGCCAGTTCTGCCTTATAGATTCCCTGTTTCCCACTGTTCTCTTGGAAATCTGTGTTAAAGTTTACAAGTCACCTTGGAGTCCAGAGTCTCCATTCTGTACCCACAAGCTGACACCCAACCTCACCATGCTCCGATATCTTCTATTTATATATTCATGCTTCAGGTCTGGGTGATGCTTTTTCTGTTTCCTCACACCAGGCACAGCCATATGGATCATGGCCCCTTTCTCTGAGACCCCAGCAATCCTTGTCTGTACCATTCCTTCTGAAATTCAGTGCAATGTCACCTGCTTTCATCTGTCTGCCTTCGGGTTGACACGTCCTGGACATGTACACCTTCCATCAAGGCAGGGTAGACTGTTCATTACCATCTTTCATGGTGGCCTACAAACTTGCCTGGGCCTCAGAGTCAACTGCAGTCTTGTTTTTTTCCCAAGTAGGTTCCTGACCAGAGCATTTGCTTAAGTGAATCTAAGTGAGGTTGAGAATTTGCACTTTTAACAAGCACCTTTGAGATTTTAATGTAGATAGCTTTGCACCTTACTCTGAGAAACACTGACCTAGTGCAACTCTTTGTTCACAGCTGCAACCCTGCGTTGGCAGGTGAGGACACTGAGACCAGAGGGAGGAAGGTGGAGGAGAACTGGCTGGCAGCCAATCCTCATCTCCTGCTTCTTTTGCACCCTCCTTTGTTCCTCCTCTGGGATTTTCTTTGCACAGATCAGAGGCTCAGTGATTCTTGGTAGAATGAATGAATTTGAAGGTCTTTGCCCTAATATCTCAAAGCTATTCTCTGGGTGTGAAGTGAAAAGATGCCTGTGAAAGCTGCAAGAATTCTGCCTTCTAGTAGGATTTCTTGGGTAGAAAGTGGTGGGGCTGAGGGACATTCTACAGAATACCTGACCAGCACTCTTCAAAACTGCCAAGGTCAATCAAAACAAGGAAAGTCTGAGAAACTGTCACAGTCAAGATATACCTAAGGAGACATAACAACTAACTGTAATGGGTATTCCGGATGGGATCCTGGGACAGAAAAAGGACGATTAGGTGAAAACTAAGGAAAGATGAACTTTAATTAATTTTAAAAAAAAAGGAAGTGGTAGAGCAGGAATCTAAACTACTCATGCTATCTTCCCTTTAGCACACGGGAAGGTTCACAGGCATTCGGTCACAATCTCAGTGTCAACATCTCAGCCTGTTCACAAAGTTGATGCCGGATGTGTTTGCAAAGATTCACCCTAGCCCATGAGTGCTTTGTCCCCTCCACTTGTTCATTTTCTGAGAGGAGTGCCCATGAAGATCTGGCTGGTCTGAAGACCTGGATAATACAAGCAGGTCACTGAGAACAAGACCTTGGCTTGAGGGCTGGAAGGACAGTGCAGTGATTTCAACAGAACCTGGTACCAAAACTAGCCCTGACACTCGTCAGCTGTATGTCCTTAGGTGTGTTATTTGTCCTTCTCATCAGTTGAATGGGGGTGAAAGTACTCTCCTTGTAGAGCTATTATGAGTATTTGGTGAGTGTTGACCCAGGGGCACAGTAGATAATACCTGGAAGATGGTACTTTACTTAAGGCGCTCTGGCCAGGAATTGGGAGTTTCAGGTTGGCTGAAGAAGACAATTCTGGGACCTCTCAGGACTCCTTTCTCTAACTTGTTTTGCAAGTTGGGCTCCAATCCATACTTGCAGTGCTGGGGGTGAACTTCCTCCCAGAAGTCCCTCACCCCCACCGCTGTGCTTGGCTGGGCAACCCCAGCCATAACTCAGACTTCTGGGTCATTAGAAATGAAAGCTTCCATTTTTACTGGTGTCTAAAAATAAAAATAATAGTAATTTCCTAAATGTTAACAGCATCAGCCCAGCCAGCTCGAGTTGTTCCTCTGGGCACGCTGTGAGAAGCCATTCATGCCACATCCAGATCACAGACCTCTGACCCACCAGCCTGTCAGTGTCAGTGTGCTGCCTGGGAAGAGAATGCAGTCCAGCAGTCCAAGGAGGAAGCTTCCATCCAGCCCGCACTCAGCTTGCTGTCTCAGAGGCCGGGGCTCTCCTCTCCCTGGCCTGCCCCTTCAATATTGTCTAAGGACACTGGGGGAAGAAGGAAAGAGGCAAGAGGCCGAGGAGTCAGGGAGGGGAGAGAGAGCGAAAGAGAGAGAGAAGACCCTGACAGCTTAAAGGTGAAAGAGGTAGTTCTGGAAGATAAGTAATAAATGTGTCTTCCTCCTGCATGAACTGTTCATGCAGCTGATTAGATTTAGCATCGCCCAGAATCATTCTCTGATGTTCTCTGTGCCACGTTGGGGAAGATTTACAAGTGCAATTCTCAGAGATGCTGTACTGGGGAGTTATGGCATCTCTGCACAGTGCAAGCCAGGGAGGCCAGGAAAGTTTCATGCAATTTAAAACACTCCATAGATTTTTCTGGACACCTTCTCGATACATCACTGTGGTTGTTGGCTATTCCAACAGAGGCAGGGAGCAAGTTCAGGATTGGCAGATCCCTGCAGGATGCAACACTCTGGGTAGCCGTGGCCCCACTCTGGGGGTCACTAACTCAGGCAGAGATGCTAGGGCTCCTCCTTGAGTAAACTCAGTCATGGCCCAGGGACCTGGATTCCCAAGGGCTGGTGTATGTTTTAAAAGTTTTTGATTATGTAAGTAATGTCTGAATACATTCTCTCTGTAAAAAGAAAATCAAAGCAATACAGATACTCTAAAGTCCTGTTCATGCATCATCCCCCAACTTTTTCTCACCTCAAGAAGTAACTACTGTTATCATTTGTGTGGGCTTTTCCTAGAATTTTTCAATGCATACTTACCCACCTCTATGAATGCATAGAAAAATGTACTTTGTGTGCATGTGCAAAGTTTATTTCTTCCCTCCCTTCCTTCCTTCTTTCCTGTCTTTTTCTTTTTCTCTATCTTTAAAAAATATTTATTCATGTAGGTATTTGTTTATTTACATAGTGTATGCATGTCCTGGAATTTGCTACTTGCGTTCATCAACAGGTTTGCCAATTGGGGTCCTCTGGGAAGCGAACACTGAGAGCCTAGGAGTATAAGAGGTTAATTGGGGTGATACTTGTGAAAGATAAAGGGGGAGGGAGTGAGGTGGACAGAGGGAGCACAGGTCTGACAGTCTTTGCTGGCCCAATGGGAGCTCAGAGTTACCACTGCCCTTTGGAGGAGTGCCTTGCTGGGCAGAAATGGCCAGGCCTTAGTACCCCAGCCATGCTCAGCCGCTGGCTAGGAGACTTCCAGGAAGAGCACGGACTCAACTCAAATGCTGCAGTGAGCCCCGAAAGCTCTGCAGGTGCAGACTGTCGCTCACTGTGCTCCTTGCGGCTGAGCAGCAAGTGCTTTCTTGCAGGGAGATCTGGGTGGCACAGCTCCATGGCTGCCTCTTGAATCTTGGAATCTCTTCATGTGAGGTATGTGTATTTTTTGTTCAAGCATGTTTTCCTGAGTGGGGTTATTACAATTGACTTAGCCATTCCCATCCTGATGAAGACTCAGGTCGTTTCCCTCTTTGCTATTAGGAACAGTCTGGTAATCACCATCCTGGAAGAGCACCGTGTCTTCCTTCCACAGCAGGTGCTGACAAGGGCTTCTCTGGAGGTAAACACGGCATGGAGGAATTTCTGGCTTAAGGATGTGATCTACTATCTAAGATGTGATCTACTATGAATTCATAGATTCCAGGCAAATGGCCCTCTCAGTGGGCCCTGCACAATGACCCTTTCTCCTGCAGGATAGGAGAGTCTGCATTTCCCACACTCCCGACAGGTCTGGGTTTGATGAGGGATTTCTGCCTTTGAGGTTGGCCTTCCTGTGTCGGGCTTCTGACCCTGTTTGTCCAGGCTTTGGCTCCTGACACCTGCTGCTGCATCCTCAGAAGATTCCTTCATCTCACTCCTCGTCCTGTGCATGCCTGGCTGGCCCTTGGCCAGCTGAAATGGCAAATATAGGGTTTATGATTACAGACTCTGCAAACAGCTATGGACATTCACCCACAGCTCCTCCAGTTACTAGCTGTGATGCTGGATAAGTTATTTAACCTGTCTTTGCACCTCAGTTTCCCCATGTGTATGATGAGGATAATAATAGTACATACTTCACAGGGTAGAGTTAGTACATGTGGAGTGCTTAACACTCTGCCTTTACATAGTAAAGCCAACGCAATACATTTTAGCTATTGTTATTATCTGATCGCCTGGCTTGGACCTTGGCATCTTGCCAGTCATAAAGCCAGTTTTTCAGTATCGATACTCATTTCCCAAGTGTCTTGGTCTTGTGAGTAGACTCCCCTAAATCTACACTAGCTTCAGTTTTGGTTTAGGAAACGTGGTCGCCCCAGTGTTTCCCCGGGGCTTGGCTCCTTTCAGTGTCTCCTGGCGTCAGCCTTCCTACTCGACACCCTACACACCTTTCCAGCCTTCTGGACATACCCCCTGCTCTGTCCTGGAGCGTGACACAGTTGGATAAACATATATGATTCTCAGCCTTTTTTTCAAATCTTAGTTTAAGTTGACTATACTGATTACAAAATACGGAAAAACTCCAGTTATTCAAATCTTGACTGTATAACTTGCGAAACTTAGTTTTCTCACCTTTAAAATGGGATTGGTAAAACGACCTACCTTAAAGGGCTATTTTGATGATTAAAGGAGATAATGGTGTAAAAAACTTACAGCTGTGTTCAGCAAATGGTACTAATGCTATTTTCTCTTCAAAAACTGACCATTCTTTAATGCTATTCACTTACGCCTCCTGGTTAACTGAAAACTTAGCATTTCCGTGCTTACTACGATCAGATGAGACTTGTATCTAGTTGAGTTAGGTGCATGATAACAGGGCCTGGTGTAAAGGATGGGGCAACTCCAACTGGGGACAGAATTGACAAAAGCAAAGGTTCTTGGAAAGTCCTGTTTAGATTATCAACAGCAGACCCAGCTTTCCTGTCTGCTCAAGTGAAACATCATCGTTGTTATGTCTGTGTAGGTCTAAGTGTGCTTCAGGGTCACCTCACTGCAGGGAATGTGAAGGTGTCCCCATGTAAAGGCACAAGGAACTATCCAGCTACCACTCACCATCACCTTCAGGATCTTGGGTCCAGCATTGTTAAGGTCAATTAAAAAAAAAAAAAGAAATGGACTCCCTCCCCCCTAGAAGTTGTGATTTTTACCTGAAACTTCTCAGTTTTATGATGTTGACATCATACTTACTCAAGTGAACTTGGTCAGCCAGCCAAGTTTGTCCATAACTTGCTACATCACCTGAAAGCTGATGGAGTCTTTCTCTCTAAAGCACATGATAACTTCACAGGTTGGTGGCATATTTAAGGGGCAGTTATGGGACACTTTGGAATTTCAGTGGCCTGCATTAAACGCTTCCTTCTTTGGGCTCCCTGGTTTTATTTCTCCTGGGGTCCTGTTGGACTTCTGTTAATTATGTCCTCCCTTCCCTTCCCCCTTTTCTACAAGGGCAAGTGATCAGGTGGGCTGCCTGGCACATAATAATCGTTAAATAATTGTAAAGTTAGGAATCCAGGGACATCTTTCCCCCGGTAACTCTTTCAGTTTGTATCTTTCCTCCTGGAGTGAAATTAAAGCTATTTTTCAGCAACCTGTTTAACCAGATGGAGAGCAAGTCTTCCCTGGGACCACAAATCTCCCTTCAGTCCTCCTCTCTGTATCTGGGGGGTAGCATTTTTCATTTCCAAGGGTTTTATTTACAAGTTGCCTGAGCTCCCTTCTTTCTGGCTCTGTCTCTTGTCTATGTCTGAGCACCATCTCATTGTCACACACTGAAAAATGAAGCATGTTTTGTGCATACTTATTTTTGGAACCTTTCACAGAACTCCGTTGAAGGCTCAGGGTCTGTTGGTGGGTTTCCTGGGGCTTGGGGGCAGGAGGGAAGGTACCCATCACGGCTAGGACTGGTGCTGTCCTATAGCACAGTGACAATTTATTTCTCCCAGGACCACCACCAATAATCGCCATGTTGACTGACTGCCTGTCCTACACATGGAGGAGACAAAGAGCTGTTGTAGGATGGGTTTCAAACTTCTTTTTAGCAGGGGAATCCTTTCTTTACATGACGTTACATATGGAAGGCTAGTATGTGAAAGAAAGGAAGGAGGAGCTGCTCTGCTTGGAGAGCCTGGCGTCCTCAGCCCGTCCTCAGCCTCCTCCCAATTGGAGTGGCCCTTTGGTTATTCCTCAGACTCCGAGATTCTACAGAGGAAATTGGTGTTCAAGTCCAGAGTATTTCTGTTGATCGTTCCTTCACTTTTCACAGGCAAACTTTAGTAACTGGAGTGGACGTTGTGCTCTGTCCAGACACACTCGGATCTCTTTATCACATCTGTGTGTCTCTCCCTGGCTTTGGGGAATTGCTGTTTCTGATAGCAGAGGACCGCCCTCCTGCTCCTGGAGCCCATCTGCTTGTGAGGAGCCATGAGTGCCGGGAATTTAGATCCCCAGGGATGACTAATGGCCAATGCCTGGCTGGGGAAGGATTACGAGGGCCCAGCTCCCTTTGCTGAGCCTCCCTTCCCCGTGCAACTGTCAGGCGTACCTTACACTGCAGAGCGGCCCCGAGGGATCAGGCTGAAGCTGCCCTCTGAGAGTCTTTGCCTAAGATCACAGTCTTGCTCCATTTTCTCCCCTTCTCTGTTCCGCTTCCTTCTCTCCTGTACTAATCTCGCCTGTGAGCGTGTCCTTAATAAATTGCCCGCATCCAAATCCTGTCTTGGGTTCCCCTCAATCCTGCCTGTCTCTCCCAGGCTCCAAGCTTTCTCTTCTTTTTTCCTCCTTTCTTTGGCTGTTCTTTAGTCAGTATTTGCAGGTACAGAGGGGCCCACCCACCAGTGGCCTTTTGGGATCTAGGAAACTGTCTGGTTGGGGCCGCAGCCATTTCTCTCTTTTCTGTGTTGGTTTTTTTCCGGGAAGCACAACTCACTGGCCAGTGTTTGACTTATCGGGGACTTTGTTGCCTTGGAAACACCAGGGGAGGAGACTGAGGAGCCAGGCAAACCCAAGTCAAAGAGATCTGGTGCCTGGGACATCTTTGGAGTGGGGGGCTGCTTCTGAGGGCATCTGTCAGTGTGGAGTGCTCACAGCCCCCTCTCCTTTCCCAAGGCCATGCCCCCTACTCAAGAGCTAATGCTCGTCAGAAGTTTGAGGATGAGCCTTTCAAGCTTTTGATTTTTATTAAAAAGACTTCTCCTCCTCCTCCTTCTTCTTCTTCTTCTTCTTTTTTTGAAGCAGAGTCTCGCTCTGTCACTCAGTCTAGAGTGCAGTGGCACAATCACAGCTCACAGCAACCTCAAATTCCTGAGCTCAAGTGATCCTCCTGCCTTAGCCTCCTGGGTAGCTGGGATTATGGGTACACACCACCACACCTGGATAATTTTTCTGTATTCTGTAGAGATGGGGTCTTGCTCTTGCTCAGGCTGGTCTCAAACTCCTGGCCTCAAGCAATCCTCCCACCTCGGCCTCCTAGAATGCTAGGATTACAGGCGTGAGCCACCGCGCCCAGCCCAAGCTTTTGATTAATAGTTTCCTTTATGAATCCAAATTAGGGTCAGTGCACTTACCCCATATCTACTACACCAAAGAGCACAGCAAAAATGGTTTTTCCCTTAAGGTTCCATGTCTACCTCACTTTTAAGTGGCTAATGTCTCAGGTGCACTTGTGACAGGGCCAGGCGGTGAGGGGGGATGAGGGAGGCAGACAACACCTTGGGGCACCAAAAGTCTTTCTTGACCCCACGAGACTGGGTTAGGGCCCTTACCAAGTGTTCCCACAGACCCCTGCTGCTTCATTTCATATACCAGTTTCTACTTGCCTATTGTCTAGTTGATGAGGTTGGAGGGAAACGTCTGGGTCTGAAGGGTTTGAAGTCACTGAACAATAGTATTTAAAAGCAAATCATGGTGCCTCAATCAAGTGGTAAATTTGTACTCACTGGCCTTGCCCACTTGGCAACAAAGGAACAGCCCCAGGGTGAACATGAGAATGTAATTTGGACATGGAAGAAAATAGGTCACTCCTCATAGTCATAGACTGTATTTTTTAAGTGAAAAAGTCAGGGCACAAGATCTCATAAGTACTTATGGGAACTGTGGGAGCGAATAGTAATAAATCCAGAGTGGGCTGCCCTTGTCATTAGGCAGGCCGTGCCTGAGCTTCTAGCCCCACAGCTCTCCTACCCCATCCCTGGGCCCACCTGCACATTTGTCAAAGGTTGTAGAGACTGGCTCACTCCCCTCTCCTCCATCTCACTCCTGAGGCATCCTAGGCACTCCTGGGAGATTGTTCTGATACCCGACAGCATCTTAATCTGCTCAGTCTTTGTGGCCTTCCCCTCCACTCTTCCATCCTGCGGCACATGCTGGACTCCGTTGTCTCACAGCTGCGGTTGACTGTCTGCCTCTCTGAGCTCAGCCTCTTGCCCATCCCTGATCTCTACCACATCAGCTCTTTGCATTGTGCTTTTATTTCCTGGCTTCTTCTCTATTTAGGGGCTCGATCAGCCAGCTGCCTCTTGGTTTTACTTTCCTCTTATCTAGGAAGGCATCACATCATCCTCTCTTTGGCCAGAACCCTCAACTCCCTGCCCTTGGGCCTGCAGCACCACTCTGCAAACCTTGCCTACGCTCTCCCTCTTGTCTAGTCTTCTAGGGGCAATCATAGCAGTCCCACCTGCGCCCTCAATACCGCTCAGCGTGTATACCACGTGCCCAGTTCCTTCTGCTTGTCCACTGCAGTCGTTTCAAGCCCATTCTCGGGTCTGGGATAAACTCGCCACGCTGCGGAAGAAAGGAGGTCCCCAGCATGAATTCCTCCACTCTCTGTCCTATTTACTCCAATCCCATTGCACCTTGTCTCCCCCTCTTTTCTTTTTACTGCCTGTCTCCTGTTTAGGGAAATCAGGTCTAAGGCTAGATACCACTTCTTCCAGGAAGTCTTCCCTGGCCCCCTTCACCCCTGCTGGCCAAAACTACGCTAGGGTCCCCTCCCGGGTTTTATACACCCTGATTTTAACACCATCCCACCATACTGTAATGGTTGATTCACTGTACATCTCTCTTTCTGGGCTGTGACCTCCTTGAGGGCGGAAGCAATGTTTTCCTTGTTCTCTTGTATCCCCAGTACCTGGCAGAGTGCCTGGCACATAGCAAGTGCTTGACCCACGTTGTTGAATGAATGAATCTCTTCTTTACACAATGAATCCATTCACCTGCATTCTGGATCCCTTCCCTTCCTGCACCCTTGTGCTTTCTACTGTTCCTTATCTGTTTTGCATTCAACTATTATTATTGTCATTATTAACAATATCATTATTATTACGGCCATTATTTATTAGTCACTTACTGTGTTTCCTAAAACAGTAAGGTGTTTGCTAAATAGCTTATATGCATGCTCCAGTTTGAGCCTTATAAGACTCCTATGAGGGTAGTATTATTATCTCCACTTTCCCAATGACATTTAAACATAATTAAGTCTCCTTGATTTAAAACGAATTCCTTCTGAGACTCCGTATGCCCCTCCACCTAATGCCATATGTCTTCCATTATATTTACACCATGTTTCTAAAGTGTCATCTCTATCAGCTGTTGCCCTGTTCTGACCTCTCTCTCACGCCCAGCTCCCTGGAACCCAGCCCTGTCTGCCTATGAAAGCTCCCACTGACGTCACCAGTGACCTCCATGCGGTAACACGGTGACTGCTTCCAGGCTTATCTTCCCAGTTCTGCAGCATCAGGGGACACTGAGGGCCACTCCCTCCCTGTGGCTCACTTTCCTTTCCAGCTTGCATTTCCTCTGGTCCTGTTTAGTGTCTGTGTTCCTGGGGCTCAGTTCTTAGCTTTATTTATTTATTTATTTTCCCCCTGCTCCCTTCCCTCTCTCCAAGCATCCTCTGCTTCAGCTTAACTGAAAATCCTGCTGGCATCCCAGGCTGTTTCTCCCCATGCCCCATAACCGTAGGGCCACGGCCTCTGCATCCACCCAAATGACTCTTTCACAGGGGCCAAACTCACCGCGCCAGTGACACTAGCATCTGTCCAGTGGCCCAGGTAAAAATGTCATCACAATTTTTGGTTCTTTCTTTTCTTTTCCACCTTACATATCACCAGCCACCAAATCACATTTATTCCTTGTGCTAGCCTTCTCTCATGTCTGGTTTTTCCCCTCTATCTTCATTGGAATTGTCCTAGTTCAGAAAGCTGCTATGTTTTGGCTGGTCAGTTGTAGTGGTCTCTTGAATGCCTTTCTGTTCATCCAATAAATATAATAGTATTGTTAAAATAAAAATACAATGATATTTATTGTGCTTTAATTCCTCAATGGCTCCCTATTTCCCTTGGTAAAAAGTCTTAAATGCTTAGCGTGACTGTGAAGACTCTTCTCGATCTGAGCACTGATGTCTTTTCTAGCCTCGTTTCCTGCGTGCACCCCCAGTCTGTGCCCACCTCCCCACCTTACATTTTGCACTAGAAACACTGGCCCACACGCCCCCTGGGGAACCAGCCAAGCTCTCCCTCACCTCTGAATCTTTATCTCTGTTCTCTCTCCTGCTTGATGACTGTCCAACTCCTCCTTCACTCTTTTCATCATAGCAGTTACCTCATTGCATTACAAATACTAGAATTTCTCTTTGTAGCCCGATTAGACCATGAGCATCCAGAGGACATAGACTTTGCCTTTATACTTTTATAATGCCAGTGCCAGGGCAGGGGTTGGCATGGATAGGCTGTAATTAAAGAAAAATTTTTATTATATTTTGTTCCATGTACACTATTTAAATGAATGATCAATTCTTAGGGTCAGAGGCAGATAGTATAATTCCATGACCCAATTGTGGGTAACATTTTGGATTTAAAATCAGTGATGCCAGCAAAGGACATTCTTGGTACCTCTTTCCCCTCCCTACTTTCTATGGAGGGGCTCAGGAACTGTGCGAAATCAGGCAGACAGTGTTTGGGGAGGAAAACGGGCTGACATGATACAGCCAATGGGCAGATTTGTATTTGCCCACCAGGTACCTTAAAACCCGCAGGTCTTTGCATTTAGTCAAGACGTTAGGGCCACCAGCCCAGAAGGTGGCCTTTAATATTAATATCCGGCCTTCGTGGGCAGCCTCTTTATTTGAAAAATTCAGGTTTTTTACTCTATTTCTTCCATCTCCTTCAAAGAACCCCTGATCCTGAAATCTCCCAGGGAGTAGACTCCTGATCACAGCACACATGAATAACTAGAGAGGGCTGCCATTACCTGAGCTTGAATAAAAAATATTTTTTGATTCCTCCAAGCTGTTCCTCCTAGTCTCCTAAAAGGCTATAATCCAGATTGGAGTCTGGGTATAGAGGGGTTGAACGAGATGGTCTTTGATGAGCTAAAACACTGCAATCCATGGAACGTGGAACAATCTCTGAGAACTAAAGCTTGTCTTGAGACATTTAGCAGGAAGGTAAATTATAGGGTGGGGTTTCTTCTTTGTCTTAACTTGAGTATTTAATGCCTGGAAATGGCCTATTAACCCTCTTGTGCAGGTGTCACCACCATGTGAACATGCCCAGGCTGGCCTGCTGGAGAATGAAAGACACGTGTCCCAGCCACCCTGTCACCCAGCTGATAGCAAGCCCATCCCCCAAAGAGCCACCTGAATGACTTGCTTTGTCTGCAGGTTCAGGAAGGAGCCCAGCTGACACCAGAGTCATCACCCAGCTGAGCATAGCCTGAAGGAACGACGAGCTAAAGAAATGGTGGCTGTTTTAAGCCACTAAATTTTGGAATAGGCTACTTTGAAGCAAAAATGAGCTACTAGTGTCTGTGCTGCTGATTTTCATGCTGCAGCTCAGCAGACAAGGAAATGGAAGTGGTAGATAAAAGCACAAAGCAACAGGGAATGAGCAAGGTCTCTAGCTCACAGGTCACCCAAGCAGAGAGAGAACCAGGGAAGGACGGGAGAAGCGGGCTGTTGTTACGCGGATGGAATCTGGGCTGAGTCAAGCAGACAGGCAGCCGTTGGCCTGCAAAGCCACAGACCCACCTCCTTTCCCTTGGGGGCAGGTCCGGCAGCTCCTTTAGTCCTATTCTAGGCCAAACAACAAACAGGGTTTTTTGTGTTTCTGTCAGAAAGGAACTTAACATTTTATGAGACAGCCTCAGCGTCTTACCACAGGAGCGCTTAACTTGTGGAGTTTAAGGGGCCAAGTGGGAACAATGACAGAGAGAAGAAGAGTGTTTTTGGAATAAGCCTAGTCCGAGGTGCCAATGCCTTCTAGCTCTGCAGGGCAGAACGTGGAAAGTAGTAATGTGCTCTAGCCCAGCCAGGGAATAGAATGTTAAACATAAACAGCTGTTTGCCTTGTAATGGTCTGGTCTGGAAGGCTCCATGACAGGGGTGAGTCACAGGATTTTAGATCTGGAACGGGTCTTAAAGATTGTCTTGTGGGAAATCTCTATGCTCCACTTGAATGCTTCATTCTGTTTTTATAGTTACTTATGCAAGCAACACCTGGACGTACAGTCGGCTCTCCAAATCCACGGGTTCTGAATCCACAGATTCAACCAACCTCAGATCAGAAACATTAAAAAAAAAGAAGCCAACAAAAAATAGCAATACAACAATAAAAACTGATACAAACTAAAAATACAGTATAACAACTATTTACATAGCATTTACATTTAACTAGGTATTATAGGTAACCTAGATATGATTTCAAGTATACAGGAGGATGTACTTAGGTTATATGCACATACAACACCCTTTTATATAAGGGATTTGAGCATCTGCAGACTTTGGTATCTGTGGGGGTCCTGGGACAATTCCTCTGCTCCCCCATACTGAGGGATGACTGCATTCTCCATGTGAATTACTCAGAGGATGGTGACATTCCCTCTTCATGCTATGGCACCCTCACCCACCCTTGCAGAAGCAGCCAGTGTTAGCAGGGAGTGAATGTCCCCTTAACTTCATTCTATCTATTGACATTCACATAAAAATGGACACAGATTTACTTTTATTTTGCTACATTATAAAATCATCATATGTTTTAAATTTGATTTCTTTCACCAACTGGTATGTTTTTAAGATCTTTTTGTGTCGGTACATAGAGGGTAAACTCATTTTTTAAAGGCTGCGTAGCATTCTATCATATGGATATCCACGCTCTAGTAATTTCTCCATTTTTTGTGGGGAAGTAGATTGCTTCTACTTCTTTGGCTATTCTAAATCTCAAAGCAAGAAATATTTTTGTGCATAACTGTGCATTTCTGTGGGATAGATTCTTGGAAAGGTAATTGCTAGAACACAGGGCATATGTATTTCTAAGGTTTGGCATAATTTCCTTTTAAACCATCTCCACTTGGTGCCTGCTCTAGGGAAGTTCTTTACCCTTTTTTTTTTT
>NW_012133857.1:4818426-4819497 GCF_000956105.1 Propithecus coquereli | reverse complement strand
TTTTTTCTTTACCAGATGCACGTGCCAGAGGTTTATCTGTTTGTTGGTCTTTTAAAAGAACAAGTTTATTGATTTTTCTTTCTTTCATTTTTCTAACCTATTAATTTCTGCTTTTATTGTTGTCAAATTTCCCTACTTCTCTGGAAGTATTCTGTAGAGCTTTTTATGTACTTTCCTGGGTATTGGGCTCGGTTCATTTATTTTTAAGATTTTTAGTTTTCTAATCTATGCATTTAGAGCTGTAACTTTCCCTTGGAGAATTGGTTTTGATGTGTGGTATTCTCATGTTTGTTCACTTTTAAATAGTAGTAATTTCTATTTTACTTTTTCTTTTATCCAAAAATTATATTTAAGACGGTTTTGATATTTCTAAGTAGATAGTTTTTTGGCTATCTTTTACATGTTGATTTCTAATTTGATGGCATTGTGGTCAAAGAATATGGCCTATATGATCTCTGCTATAGGAAAAAATTTTTTTTGAGATTTTATGTATGTGTGTGTGTATGCAATGCATGGTCAACTTTTGTGGAAATTTCATGTGGGCTTGGAAGGAACGCTCATGCTCTTTCTCTTTCTCATCAAGTTTATTATTATGGAATTAAAATTCTCTGTGTCTTTAAGGTTTTGCTTAACCCATGAGAGATAAACAAATATTTTCCCCGATGGCGAATTTGTAGATTTTTTTTCCCCCTTAGAATTCCGTATCTTTTTGGCTGTTGGGCCTTTGTCAATATGAAATATGTCTCTTTTAATGTCTTTTGCCTTGACTTCTATTTGTGTAGTACGTGTAAATAATAAAATATGTGTAAACAAATTTTATTTTCTTTACAATTTGCTTGGATTATCTTCTCTATTCCTTTATTTTAGACATTCCTACCTAAGAGATGCAGTATAGTCTAGGGGTAGAATTCAAAGCTCATCTTTGTCACTACCTGGCTGGGAAGCCGCAAGCAAGTTACCTGACCTCTTTGTGCTTCCCTTTCTCATCTATAAAAGGAGAATAATAATGGTGCTTTTCCATGAACTTGTGGGGATTAAACATAGAGTAAGTGCTTAATAAATATTAGAAAT
>NW_012133857.1:4812485-4814243 GCF_000956105.1 Propithecus coquereli | reverse complement strand
CACCTGCATTTGATACCAAAGCTAGACAAGGATGCTACAAGAAAAGAAAATTATAGGCCAATATCCCTGAAGAACATAGATGCAAAAATCATCAATAAATATAGCAAACCAAATTCAACAGCGTATTAAAAGGATCATGAACAATGATCAAATAGGATTTATCCTTGGATGCAAGGATGTTTCAACACGTGCAAATCAATCAATGTGATACACCACATTAATAGAATAGTGGATAAAAATCATACAATCATGTCAATAGATGCAGAAAAAGCATTTGACAAAATTGAACATTCTTTCATGATAAAAATTCTCAACAAATTAGGTATAGAAGTAATGTGCCACAACATAATAAAGGCCATATATGACAAGTCCACAGCCAACATCATACTCAATGGTGAAAAGCTGAAATCTGAGAAGGGAGCAGAGCAAAATGGCCAAATAGAAACCTCTAGAGATTGTCCTTCCACACGAACATCAGATTCAACAAATATCCATGCAAGGAAGCACCTTCAGAAGAACAAAAAATTAGGTGAGCAATCACAGTACCTCATTTTAACATTATACCAAAGAAAGAGGCACTGAAGAGTGCAGAACAGAGTTTCGCATCAGCCATCCCCCAGCAGAGCCACACAATGCGCTGAGTGGAGAGAAATCTGTGTGACTGGGGTAGGGAGAGTGAAGTGATTATGGGACTTTGCATTGGAACTGAGGACTGTTCTGTCACAGGGGAACACAGCACAGGGCAAAATTCTTCCAGGGCCCATGGATGGAGCATTTAGACCAGCCCAGACAGAGGGAACTCCTCTGTCCCAAAACTTGAGTTCTGGCTAGCCCCACCACTGGCTGACAAAACATGTTCTCGGGCCTGGAATAAATTTGTAAGGTAGTCAGACCACAGAGTCTGCAGTCCTTGGGTTATTCCTATGGCTGTGCTGGTTCAGAGCCAGTGGACTTTGGGGTACAAGTGACCCAGTGAGATACAAGCAGGGGTGGCCAAACCAATGCCTGTGTCACCACTCCTCCAGTTCCAGGCAGAGCAATTCAAGGAGAGTCTTCTTCCACTTGGGGAAAGGAAAGGGAAGAGTTCAAAGGACTTTGTTTTGCAACTTGGGTACCAGCTCAGCCACAGTAAAATAAAGTACCAAGCAGACTCCTGAAACCCCTGAGTCCAGGTCCTAGTTCCTGGACAGTATTTCTAGACTCACCCTGGGCCAGAAGGAAACATGCTTCCCTGAAAAGAAGGACCTAGTCCTGGCAGAATTCACTGCTGGCTGACTAAAGAGCCCTTGGGCTTTGAATAAACATCAGAGGTAGCCAGGTAAGAGTCCACTACTGCCTTTGGGTGAGACTGGGCTGGTTTGAGTATGACCTGGCACAGTCCCAGCTGTGGTGGCCACAAGGGAGTGCCCATATCACTTTTCCTCCAACTCCAGTAACACACACAGAGAGGCAGGGAACAGAGTGATAGATTTTACCTGGTATTCCAGGGAATTCACCCATATCTTACCCAAGTCCATTAAGGTGGTACCATCAGGAGTCTGCAAGAGTTGTAACATTACAGCGCTTGGAGCACCTCAGTGCTGATACAGCTGTAGTGACCAAAGATTTAGATTACAGCACTCAATCCCCTTTGAATATCCGGAAAGGCATCTCAAGAAGGACAGGTTCAAATAAGTCCAGACTGTGAAGATTAAAATAAATACCTAACTCTTCAATACCTAGACATTGATGAATATCCACAAGCATCAAAACATCCAG
>NW_012133857.1:4810397-4812435 GCF_000956105.1 Propithecus coquereli | reverse complement strand
TTCAGGAAAATATGACAACACTATGGACATTTGGAGGAAGGACATATGACTTCTCAAAGGCAGTCTCATTATCCTCACTTACTCTCTTTGGATTTTTCTGACATGACAGGTGAGAGGGAGTCCTTTGTGCTAATGAAAGGGGCTGTGAGCTGAGAAAATTTGAGGACTCCTGTTTGAGTCTGCTCTAACTCACTTGGGTGATCAGCTCCCTGCTTGAGTGAATTGATGAAAAAATGAGAGAGGATTTATCTATTCTGATATCTGAGGTGTTAACCAGGGGCACTGTGTCCAGGATGTAAACAGGAATGAGTAAACAAAAACATGTGAGATGCTGGGTGAGTTACTGCTGATATAGCACATTCTGCTTTTCATATTTATAACCAAATGTGTACCTTATCCTTCAATAGTCTGGAACTCTGGCAGTCTTATTTGAAAGGTGATATTTTATAACAAGCATTAATACCCATGAATTTGAATTCCACACTCTAACCTGCCTTTCACTCTTTGCTCCAGGTTCCCAGTGGCCACAGCTACCCCAGTGGTCAGGGATGGTCAGGGGTAGTGAATAAAACATTGGAGCACCTCTCTTCAGTGGCATTGTGTATCTTATCCTGTGTGCCCTAGGTCACCCTGGGGCACCTGCTCAGCCACTCTGATGACCACAAGCCAGGAAATACCAGGGAGTTAGCACCCCATGGGGAAACACTTGACCACAGGGGCAGACGCTAGCTTTCTCTCCTTTTCTACTCCATTTTCCCAGACCCTCTCTCCTATTCCTTGGGATCATTTCCCAAAATGTACAAATGGCATACAAGCCCTGGTCCCAGGCTCTTATTTTGGTGTAAACTAAGCTAAGATATACAGCAATTAATTTTATTCTGGGCAAGTTACTTTTGCTCATTGAACTTCTGTTTCCTTTTCAATGAAATGAAGGAATCAGGCTTGTCATTCTTTCCAGTTTAAAGAGTCTATAAAATAGATGAAAACTGTCAAGAAATCCAGGAAATCACACCTTACTCAATAATTTCTTTATCAACACTTATGATTTAACTACAGTTCAGATAAGGCTTCTATTGTTTTAAATACTTCTATTCCCCTTGTGCAGGTGCAGCAATTCTCTGGATTATAGCTTTTGTTATCTCCCCAGCTATTCAGACCTTATCCTAAAGCAGCAAGAAAAAGAGTGATCAGGCCGCCAATGACTGTAGGTCTATACCCTGACTACTTTCCTGCCCTTTACAATTACTGCCCCACCAGGGAATCTTGGAATGGGGTTTGGTTTCTGTAAATTACAGCAGCATTGCTAAGTATAATGGTCATGAAGGGCCAAGATAGAGCAAACACTGGCTCTGATCACATGGAGCAAGGAAGGAATGAAGACAGCCAAGCAGTTCTCTACTCAGAAATTTCATCCTGAGGGTCCAGATTTAGGAATATTGGACTGGACATATTTTAAGAATAGTAGATCCACATTCAGTTACAAACTTAAGGCAGTTTAAGGTTAAGACTGAATATTTAGGACTAACAGTGATGTCAGCAAGATGGCAGAATAGGACTTTCTAGCACTTGTCCCCTTGGGGAAACATCAATTTGAACAACTATCCATGCATGAAAATACCTTCACAAGAGCTAGGGAATCCAGGTGAGAGATTCTAGCACCTGGGTGTAGCACAGAAATAAGAAAAGACACATTGAAGAGGATAGGAAGTTTGTTTATTCACCTACTAAAGGACATCTTGGTGGCCTTCAAGTTTTTACAATTCAAATGCTGGATTATGTGACAAGACTGTTTACTTTTGTAAGTTTCACACTTTCACATTGCTTGTGTTACTCCTACCCCAAGCCTGGGAAGCACAGCAGGAAGAGAAATACCCTCTTCATGGAAGGAAAGCAAACAAGCACCTGACCTTACTTAGGAGCCCAACATCAAGCCCACCCCAATGAAATACAGTCCCAGGCCAGCTCTCATGGCCCAAGACTCCAGACCAGTACTCATAGACCAAGCCTCCAGGCCTCTAGGCCCACCCATGCTAGGCTG
>NW_012133857.1:4807609-4809501 GCF_000956105.1 Propithecus coquereli | reverse complement strand
AACCATTGAAAAGAACCAAAAAGAAATTCTGGAAGTAAAGAATCCAATGACAGAACTGAAAAATTCTGTAGAGAGCTTCACCAGCATACTCAATCAAGCAGATTTCTTCAGTGAGCTTAAAAATACTCATGAAACAAAGAAACAAACAAAAAAAGAATAAAAAAGAATGCAGTAAGACTAGGGGACTTATGAAATATCATAAAATGAAGCAATATTCATTATGGGAACTGCAGAATAAGCAGAGAAAGAGAAAAGGAAAATAAAGCTTATTTAAAGACATAATGACAGAAAACTGACCAAATTTGGAATGGAAAAAGAACATCCAGATCCATGAATCCCAAAGAACCCCAAATATATGAAATATAAAGAGACAGTCACTGAAACACACTATAATCAAATTCTCAAAAGTAAAAGACAAAGAGAATTTTGAAAGCAACAAGGGGAAAGCAACTCAACACATACAACAGAATCTCCATAATACTTAAGTTTATTCCCCAGCAGAAACCTTGAAGGTCAGGAAAGTGGGATACTATACCCAAAGTGCCGAAAGAAAAACTGCAAATCAATAATACCATATGCCACAAGTTTGTATTCCAAAAATGAAGGATAGAGAAGGATTTCCCAAACAAGCAAAAGCTTTAGAAGTTCATTACCACTAGACCTGCAGTACAAAAATGCTAACGGGAATTCTTCAGGTTGGAATGAAAGGACACTAACTGAAAACAAGAAAACATACAGAAGTGTAAAACTCACTGTATAAAAGAATATAGTCAAATTCAGAATATACTAATAATGTAATGGTGTTGCATAAATCATTTTTAATTCTAGTATAAAAGCTAAAAGGCAAAAGTATTAATGTTAAAAATATCTATAGCTACAATAATTTGTCAGTGAATACATGATACATAAAATGTAAATTGTGACATAAATAACATAAAATGTGGGCAGAGGAGAAATTAAAATTTTGAGGTTTTGTACATGGTCAAAATTAAGTTCTTAGCATAAAATAGACTGTTATAACATAAGATAAGATGCTTTATGTAAGCCCTATGATAACCACAAAGAAAATATACGCAAGAAGAAAAGAAAGGAATCAAAGTGTAACACTACAAAAAAAAAAAAATCAAATCACAAAGGAAGACAGCAAGAGAGGAAAAATAGAACAAAAAGTACAAAACAGTGATGAAACAATTAATAAAATCGCAGTAGTAAGTGCTTACCTAACAATAATTTTGTTAAATAGAAATGGACTTAAAAAAACAAGATTCAGCTATATGCTGCCTACAAGAGACTCTTTTTGTTTTTAGGGCCGCAATTGGGTTAAAGTTGAGGGGTTGGAAAAGATGTTCTAATCAAATGGTAACTAGAGAGAGTAGGAGTGGTTATATTTATATCAGACAAAATAGACTTTAAGTAAAAAATTGTCACAAGAGACAAAGTAGGTCATTATGTAATGATAAAAGAGTTAATTCATCAAGAGAAATAAAAATTGTAAATATACATGCACCCAACATTGGAGCACCTAAATAGATAAAGCAAACATTAATAGAACTGAAGTGAGAAATAGATAGCAATAAAGTAGCAGTAGGGAACTTCATTACCCCACTTTCAACAACAGATAGATCATCAGGACAGAAAATCAATAAGGAAAAAGTGGACTTTAACAACATTATACACCAAATGGAACTAACAGACACAAACATAACATTCCATCCAATGGTTACAGAATACACATTCTTTTCAAGCAAACATGTAATATTATCCAGGATAGGTAATATGTTAGACTGCAAAGCAAGTCTTAACAAATTCAAAAGATTTAAACCATATCAGAAGTATATTTAAATCAGAAGTATTTCTTCTGATCACAGTGGTGTAAAACTGGATATCAATAA